>NC_140177.1:28749704-28927204 GCF_963971535.1 Notolepis coatsorum | reverse complement strand
GCAGCATCTGTACACGACAGTTTGGCCTGTTTATGATTTTGCCCCAAAGACGGTATCAGAGTGGAGAGCGGAGCGTCTGGTGATGGGATTCAACAGGAAGTGCGGTGTGTCTATCGGAGGGGGGGGGGGGGGGGGGGGCTGCAGGCTGTCGTACACAAAGGAGTCACAGCGGCTGGGGGATGGGGGGGGGACAGGCGCAGATGAAGCCGTTCACAGAGACTCCAGCAGGATGAATATCATATCACCAGGCTGAGAGCCGGGAGGGATCAGTCCATGTTTTAGAAGGAGATTATATTAGCGAGATCCGAAGTGAACGAGAGGCCAATCTCAACTGTAATCCGTTTCAATAGACGAATTAATCCAGCGTACAGAATCTGTAAATGAGTGCAGGAAAGTGACAGTCGTGATTTAATAAATCTCTTTTTTTCGCGTCAAGGCAAATGGGCGTGTTCTCCCAAGCCGCCTCTATATCCGGTGATTAACGGCGCTGTTATTTTTCCACGGCACACCATCAATCTTCGGCGCACGGCAGCGGCGGCGGTCCTACGGAGATTATGTCCCGCTGGCCGGATGAAGCCCTGCCATCCCCGGCCCACGATCAATTTCACTTTTGCCGTCGGAAATGGAACCAGCCAGAGTGAACCAGCGGCTTCTGGAAATAGCTGCAATGGTGATATTTCCCCCCAAAAAAGCCCTAAACCAATCAAAGCTAACTGAATTAAAATAATCCTGTTGAGTGTGCACCTCGGGGTGGTCCTCGTGTGTGTGTGTGTGTGTGTGTGTGTGTGTGTGTGTGTGTGTGTGTGTGTGTGGTGTGTGTGTGTGTGTGTGTGTGTGTGTGTGGTGTGTGTGTCTGTATGTGTGTGTATGTGTGTGTGTGTGTGTGCATGTGTGTGCTTACATTGATTGCTCTCGCACATGTGTCTACTGTACATGTGTATGCGTGTGTGTATGTGTCTGTATGTGTGTGTGTGTGTGTATATATGTGTGTGTGTGTGTGTGTGTGTGTGTGTGTGTGTGTGAATGTGTATGTGTGCGTATGTGTATGTATGTGTGTATGTGTGTGCATGTATGTGTGTGTGTGTGTGTGTGTGTGTGTGTGTGTGTGTGTGTGTGTGTGTGTGTGTGTGTGAATGTGTATGTGTGCGTATGTGTATGTATGTGTGTATGTGTGTGCATGTGTGTGCCTACTGTACATTGATTGCTCTTGCGCATGTGTCTACCGTACATCATGTGTATGCGTGTGTGTGTATGTGTGTGTGCGTGCGCACGCAGGTAGACGCGCTCTGGCAGTGGTACCGGCTGCATGCAGCAGCAGCACTCAGGAGGTCACCTCAATGTCAGAACAGCCCCAGCGGACCTTCGCATCTTGTAAACAGACACCGGCTCCTCTCTGCGGCGCCTCCATCTTGACTCGTCCGGTACATGAACAACAGAGAGCGCTGCCGACAATGTTGTAACGAATAACCTCTTTATTGGTGGGAGAGCTCGCTCTCAGCCACTCGGCAGGCCGCGCAGGAGGAGGCCCGAGAGCGGAGAGCTTCACCAGGTCGTCAACACGTACGGCTGGGTGTGGAGGGCGAGATGTTGGGCTCCTTGCTTGTTTAGAGATGCTATTCTGGCTTCCCCACTGGAGACCCGGGTTGTAGCAGCGTGTAATATGAAGGGGAAACCACTGATCCTCGCAGGAATTACCAGTGGTAACTATAGTGACCGGACCTACACTAACACGCTCTGTTAGAGGCTATGCATCATCCTGTACGGTGTGTGCGTGTGTGTGTGTGTGTGTGTGTGTGTGTGTGTGTGTGTGTACTGTATGTGTGTGGTCGCGTGCGAGCGCCAACAGGTCACCCCCATGCGGCTCCTCTCCACTAAGCCGCCTTTGCCCACAGCCTGAGACCCAACATGTATTAAAGAGCAGCACAAAAGGACTCTCCAACCCGCGGTGTCGGGACGCTTTTACAAATCTCCCCTCGCAACCCAAGTGGCCCGACGTACAGCTCTCAGAAACCACCCAGCCCCTTTAAGAAAGGTCTCACCTGGCCCGAGTCCAATGTCACTTTGCCAACTGGCAAGACAGGGCGAGCGGTGGAGAAGGTTAAGGCTGCGTGTGGGTGAAGAAACAGAGACACAGGGCGATTCACAGTGAATTTCATTTGAACAAAAACCTATAGTATTACTATTATAGAAAAACCTATAATCCTGTGGGTTTTTTCATTCACACTACAGAGATTTACTACAGAGAAACTGTAGTGATTCATCATAGTATTTCTATAGCAGAATATTATAGAAATGTGTGTTCAATCACTACCACAGCGGTTTTACTATAAAAATACTACAAAAAGGGTTATTTCTATATTGATTCACTATAATTTGTGCGAGTATGAACAAATCCCATGGCACACTTCCCTTCATTTCATGTTAGTTTGAAAGCAAATTAAATACAGGATATAGGCTAATCAGCCACAGATAATTAGCTACTTGATTCAGGATAAACTCGACATACCGCCTAGTGGGTGTATGCCTCCATCAACCAGTAGTCAGTGGGGGCTTAAGAGTAGGAGGCGGGGCAAACATAGATCGACAAGTCCTACGGCGCCACCTGCGAGTCTCTACGACAGACGGTTCTTGAGATACGAAAGGAGGCGGGGCAAACATAGGCCAATGAAATGGGATCTCCCCTCTGCGAGTTTCTACGATAAACGGTTCACGAGATATGAAAGGGGTGGGTCTTAACAGACTGTTGTAAGCAGTTAACCTCGCTGAGTCCAGTGATGCCAGCTGCTAGTCTCTACGGTCTCTCTACACACAAACGGTTTACGAGATACAAAAGGGGTGGGGTTTAAGTGTAGGGGTGGGGCTTACACATGGGGGCGTGGTTAACCTAGACCAATGAAAGTAGTAGTCTGTACTGAGTGGACGTTTGTGCCAAATATGAAGAAATTTCCTCCAGGCATTCCTGAGATATCGTGTTCACCACGGGAGAATATTGTACCTCATCCCATTTCTGCTTTGTACTGTATAGTATATTGTATTGTAACTCAGTTACTTCTACTCTGCATTGCACATTGTATATATGTATATACTGAACACTTTTGTCTACGTACTTGACTTCTATTTTATACTTGCTATACTTATTTTATACTTATCTATTTTTGCCTAGCACAGTCTCTGGAGCGTAACAGAGAGAAGCATTTTGTATAAAAGTATTCTGTACTTCTGTATGACAACTAATAAAGAAACTTGAATGGGGCAGACGCATACAGACGGACACATACGGACGGACATACGGACCACCCGAAAACATAATGCCTCCGGCGGGGCCATGACTGCACCACAAGGAGGCGTGAAAATGAGCAGTTTACCAAACATAAAATCCTGTCTTACCGGTAGCTAACACGATAAGAATCATCCCTTCAGGCACTGCACCTGTTTCTCTGTGCTGGTGTCCTAACCTATCTAACCATGTCCCACTAAACAGCCTTGTAGTGTTAGTCATTCTGTTTTTCCACTACCTGTCAAGAAGCATGTGTGCTGCGCTGTCTGTGTGTGTATGTGTGTGTGTGTGTGTGTGTGTGTGTGTGTGTGTAGGTGTGTGTGTGTGTGTGTGTGTGTGTGTGTGTGTGTGTGTAGGTGTGTGTGTGTGTGTGTGTGTGTGTGTGTGTGTGTGTGTGTGTGTGTGTGTGTGTGTGCGTGTGTGTGTGTGTGTGTGGAAGCACTGTGCATTCATGATACATTAACTAGCAGATTCTCATCCTTGAATGCTTGTGCTTTGTGCCAAATCAGCAGATCCCACAGTAAGGAGAGAGGGAGGGAGGGGGAGGAGAGAGAGAGAGAGAGAGAGAGAGAGAGAGAGAGAGAGAGAGAGAGAGAGAGAGAGAGAGAGAGAGAGAGAGAGAGAGAGAGAGAGAGAGAGAGAGAGGGAACACTTCAATGGAGGTCTGCCACCACCACAGATGGATCAGCAGGTTCTGGAAACATATTAATTAGGGGTCCAAGCAGCTATTGTATCTGCTGAAAGTGTCTGAGGCTCAGAAACCATAAGTCCTGACCTAGACCCTCCAGATTCAGTAGGTGGGCTCCCACTACTCAGGCACTGCAAATCACACCTGTAAGCCAGATGGTGGCGCTATAACAAAGGGTCAAGCTTAAAAGATCATAACTCCCATACCGTATATCAGATCAAAACAGTTTGTCGTACACCTATACAGCTGACTGTGCTCTGCACATTTCTCTGGGACCACCTATCTTGAAACATGTTCTTTTCAGATTAGATTAGATTAAAATGTATTGTCATTATACAGCAGAAGTACAGTACAATGAAAATAAGTTTGGTATCCAACCAGAGTGCAAATGTAACAGTAAAGTGCAATAGTGTGATTAAACTGGGTATAAAATATATAAATTAGTACTACTGCTAATCAGATGTATGTACAGAGTTGTAGTATTAATATGTACAGTGATACAGGTATAAAGACAATCACAATATGGTAGTAAGTCATACTGGCCAGCAGTGTAACTAGTAAGAGTAGGTAAGGGATATGTACAGATATAGATATAGTATCTACATTTATGTAAAAGGACTAGGTACAGTATGTACTGACAGATGTGGATATTTATAGCCGTATGCATTATGGCATAATGGCTAACCTTCAATGCCCCAATATGCCCAATGCTTGGACCCCTGCTAATCTCTGCTTGCGGCTATATTTATTATTATTGTTGTTGTTGTTGTTGTTGTTGTTGTTGTTGTTGTTGTTGTTGTTGTTGTTGTTGTTGTTGTTGATGTTGTTGTTGTTGTTGTTGTTGTTGCTGTTGTTGTTACTATTATTAATAACATTGCCTCCTGTTCTTCTATAACACAGGGACTGCTCAGGCTTATTTTCATACTCTCATTTCATCATAATTATATAAAATATATACATAAAATAGCCCACTGTGTGACGTGCATACATGTAGCCCGGGCTAAGAGAACTGTGCACCACATAACAGTAGTGTCCTCGACTGCCCCTGTACTCAACTGTAATCCGTTTCAATAGACTCAATTAATCTAGCGTACAGAATCTGTAAATGTGTGCAGGCAAGTGACAGTTCTTAGTTGACCAATACTCATAGGACTTGTTGACTAATCGCCTAGTTGATTTCATCTGCAAATCTGTGTATCCCACGTGCATTAATGCAGAGGAACCTTTTTAAATGTAATGTTTGCCAGAGAAGTGTTCATGATTTTTGAGGAAATAAATTATTCAGCTTGGGGAAAAAAATCATAATCGCCTACGATTAATTAAACCGACCGATTAATCGACTAATCGACTAGGGGGGGGGGGGGGGGGGGCGGCAGCCCTACGCTATATAGCATCAGCACTATTCATAAATTAATTTCAAGGATGGATGATGCTATAGTCCTTGTAGCAAATAGACAAATAGGTCGAGTAAACCTAATTATAAAAATGCATGAATGTTTTCAGCTCAGAAGCCAGCGCAGCTTAGAGGTCCAGCGCCCTCTCTACACACACACACACACACACACACACACACACACACACACGCACACGCACACGCACGCCCGGTGCTCGGCTCGTTGCAGCCTTTTCACTCTGATTACTGATAGTAACTTCAAAGGTGTCTTTGCTGGCTCACAGTGAAGCGCTACAGTGGATGGTTACCCTGTGAACAGTAGCTAAAGACAATGAAAGCACCCTGAGCTTTTTAACTCTCCCAGTAGTTAATGACACGATGCATCACTGGTTGCCATGGTAACGGGAGGGGGAAATGGAAAGAATTGTAACTGGAGGGTTTGAAACTGGGGAGGCTAACTGGCCCTCAGTGCCTGAACCCCACTGCCTATACTCTAGGCTCTGTTACCGTACAAACTCTGAACTCTGTTGCCTATACTCAATGTATGCCTGCCTACTGCCTTCACCATCTACAACTGCCCTACACTGTAATCATAACTACCTACCTCAAACTATAGTCTACAAATATAACTCTGTATGATAGCATGTACAATGACGCTGTATATACCATATATATATATATATTTATATTTACCGTATTCACATTTATCCACATCTGTCTGAATATACCTGCATAATATAATCCTTTTTTATATACTATATCTGTATATATCCCTACCTATTCGAATTTCTTACTAGTTACTGTATACTACTGGCCAGTATGGCTTACTACCATCGTGTTTTATACCTGTATCACTGTAGTACAGTGACTGTACATAATATTACTTAGTCTGTACATACATCTGATTATTCAGCAGTACTCATTTATATATAATCCAGTTTAATCGGGCGGTCAGGTGGCGTAGCGGAGATTGCGTTCGTCACCAAAACGCCGGAGACGCTGGATTCGCCTGTTCGAATCCAGCTCACAGCTCCGGCGTTGTCACCAGCTTGGCTGGCCGTTCACACTAATACAATTGGCTGTATTAGAGGGTGGGAAAAGCTGGCGGGGTGGGTCCGGGTCGTTGTAAACAGCGACTCCTACAGTTCGGTCGGGGCGCCTGCTCAGCGCGGATAGGATCTAAGGGGGGTAGTGTGATCCTTCCACACGTTACACCCTCTCAGTGAGAGTCCGCGCTGCCAGGTGAAAAGAAGCGGTTGATTGGCTGGACGTGTGTCGGAGGAAGCACGCGATAGCCTCCACTCTCCCAGACCGACTGTGGGGGGTAAGTGCGCAGCGACCAGGAAGGGGATTGGGAATTGGCATAACGACTAACATTGGGATGGGAGAAATGTGTGCCTACCACGTGAAGGTGCATGATCAATGGACAGCACAAAAACTATTTGTGTAGGTGGAGACTAGAGCTACCACAGATAGTAATAAGTTATAAGAGTATGTAATCCAGGGCGGCTACGTGGTGCAGTGGGCAAGGCGCTCACCACGAATACTGGAGGCTGGGCTCAAACAGATCATCTCCCTGTTCGAGCCCAGCGCTCCACATTGCTTTCAGTTTAGCTGGTCGTCCGCACTAATACACAGTATTAGGGGGAGGGAAACTGATGGGTGGGGATCGGGCATTGTGGACAGCGACTCCTACAGGTCGGTTGGTGCGCCTGCTCATCGGTAAACTAGAATGCTATGGGTTTTGTCCAACAGCCATCATATTTATGAAGAGTTATCTCACAAGTAGGACACAAAGGGTTTATTACACTGGCAGCTGGTCTCACTCTAAGGTCTTAGACTGCCTAGGACCACTCCTAAACGCCATCTTCACAAACGACTTACCATCAGTTCTGTGTGTGTGTGTGTGTGTGTATGCTGATGATTCCACATTGTACTATGCTGCAAAAACTGTCAGTGAACTGGACAATGTTTTATCAGCTGAGTTAAATATGGTGTTTGATTGGATAAAACAAAATAAGTTGGTACTAAACATCTCAAAAACCAAATCAATTATCTTGGGTTCGAGTCATAAATTGTCATCAATACCAAAAATGAGTTTGAACGTGTCTGACGAACCCATAGAACAGGTAAATAAAGTAAAATTACTGGGCATAATAATTGATAGCCAGCTGTCATGGGCAGAACACATTGATACCACAGTGAAGAAGATGGGGAGTGGTATCTCCATGGTGAGGAAATGTCTTTCTTATGTCCCTACATATATTGTGGGACAGGTGGCGAAATCTTTAATTTTATGTCACCTAGATTATTGTGCACCAGTATGGTCCTCTGCATCCAAAGGTCAACTAAAGAAATTGCATACTGCCCAGAACAGAGCTGCAAGGTTAGTTTTACATTGTTCCATGAGAACAAACACCATCACTATGCACCGGCAACTCTCATGGTTAATGGTAGAGAATAGGCTGGTTTTCAACACAATAAAAAATAAATAAAATAAATAAATAAAAATAAAAAACACTGTCTTTTCGTCTCAACCTGTTTTCTTATACAAACAAATTGTCAGATGCAGTCAGGTTCATTCTTATTTTACTAGGTCAGCTGATGATGGACAGATTATGTTACCACGTCCAAAATCAAATGCTTTAAAGAGGACTGTTGTTTATCGTGCCATCAATCATTGGAATAACTGCCCACTGAACACAAGTAAATTGAATAGTAAAGTGTCTTTCAAATACCACCTGAGAATGCACCACTTAAATATGTGAGCAACATATTCTGATGTTGATAATGATGTCTACAATGTTTTACTGTTTTTAGATTATCATTGTTAATTGTGATTGTCATATGTATCTCATGTTGTTATGTTTTGTGTTTTCTGTTGTCTTTCTGTGTGGACCCCAGCGCCCTATTCCCCGTACCTGGTTCAACTAAGTCGATCAAGAGTCCCATTATCCAGATTCAGTTAACCCAATGTTTGAAGCCGGGATTTTCCTGTTCCTCGAAGGTGGATTCAGTCTCGTTAACTCGAACCAGACTTGAGACCCAGGATAAGTGCGCGCGGCCGCTTCAGTTGAAAAGCCAGCACGTATCGATAGCAGAGATCCTGATTTTCTAACGGCATTGATTGATTAATTGATTTAAAACTTTATTAACAGATTGCAGTACGGCTCAATAGCCTCGCCGACAAGTTAAATGCATGATCTATAGGCTAATTTTAAGTCCCTCATTACCCCAATCAATCAGATTATATTTCTTTAAACTTGCCTGCTGGCAGTAGGTTTATGGATTGAATAATCAAATGAGATCTTGCTAGCGAAAATAATTAGTTTAACTGTTATACAGAATAAGGATACGGCTCTCTTACCCATTGATTGATGTATGGTGGATCTTTTACTTATCTGCACTGTGGTGTAACGGTTTGTGGTTTTGACTTTCACGCAGACGGCCCGGGTTCGAATCCTAGTCTTTTCCTTCTTTTTGCAATGTAGGAATAATTCAATTTGGTGCACGTTGAGAGCTATATAAAGAATGACATCCTCAATGCATGTAGATTTATAATATTTTAACTTAAAACTAGGCTACTTTTGCGTATAATCATTAATATTATATTCCAAAAAAATTATATTGGAAACGCGGGGTTTCGAACACCGGTCGCCCGGTTGCCAGGATTCAGCACTAGCCGCTGCGCCACTGTGCCAGACGGGATAAATTCATTGTTTATCCATTAATGGACGAGAGACCCGTGTTTAGAATATTTTACTTTTGAATGAAGTTTTATCTCTTTATTCTCAAATGCATTAATGTGACGTCAACGGCTCATTCAATTTCTCAAATCCGTCAAACAGCGCATCTCATCAGACATTTTAATCCCAGTTACAATATCACACAAAAACCACAATCCCCGCATAGACACAATTTTATGCTTGAATGAAACACAATCCGGGCGCTCCGTTAAGCAAATCTACAGCGGAGAATATATGAAACTAATCAGAGCCAAACGGCCGATAGGTTTCATTCATTAAAAATATCCCAGCGGGATTCACATTTGCAATGCGCCGTTATTAAAATAACCACATGCAGCGTGTATCGCGACTCCGAGTGCCGTATATGACGTGCATTATTTTATTTAGGACAAAGTAAATCTATAGGCTCAATATGATTTATTATCAGCATTTAGTTCTATTATTATACATTTCAAAAGCCCCCTCTAGGAAAACGAAGCACAGAAACGTAATTCAGAATGGTATAATGCAGATCCTAGACTGTGAGAATCATTTCAGGAAGCGAGCTGTCATTTCTTTGCGGGGGCGTGGCCATGGTTCATCCGGCTAACTGAAGTTAACCCTGCTCCCGACCAGGCTCAAACTTTTTGATCTGTTGTCATGGTGATTTAGACAATCGAGCGTCGGGGAATGGGAAGGTCCGGCTTAAGTCAGGCTTGACTGGAAATTATCCGGCTAACTCAGTTATCCAGGTACGGGGAACGGGGCCCAGGAAGACTAGCTCGCCACTTAGGTGACAGCTAATGGGGATCCTTTTAAACAATAAACAATAAACAATAAACAAACAATGTACCAGCCCCCTCTCAGTCATGTACCAGCCAGCCCCCTCTCAGTCATGTACCAGCCAGCCCCCTCTCAGTCATGTACCAGCCTCCTCTCAGTCATGTATACCAGCCTCCTCTCAGTCATGTATACCAGCCCCCTCTCAGTCCTGTATACCAGCCCCCTCTCAGTCATGTACCAGCCCCCTCTCAGTCATGTACCAGCCCCCTCTCAGTCCTGTATACCAGCCCCCTCTCAGTCATGTACATTGCCAGCCCAGTGTCAGTCAGTACCAATGGGCCACTGCCAGCCTAGTAGTGGGCCGGTTGTTGACCAAACTTTTTATAAATAATATATATATTTTCTTTATCAAATCATAACGGCCCAATGATGCGTCGGCCCACCGGGAAAATGCCCGGTATGCCAGATGGCCAGTCCAGGCGTGCATCAACTCTAAAAGTCTTTCGCGAACACCTTGCATTTAATTCACAACCGTGGCTATAGGGAGGTGTAGTGGTTACGTCATTTTCGTTTTTTCCTGTTCCACCCTCTGTGGGATGCAATGTATTTCCCCATTGACCATTTCTAAATCGGCTCGTTTTAGATAAATAAAGCATTAACGTTGGCATGGTGTACCTTTCTGTGCGTATTTATCCACAATCTATACCTCAACATGAAAATATTCGCAATTAATTGTAAAGGTAGCAAAATAACAACGTTTATGTTTTCGTTCGCTGGGAAACTACACTGATATTTTGGCGCTGCTGACTGACGTCACCACAGCATAGCCTGCCTCCTGCCTGTAGTCAGTCACAGACCTAGGATCAGATTTCCCTTACATTCCATAAGCTTAACAATTCGTACAATGGGAAAATAACTGACCCTGAATCTGTGGCAACACTAGTGCTCCGTGATCATAGCCATTTATCTCTAAAGCTAACCACTATTTGTAAAAGCCACAACCACGTTACCATATTTGTATTTATAATTTAAATCGTATAACGTTATTTCGCTGCATATTAAATCACTGTAAATACTAATGTAAATAATTGTGTCGTTGTACATAGTGTATAGTTTATAACGTTAGTAGTTAGCTAGCTTGCTAGTCGGCATTCCCGAAACTCCTAACATACCCCGATTTAAAATGGTTCTCTCCTCTTTGTATACCTTTGTCCTCACAAACAAAGTATTCTGCCAGGGAACTTATGGACACGACAGTAGTAGTTATAAGGTGTTTGAGCTTGTAACGTTAACGTTAGTTAGCTATCGTGGTAGGGCTGGGCGATATGGACTCTAAATGATACCGCAATATTTTTTGGCCATATCACGATACACGATATATATCGCGATATCTTTACATTTCCTCTAAAGCACTTACAAATGCTTGATTTAACCCTTTGATGCATACAGTCACGCCAATATGATGATTATAATAAGTCCCTGCAACATATGTTTGCATTATTAAACCACGAAGATGCTTTAAAAAATAATTAAATGAAAATGTACTAAGAGTAGTCTACTGACACACTAATAAAAAATTGTATTTACATCCAAGACAATTTATATAAAAACTCTTCTAAAGATAGCACAGTACTGTGTTTTCTATCCACTTTAGCCAAACACACACACACATATATATGTATATATATATATATACACACTACTGTGAGAAAATAATAATCACACACAAAGGGATAATGGCTTATAGCAGACTTAATGATTTTAGAATATTTCAGAAAATAAATGTTTATATCATCAACTATCCAGTTAGTATTTATACTGTAACGTTTGGCTACATTAAATCATTGAATGTAGAGAGAGAGCGAGAGAGAGAGAGAGAGAGAGAGAGAGAGAGAGAGAGAGAGAGAGAGAGAGAGAGAGAGAGAGAGAGAGAGAGCGAGAGAGCGAGAGAGGGCGAGAACGCACAAGAGAGCCAACCCCCCCCCCCCCCCCCCCCCCCCCTCGGGTTTTGTTCTAGGTTTGCGTTTTGAGAGTCTAAGCTGCCGTAGGTGATGATGTCACACTCGAATGTCAACACAGGAAGAGTTTAACACACGTGATGGGAACTGGATGCCCGATATAAAGAAACGAATAACCAATAAATATGAAGTTATGTTTAAACTTCTGTTGTCAAGAGTATACTCGATATATCGCCCAGCCCTATATCGTGGTAGCCCCTTTCTTGACCGAGTGCATCACAGTCACGAAAGGGGCTACTACAACAGGCTGCCTAGTGGTAATTGTAGTTCTTTTTTTACGACAAATTAAAAACCTTATAACTACCTTTGTTTCAACCAAAAATGCTTAAACAATCATGTTAGTGGTAGAAGGGAACTCATTTTGTGCAAAAATGGAAAGCTTGCCAATGTTCATGTGGCAGAATTGTTACAATAGCCGATAATCCATTTTCCCAATGATAAATCCCTATACGGGTGGAACAACCAGTGACGTCAGACTACACCTCCCTATAAGTGGAGGCTGTAAAAAGAGGCAGAGAGCCGCCCGTCTGCGGAGGTACTTTAGCTGCTATAAATGAGAACACACACACACGCGGACCCAGGAGGAGGGGAGAGAGTTGCTGTCATCTGCCCGTGCAAACTCTCCTCCGTGTATTCTGGGATGGCAGGTTGGCGGGGCGCCAGCGGTGCGTAGTGGGTGAGAGAGAGAGAGAGAGAGAGAGAGAGGGAGAGAGAGAGAGAGAGAGAGAGAGAGAGAGAGAGAGAGAGAGAGAGAGAGAGAGAGAGAGAGAGAGAGAGAGAGAGAGAGAGAGAGAGAGAAGTTTGGGGGAGGGGGGGGCACGAAGGCAAATGTCGTTGTGTGCTCTTCATGACATACCAAGGAGATGAGATTTGAAGAGAGTCAACCTTGAGTTGAGAGCCCCCCCAACCCCCCCTGTGAAATAATGCCGACTAATCACAGCGGTGGAAGAGATGCTAAATTTGCCATGCTGTTCCTGTCACTGCATATGAATATCCCAGAGTCAGACTTCTACAGGCAGTGGTTCTCAACGTGGGGTCCGTGGCACCCCAGGGGTCCTTGAGAGGGTTCCAAGGGTCCCCCCCGGAAAAATGGGGAATACTTTATTTCCACTAACATTTTATTCACTAAGAAGTATGAGAGGATGCATGAGAATGACACAGGTTCACAGGCTTCACTCTCTCCTCTGATATCTCTCCACCTACAGTTGTGGAATTCTGGAATAATTAATATCTAACAACATAATATCTTCTCACATGGAGGTCCCTGGAACAACACCTATCAGATGGGGGTCCCTGCAACAACACATTTCAGATGGAGGTCCCTGGAACAACACCTATCAGATGGGGGTCCCTGCAACAACACATTTCAGATGGGGGTCTCTGGAACAACACCTATCAGATCCCTGACCTATTACATGACTATTTGAGAGTCCTTGACGTGAAAACGTTTGAGAAACACTGTCTTACCAAAGGTAACCAAAGATCCTACTTCATCCTAACTTCAAATAGATTTGGGTCGGGACAATTAATGGACACAACAACAGTTTGAGACAACAGACAACAGACCTGAGCCTAGTTAGTTAGTCCATAAAAAAAACTCACTCTGTAGGCCTCCATTAAAATGATCACTGAATCCAATTTAATTGGGTGGATTAGTGAATGACTCACTAAACCCATTCACTCTTTACACTAAACCCCATTCACTCTTTACACTAAACACTATACACTATACTATAGCCATTATTTTTTGTTGTTGTTGCTGTAAACACAAGCCTTTCCAAGATGGCCACTGGGTTTTTAATTATATGGCCATTCAGAGAGCGGTCATCATTAGTACGACTCGTTCAGAGAGCGGTCATCATTAGTACGACTCGTTCAGAGAGCGGTCATCATTAGTACGACTCGTTCAGAGAGCGGTCATCATTAGCACGACTCGTTCAGAGAGCGGTCATCATTAGTACGACTCGTTCAGAGAGCGGTCATCATTAGTACGACTCGTTCAGAGAGCGGTCATCATTAGTACGACTCGTTCAGAGAGCGGTCATCATTAGTACGACTCGTTCAGAGAGCGGTCATCATTAGTACGACTCGTTCAGAGAGCGGTCATCATTAGTACGACTCGTTCTGCGTCTCTGGTGTCTCGTGGTCTAGACTGTGACCATCAGGCTTATACAAAGATACAAAAGAAATTATGATAAAATATCGGTCCAATTCTGACACCATTAATCTCTCTCTCTCTCTTTATCTGGTGTTCCACAGGGGTGGCCCTCCATGTGGCCCTCTGGGCTTCGGGACGCGGCTCCTCGCTAATGGGAACCAGACAATGGACCTTTATTCTTATCCGTCAGAGGGCCGAGGACAGGGGAGGGGCAGGAGGAGGACACGGGGCAGGGATGCAAGCGAGGGGTGTCCAGCTGGCTGGCTGATAATGAGGTCTGCTCACCCCCCCCCCTCTCTCACCTCCTTTCGTCTCAGTCTGTCCTCTGGTGCATCAAAGGGTTCATAAATGCGCTGGTAATAAGGGGGGAGGAGCCTAATACGCCTCTGCACGCACAGTGTCTTTGTGGCTCTCGAAGCGGAGGGGGTCGGGGCAGCCAATGGAGAGGGAGATTGATTTGAAATATTGCACTATTACCAAAGCCCAGGAGTTACAGCCTCGTGAAAGCGTAACAAGCCAGCCGTCTCGGGGCGGCAGCAGCGCTCAGCAGAGTGATCGAGAGGGTCGCTCCACAGCCCCGTTAGCCCAGATTGTAGCCCACATCACGGGGCTGTTGATGTCCACAGCAGCCACTAGCAAAGTGCAAGTTTATAGGGGCTCCGAGTAGTGTGTTTTTAACGACAACATTGATTAGTGGTCACCTGGAGTCCGCAGGTGTGCTGAGGAATGGCAGATCGTTCAGCTCACAGCAGGAGCCAGGAGCTTGATTGATTGATTGAACATTTTATTAACAGATTGCAGAATGGGTACAATGGGGTGGGGTGGGGTGGGGGGGGAAACTGTACATTGGAGGGGGTTGGGTTAGGACATTTACAGGGGCCAGTTTCGAATTGCAGTCTCCCGTAGGTGCTCTTTGAGAGTGGTTTTGAAAGTGGGTAGTGATTCACATTCCTTTACAGCTGTGGGTAGGGCATTCCACATTGATGTGGAACGTGTGGCCTGTCATTCCTCTGTGAAGTTTGGGTGTGGGGGCGTGGTGTTCGCTGGTTTTCCTTGTGGTGGCGGAGGCGCCGGGGCTGGGGTAGATGGAGCGGCCTGTGGGGATGGCATTCCCATCGCCGTGCATGGCGGTGTGAGTGGCGCGTGGGCCGTTTGTGTTTTCCTTCGGTCATGGCGTGCTTTATTGGGGGTGTGTCTTGGATGGGGATGTGTTAGGGATTGATGTGTGAGGTGTTCGGGGGACTGACTGTTCCGGGGGGGTTCACATTACACTACTTTTTTTTTATCCACTTTTTCTCCCATTTTTCTATATTTTCTCCCATCCCAATTTCGTATCATCCAATTCAACCCTCCCCTGTCACGAACGCTGTTTCTTGCCTCCCACAAGCCGGCTGCAATGTGGACTAAGTCATACATAGCACAAGTCCCCTCCGGTACTTGAGGTAACAGCAGTCGCATCTTTTCACCTGCGCAGCTCGATCTCTCAGTGGTGAGGAGTAACGCGTGGGAGGCTCACGCTGCCCCCGACACTTCCTGATTCCACTGCGCAGGCGCACCAACCGACCTGTAGGAGTCGCTGTCCACAACGCCCGATCCCCACCCATCAGTTTCCCACCCCCTAATACGGCCAATGTGTATTAGTACGGACAACCAGCTAAACTGAAAGCAAATGTGGAGCGCTGGGCTCGAACAGGCGAGCCCAGCGTCTCCAGATTTCGTGGGCGAGCGCCTTGCCCACTACGCCACGTAGCCGCCCCTACATTACACTACTTTTATTGTCTTTTATACCTATTCTTATGTCTGAAGTTTATGCAATTTTTTATTTTGTCAATTTGTGTGCTGATTTTATGCCCATGTTCATTTTCTTTTTCTTTTAAATTTTTTATACTAATTGCTGTGGTGCACTCTGGACTGAGAGTACTATGTAGATAGCTATTAATATTTATTATTGTTATATTGTAGAAATGTGTGCATTGAAATATCTGTAAAGTCTCGACTACATTGAAAATGAGGGTGACCTCAATTGTAATTTCGAGAATAAATAAAGGTTGATGATGATGTGGCATAATTGCTAAACGTGTTTAGTCCCTTGTTTGAGCCGAATCTGGGTTTAACATGATTTGTGGAGCTCCCTCTGGTGTTGTGGTCGTGGTATTCACTGACCTTTGGGAAGTATTTTGACATGTACATGGGTACCTTAGTCGTGTAGTGTATCTTGTAGACCAGGCCCATTGCAAGTTGCTGTACTCTGTCGTCTACTCTAAGCCATCCTAGGTTGTCAAAGTGGGCAGGGGTGAGGTGGGTTCTAGGAGTAAGGTCAAGCAGTAGTCTGACCAGTTTGTTTTGTGATGTTTGTAATTTCGTTTTTAGCGCCTTTGAGGTGCTTTGGTACCATGAGGTGCAAGCATAGTCGTAGTACCCTTGAATGAGTGCTCCTGTCAGAGTCTTCAGGGTATTCTTGTTTACCAGAGAGGAGATCCGGTACAAGAATCTAGTTCGTTGGTTGACTTTTTTTATTACATTGGATGCCATTTTGTCACAGGAAAGCCTCTAGGATGGAACCTAGGTATGTAATTTCCGTCGGTCTTGCTGAGTTTGTTATTTGAACCGAAGAGAATGGACTCTGTTTTACCCAGGTGTAATGATAGTTTGTTATCAGCAAGCCAGGTGCAGATTTTGCCTAGTTCCGAGCTGAGGGTTTTTTCAACCTGTAACTTGTTCTTGTCAGAGACCAGCAGGGCTGAGTCGTCCGCGAACAGGAACAAGTTGCAGTCACAAGCTGACGACATGTCATTTGCATAAATTAGGAACAGTAGCCTAGTAGGTCCTAGTATGCTTCCTTGTGGAACCCCACAGCTCACTGGGAGGGGATAGAGTACCGTTTACCTCCACCATGTGTTCTCTCCCCTCCAGGTAGGATTGCATCCAGCTCACTGATAGACTATCAAAACCAATTGCTTTTAGCTTGTCAATCAGAATGGAGTGATTGACAGTGTCGAAGGCCTTTTGTAGGTCCAGCATGACCATGCCGCAGTATTTGCCCGCGTCCACCTCTTGTTTGATGTGGTGAATTCGTAGATTCGATTTCTTTCCGCGAGGTACTGTTCGACCTGTTCGTATACTATTTTTTCCATGACTTTCGAGATGGAGGTAAGAATAGAAACAGGGCGGTAGTTGCCTGGGTCTAATTTGCTGCCCTTTTTGTGCAGGGGGGTTACTCTCGCAATTTTGAAGTCTTTGGGGACGTGTCCCTGTTTTATGGAGAGGTTTATTATGTGTGTGATGACTGGGGTGATGGCGGCTGCTGAGTCTCTGAGGAATTTGGAGGGGATGTTGTCATGGCCAGTGGCCTTGTTAGGTTGGAGGGCGCTCAGTTTTTTTGAGTACCTCAGCTGTTGTTACCATTTCTAGTTTGAAATCGTCTTTGCGGACCCCTAGGTTATTGTAGCTGTCTGTGCTTCAGGTGGATCAGAGGGATGCAAGCCTTTGGTTGATGCAGTATGTCAAAGGAGCAGATGACTTGGCCTTAGAGTTCTAATGAACTAGAGGAGGAATAAGGGATTGACGGTCACAGCTTATTGCAATGCCTTTCTCATCAAGGTAGAGAAATGGACACCTACTGTAATTGTTCACAACATTTTAGATTAGATTAGATTAGATTAAAATGTACATTATTCAGCACAAGTACAGTACAACGAAAATACATTTGGCATCCAACCAGAGTGCAAATGTAACAGTAAAGTGCAATAGTGATTAAACTGGGTATAAAATATATGAATTAGTACTACTGACTATAGTGCTAATCCAATGTACAGAGTTGTAGTATTAATATGTACAGTGATACAGGTATAAAGACATAAGACACTATGGTAGTAGTCATACTGGCCAGCTGCGTAACTAGTAAGAGTAGGTAAGGGATATGTACAGATATAGATATAGTATCTACAGATATGTACAGATATAGATATAGTATCAACAGATATGTAAAAAGGATTATGTGCAGGTATGTACAGACAGGTGGATATATATATAAAAAATTATATATATGGTATATACAACATTATTGTACATGCTATCATACAGAGTTATATGGTTTATATGCAGGTGTATAAGAAGGTATAAGTATTTCTACGAGGCTCAGCCTGGAGCCTGAGAGAACAACAGCAGCCACCTTAATACGTTTTTTCTACTTATATTAAATAGAAAAGTAATTTATATTAAATAGAAACGTAACTTATGTTAAATGGAAACTCTGCTCTGAAGTCACACATATAAGTATATAAGTTATATAAATCACAGAGTAACAATATAAACTATTGCATATCTTCCTGGACATTTTACATTTCTACTGTACATTTTACTGTATATTACTGTATATTTTTGGCTGTATATTTTTAGAATGTATATACAGTGGCGGTTAGGTGGCGTAGCGGAGATTGCGTTCATCACCAACCCCGGAGCTGTGAGCTGGATACGCCTGTTCGAATCCAGCTCACAGCTCCGGGGTTGTCACCAGCTTGGCTGGCCGTTCACACTAATACAATTGGCTGTATTAGAGGGTGGGAGAAGCTGGCGGGGTGGGTCCGGGTCGTTGTAAACAGCGACTCCTACAGTTCGGTCGGGGCGCCTGCTAAGCGCGGATAGGACCTGAGTGGGATAGTGTGATCCTTCCACACGCTACGCCCTCTCAGGGAGGATCCGCGCTGCCAGGTGAAAAGAAGCGGTTGATTGGCTGGACGTGTGTCGGAGGAAGCACGTGATAGCCTCCACTCTCCCAGATTATCTGACTGTGGGGGGTAAGTGCGCAGCGACCATGAAGGGGATTGGGAATTGGCATACGACTAACATTTGGATGGGAGAAAATCGGAGGAAAATGGAGGGGGAAAAAAGATCAATACAAAAAAAGAAAAAAATGTATATACAGTACATATTTTAGAATGCATATCCTTGACTGTATTTGTATTCTTATTTTTGACCTAAATGTTTATTGTGAGCGATCTGTAGTGCTGAATTTCCCTCGAGATCAATAAAGTACTTCTATTCTATTCTATTCTATTCTATTCTATTCTATTCTATTCTATTGGAGCTGTGTGTCTGCGCTGGCTGACCTGTGATCAGGTGCAACTGCACTGGTGGCTCGTGGAGCAGTTTAAAACCATTCATCCGTTTTATTTCCTATGCAATGCAATTTACGCAATCATCAGACTCGATTCTCGGTCGAGCTTCATCTGTTCTCCTGCCCTAAGTAACACAGTAACCATTAAGCCGCTTTCTCTCATCTGTTTAAATCACATCGATGCCGTATTTTGGATGCCGTCTCTGACGACTGTGCGACTGAATGGCAGAAATGGAGCGGGGACGTATGGAAGGTTTTGAGGAACTCTTGTCCCAGAACATAGAGAACATAGCAGGCTTGTGTGGGCTAGGCCTCTGCCTTTATGGCTGGTCATCATTTAATCATGAATGATGTGTGCAATAACCCACCCTGGAGAGCTGGGAGTGTCACTACAGTCTGTCTCCCGCTCTGTTCCATATCTGCTGTAAACGGCACACTTCACGTCAGCAATTTGATGCTCCTATACTGGGCTGGGTGACATTTATTTCTTCTTTTTTTATCACTTACATTTTTATTAGATTTTCTTTTTGTGTGGCAAAAACAAAAACAACACCACAGTACATCAACACCGTTGCCAGGCATCATGATACCCACACTATCCAGATAACAAACAATATCTATTATGGATTATGGGCAGGCAGTCTTTATAGAACGCTACATAATTTGCATATTAATTTCCTTAATTGGTTCCTTAATTGGATGGAGAGGGTAACAGAAATGTCAGCGTCATTCCTCGAATATGGGGTTGACATTTCCTGGAGTGTCCAATTAAATGAGTTCAAAAGAACCGGCGTCAAATATTCTCTAAAGATCTTAGCCCTTTCACTAACACACTACAGATGGTTAACCTTTCAATACGACACTACAGACAGTTAACCGTCTGTAGTGTGGTAGTGAAAGGGTTAAACACATTAGGCACTCATTTTGATATTCTCCAATTGAGCGCATGGGTCTAGGAGATTTTTATATTTTCTTTACTGCCTCGTACCATGATTGGCCTCATACCGTGGTTAGCCTCGTACCGCGGTTAGCCCTGTACTGTGGTTAGCCTCATACCGTGGTTAGCCCTGTACTGTGGTTAGCCTCATACCGCGGTTAGCCCTGTACTGTGGTTAGCCTCATACCGTGGTTAGCCCTGTACTGTGGTTAGCCCTGTACTGTGGTTAGCCTTGTACCGTGATTAGCCTCGTACCGTGGTTAGCCCTGTACCATGGTTAGCCTCGTACCGCGGTTAGCCTCGTAGCGTGATTAGCCTCGTAACGTGATTAGCCTCGTACCACGGTTATGGACATCGCCCACATTTTGTAATTGTTGATTTATCTCCATCCTGAAACTGTTGAATTCCTGTTTAATGTCATTTCTTAAGTAATTTTTCAAATCCATTCCTACTCCTATTTATTAGTTTATTTGTCAATTGTATTACTTTCCATGTAACGAGTAAAGTAAGGCTTTACAATTTCCAAAATAGTAATTATATTACAGTCAGTTACTAATCCAAGTAATGCTGCGTTACTGCGTTACAGTACATCGTTGCCAGAATGCAATGTAATAATAATAATAATAATAATAATAATAATAATAATAATAATAATAATAATAATAATAATAATAATAATAATAATAATAATAATAATAATACATTTTATTTGGAGGCACCTTTCAAAACACCCAAGGTCACCTTACAGGGCATAAAAACAGAACAGTCAAGTAATTAGTAATAAGTAACTAATTATACTTCCTGAGTAACTTGCAAGTTACAATAACAAGATACAGATGTATTGCATGTAGTATTTCTAGCCACGGCTAACTTGCGAAGCCTGTCCCTGGTTAGGCTTTTCTACTTAAAAATGGTCATAATGTGACCGTGCCCAGCGCTATCGTCCTCAAGTCGCAGAAGTCAAATGATGGCAAATCACAATAGAAGTTTATTTATTATTATAATTTGTTTTTAATTATTATCACTGTTTGAATGTTTAAGAACATATTTACTATATCATCATTACCAAAAGTACATTAGTTAAAATGAGCACATAAATAGTGACAGGTTTAGTATATCTCTGCCTAAGTTTCTGATCGCTTCTGGTAGCTAACCATCAGACTATCTTTTCTCCTGCTGGTTTTATTGTCGTTCGTTGTTATCTTTTCTTTCCACAAATGTAGGTTGTTCTTGCTTCTGGTCCTCATTCCAGGTCATTTTAGTTTCTTGTAATCTGCAACATTCATGTTTTGGAGTTTTTCTCATAAGAATTGACCAGGACAGTTTTCAGTCAATGCCGTCATCTTGAAACGCTCACCGGAAATCAACCAAAGAAATCTTTCTATAAGAAAACTAGTATCTATGGGATTTTGGACCTCAGCTTCCAGACTGATGCAAAGCTCAAAGTCGTAGGCTTCTCCATTGGTATACCTTTATTTATAAAGCACTTATTGGTCCGTTACCTTTATACCTCTGTACATATCTCACTATCTCTGCTAATCTAGTTTACATCTTGCGATCTCAGGATTATCTTTATGCCTCAGAACTCGCACTGAGTTTGGGAAGAGGGCTTTCATGTACTCTGCTCCCTCTACTTGGAACGGACTTAAAAAAAAACTCTGAAGCTACAGGCCCTTGTTACCTTGCCTGATTTTAAAGTACATGTCACAGACCTTGCAACGTCTGAATTGGGAGTTTGCAAATGCATTAATACATAATGCAGATGCTACATGTTACTAATGTTAAGGACATGGTGGTGCTTGCTTTTTTTTTTTTATCCTTTTATCTTTACCTTTTATCTCTCTGTGTTTTGTCCTGTATGTTGTAACTTGGTTTATTATTTTTATTGCTGCCATTTTGGTCAGGTCTTGCTCGTAAAAGAGATCCTTGATCTCAAGCATTTTACCTGGTTAAATAAAGGTTTAAAAAAATAAACAAGAGAAAAGTCATAAAGAGAGCGGTTGTATGACACAGGTAGGCTACGCTCAAAGGAACGTCTCTTCTGGTACTTAAAAGGTGCACTCTGGGATGAGGTGTAAACTCAACCACGTCTGACGACGCGGTATAAGCGCGTAATTTAACGGTTGAGTCTAGATGGTCATCACTATGTGGTTGTGTCTACGCGGTCCTCATTCCAAACTATGGTAAATCCCACGGAGTGGACTCTATGTTGTGTAGAGTTTCAAGGGCCGTGATGTCCTGACCTCTCGCTGATCTCTCACTGACCCGCTTGTATCGTCCTTGGTGTTGCTGACTGGTGACATGGTGGCCAAACACTGTGACTCAAGACAGCCGTCGTCCCCTGCCAAGTCCCCCCCCCCCCCCCCCCCCATTCAGCCAGGCCTTCAGATGACCTCACCCTCTACACACACACACACACACACACACACACACACACACACACACACACACACACACACACACACACACACACACACACACACACACACACACACACACACACACACACACACACACACACACACACACACACACACACACACACACACACACACACACACACACACACACACACACACACACACACACACACACACACACACACACACACACACACACACACACACACACTAATATCTACATTCTAGGGCTGGGCAATTAATCAAGTTTAAATTTCAATTATGATTTTGGCTTCCCACGATCATGAACCCCCCCCCCCCCCCCCCCCCCCCCCCATCTTATTTTCAGCTGGTGTTGAGAGGGAGGAGGAGGAGGGGGGAGCCACGGCACGTTTCTCCAGTTATTCTGAAACATCTAAAAAAAACTTCTGAAACGGTAACTCGTAGAAGGTGACAGAAAGGCAGCCTTTGGTCGAGAAGAAAGGTAAAACAAATCGGTGTCATGTGTTGTTTCTCAAATCAATGAGTGATCCGTTTAATAATCGTGATTTCAATATCAATCAAAAATAATTGTGATTATGAGCAGCCCTTCTACATAGAACATCCCATTAGGAGTCCAGTGGTTTTCTGACAGCCCGTGTTTTCCCCCCCATGTGTTTGGAGGAGATGTGAGGAACACAGTGACTCTCCTAGAACACAAGCTGCCAAGCTACTGTCACCATTTCCTAAATATAACTGCAAATCCTGTTAGTCACAGCGGAGAAAAACCCCAAAACCCCATAGGAACCCTATCCTGTTGTTTCCAACTCCAGCGTAAAATGAGATGATGATTTTGAGCTCCTCCCTTAATTCCACTCTAGCTTTTTTTTGTCTTTGTTTAAAAAAGGATACCTCCTGCATTAGAACTCCAGCCCACATCCCAGCTATGTGTCCGCTGAAACACCTGAATGATGTTCACCTTAAATATTTTTTTTTCTTGTGAAAATATGATTCATCTATTTTGGGGGGGTGGGGCAGATTACACGCTAATCTATTCACAGAGTTGGGTTTTCACGATGTGGCAGAGCTGCTGGATTAGCTTTGCTTCGATGAGGACTCTCTCGTTTGGAACTATGAACATAACAAACCCAGAGGGGGGGCGTCCAAAAAGGCTGAGGCAGACTTCACTCTTATGATCCATCTCTGCCAGTCTGTGGAGACCTGGGAAGATAGACACACAGTGTGTCTAGCTGTGGAACAGCCTAATTCATTCTATGCTGTTCCTTCATACGTCTCTGCCAGTCTGCAGAGACCTAGCAAGATCATTTTAAGTTTAAGTTTTCTTATTTATTTTTTACCCAGGGACAGTAATAATAATAATAATAATAATAATAATAATAATAATAATAATAATAATAATAATAATAATAATAATGCATTCTATTTATAAGGCGCCTTTCAAGGCACTCAAGGTCGCCGTACAACAATTTGCACATTAATGAACATCTTCAGTTTCCACATCAATGTAAATGTGCCAGATTTTTGCTAATTAGCTAGTTTCCATCTGTCCACTTTCATATGTGGTCCTAAATCAGATACAGGTCTGATTTGTTTTAATCAGCTGGCCTCCACTGCATTCAACTTGTCAATTGAATCATAAACTGTGACTGTGTTTACGTCCATCATCGCTACACTGGAATCTGATCCATGGCCACATTTGAAAAATAATGTGAACAGCCAAACAAAATGATCTGATCTGTGCAATAAATCATAATTGAGCACTAACGCTTGCAGTGTGAACGTACAGTAGCCTGTGTCACGCTGTAGAGGCTGAACCTGAACGCTTCGAAGCTTCAATCGCTGCCATGGTCATCCATGTCAGAATCGCTATTCCAATGCTTCCTTTTATTTGTTTACCCCTCAGCATTAGAAATAGCCTCTAGAAATAACAATCCAACATTCATTTTGGGAATCAGTTATTCTCGGACGACACAGCTCTCATTCACCCGCCACATTGAAGCTCTTGTGCAAGAAGAGCGAAGCATCAATGTTTGGATGATACAACTGAAACAATGGTCATCGGGAGACGGTCTTAATATGACGTTCCTTAGTCTTTCCTTTCGGTCCAGGCCACACTTCTACCAAAACTACTACACTTGTTTCATTGGTGTATCACAGGCCATCAGGCTGCTCAACGAACAATAAACACTATGCAACAACCATCAAATGCACACAGCACACACATCCACACGCACACACTCACTTTAAACAAACAACACACTGCAGCACCCACTCTCCACACTTTAGATCACCTAAACACACTTTATATTTATTGGTAAAGGATTTGCACTACAACTCGTACACCTTACTGTAAATTGTACCTAAATTGTACCTCATCCCATTTCTGCTTTGCACTATATAGTATTGTATATTAGTATATTGCATAGTATATTGTATTGTATGGTAACTCAGTTACTTCTAGTCTGCATCGAACATTGTACATTATGTCTATACAGAACACTGTGACCTCTATTTTTACTTTTTTTCTTTTTTTTTTTTAAACTTTATTCTTTAGCGTTTACCGCTTTTCTGGTCAAGCATGACCGACAGAAACAGGTTGAAATTGGATGTAGAGCAGGGGAAGACATTCTGAGAAATGACGGCGGGTCCGGGAATCGAACTCGTGTCCCCCAGATCCGTGACAAGCACGGTTTTCCCAGACGCAGAAATAGCGCCGAGATATGCGGTGAGCTACGGGAGCTCCCCTATTTTTACTTCTTTTTACATGCTACTTATTTTATTTCATACTTATCTTGTCTAGCACAGTCTCTGGAGCGTAACAGTAAGAAGCATTTTGTATAAAAGTATTCTGTACTTCTGTATGACACTATAAAGAAACTTGAAACTTGAACTTGAACTTGGATAAGGATGGATGGATTGCGATTACGCTGCTGTCACTCTGATATTCCTCTTAACTAAGGAGCGCTTCCAGGAGACAGTCATATGCATTACAACAACACACTCATATTTATGGCGTTAAAGCTTCAAAGAACACAGAACACTCCGTAATGACACTCTACCCCCGGGGGGGGGGGGGGGGGTCCTCATCATCTTTATCTATGTGACAGGTTGCCTGTGCAGGGTAACTACTGCCTCTAAAACACACACTGCAGTCTGTACAGGGTAACTACTGCCTCTAAAACACACACTGCAGTCTGTACAGGGTAACTACTGCCTCTAAAAGACACACTGCAGTCTGTACAGGGTAACTACTGCCTCTAAAAGACACACTGCAGTCTGTACAGGGTAACTACTGCCTCTAAAAGACACACTGCAGTCTGTACAGGGTAACTATTAACTCTAAAACACACACTGCAGTCTGTACAGGGTAACTACTAACTCTAAAAGACACACTGCAGTCTGTACAGGGTAACTACTGCCTCTAAAAGACACACTGCAGTCTGTGCAGGGTAACTACTGCCTCTAAGACACACTGCAGTCTGTACAGGGTAACTACTGCCTCTAAGACACACACTGCAGTCTGTACAGGGTAACTACTGCCTCTAAAAGACACACACACTGCAGTCTGTACAGGGTAACTACTAACTCTAAAACACACACTGCAGTCTGTACAGGGTAACTACTGCCTCTAAAAGACACACTGCAGTCTGTACATGGTAACTACTGCCTCTAAAAGACACACACACTGCAGTCTGTACAGGGTAACTACTGCCTCTAAAAGACACACACACTGCAGTCTGTACAGGGTAACTACTAACTCTAAAACACACACTGCAGTCTGTACAGGGTAACTACTAACTCTAAAAGACACACTGCAGTCTGTACAGGGTAACTACTGCCTCTAAAAGACACACTGCAGTCTGTACAGGGTAACTACTGCCTCTAAAAGACACACTGCAGTCTGTACAGGGTAACTACTGCCTCTAAGACACACTGCAGTCTGTACAGGGTAACTACTGCCTCTAAGACACACTGCAGTCTGTACAGGGTAACTACTGCCTCTAAGACACACACTGCAGTCTGTACAGGGTAACTACTAACTCTAAGACACACACTGCAGTCTGTACAGGGTAACTACTAACTCTAAAAGACACACTGCAGTCTGTACAGGGTAACTACTGCCTCTAAAAGACACACTGCAGTCTGTACAGGGTAACTACTGCCTCTAAGACACACACTGCAGTCTCACACTCGGTCTGAGACCAGAACAGAGATGCTCTACAGAAGATGCTCCTGTACGCTGTCGATACTATTCTGTCTGATTCTAAGCTCCATATGGATGTGTGTCACACTGCGGAATATTTCTACTTGCAGCAGGCTCCCTATGCTTCTCTGTGCCTCCCTCCTCCTCCTCCTCCTCCTCTTCCTCCTCCTCCTCCTCCTCCTCCTCTCCACTGGTGGAGTCAGAGAGAAGACACTAACTAGGTCAATGAGATTCCCTCATATGGTCCCAGCACCACAGCACCAGCAGAGGAGGAGAGGATGGGAGAGGAGAGAAAAGAAGGAGAAGAGAAAGAGAACAGAGAAGCTGTTCTGAGTCTCCACTATACCGTATGCTGAGAAATAGTGTGTATGTGTATGAGTGTGTGTGTGTGAGTGAGTGAGTGAGTGAGTGAGTGAGTGAGTGAGTGAGTGAGTGAGTGAGTGAGTGAGTGAGTGAGTGAGTGAGTGAGTGAGTGGTGAGTGAGTGAGTGAGTGAGTGAGTGAGTGAGTGGTGAGTGAGTGAGTGAGTGAGTGAGTGTGTGTGAGGGTTGAGCAGAGGAGAGCGTACACTTCCTCTAGCATAAAACACAAGGTCCCAACGGTGATTCTTACGCAAGAACTGATATCACTCCACTATTAGGCACGTGAGCGTCTCTCTCTCACTGCTCTATTATCATACCTATGGGGTGGAGCGGTACGCCAGGAGCGAGGACAGGCAACGAAGATAGGGAACATTGTTGTAGCTGCTCACTCAGGTGGAAGGACAGCGAATGGAGCAGAATTACCGGTATTATCATCACTGCCTTAATGAAATGTGAAGTGATCATAAAAAGGACTGATCACAGAGGATAAATCGCCTGATGCTTGTGTATTGTACCGCGGCTGACATTTCTCATTAGTGCCGTTTCATTACACGCATCAGTAGAGTTTCTTCTTTCTTCAAATGTCAGTGGGATGGAATCACTCCGTCCGCAGAGTCATTCAGTTTCTGTCCACGCAGGGCCTCCACACTGACCGCGTGGAACGAGCCGCCGGCGATATCGGACAACAAAACGAGCCAATATCAGGAGGCGCCCTGTCAGCCGGCCCTCCAGAACTGCGTAACAACAACCCACCGGTAAGCTATGGCCATGTCACAGGCCATCTGAGGTGGCATAACTCCCACTTCTACATTACAACAATAACTGTGAACCGGACTTGCATTGCTGCACTATACACTATTCCCCCCCCCCCCCCCTCCATCCATTATCCATTAACTCAACTGGACTGTCACTGTACTATTTATTGCACTAGCACTATTGCACTTGGGACATTGTTATTATTATTATGCATATGCTATATTCAGTATGTTTGTATGCCAGTGGTGATGCTCTAAGCTAAATTTCGTTGTACCAACAATGACAATAAAGATTCTATTCTATTCTATCCCCCCCCATCGCTCTCTCTCCTGCTCTCTCTCCTGCTCTCTGTCCTGCTCTCTCTCCTGCTCTGCTCTCTCTCCTGTTCTCTCTCCTGCTCTGCTCTCTCTCCTGCTCTCTCTCCTGCTCTCTCTCCTGCTCTGCTCTCTCTCCTGTTCTCTCTCCTGCTCTCTCTCTCCTGTTCTCTCTTCTGCTCTCTCTCCTGCTCTGCTCTCTCTCCAGCTCTCTCTCCTGCTCTCTCTCTCCTGTTCTCTCTCCTGCTCTCTCTCTCCTGTTCTCTCTCCAGCTCTCTCTCCTGCTCTCTCTCTCCTGTTCTCTCTCCTGCTCTCTCTCTCCTGTTCTCTCTCCTGCTCTTTCCTGTTCTCTCTCCTGCTCTCTGTCCTGTTCTCTCTCCTGCTCTCTTCTGCTCTCTCTCTCCTGCTCTGCTCTCTCTCCAGCTCTCTCTCCTGTTCTCTCTCCTGTTCTCTCTCCTGCTCTCTCCTGTTCTCTCTCCTGCTCTCTGTCCTGCTCTCTCTCTCCTGCTCTCTCTCCTGCTCTCTCTCTCCTGTTCTCTCTCCTGCTCTCTCTCTCCTGTTCTCTCTCCTGCTCTCTCCTGTTCTCTCTCCTGCTCTCTCCTGTTCTCTCTCCTGCTCTCTGTCCTGCTCTCTCTCTCCTGCTCTCTCTCCTGCTCTCTCTTCTGCTCTCTCTCTCCTGCTCTGCTCTCTCTCCAGCTCTCTCTCCTGTTCTCTCTCCTGTTCTCTCTCCTGCTCTCTCCTGTTCTCTCTCCTGCTCTCTGTCCTGCTCTCTCTCTCCTGCTCTCTCTCCTGCTCTCTCTTCTGCTCTCTCTCTCCTGCTCTGCTCTCTCTCCAGCTCTCTCTCCTGTTCTCTCTCCTGTTCTCTCTCCTGCTCTCTCTTCTGCTCTCTCTCTCCTGCTCTGCTCTCTCTCCAGCTCTCTCTCCTGTTCTCTCTCCTGTTCTCTCTCCTGCTCTCTCCTGTTCTCTCTCCTGCTCTCTCTCCTGTTCTCTCTCCTGCTCTGCTCTCTCTCCAGCTCTCTCTCCTGTTCTCTCTCCTGTTCTCTCTCCTGTTCTCTCTCCAGCTCTCTCTCCTGTTCTCTCTCCTGTTCTCTCTCCTGTTCTCTCTCCTGCTCTCTCCTGCTCTGTTCTCTCTCCTGCTCTCTCCTGCTCTCTCTCCTGCTCTCTCCTGTTCTCTCTCCTGCTCTGCTCTCTCTCCTGCTCTCTCTCCTGTTCTCTCTCCTGCTCTCTCCTGCTCTCTTCTGCTCTCTCTCTCCTGCTCTGCTCTCTCTCCTGCTCTGCTCTCTCTCCTGTTCTCTCTCCTGTTCTCTCTCCTGCTCTCTCCTGTTCTCTCTCCTGCTCTCTCCTGCTCTCTTCTGCTCTCTCTCTCCTGCTCTGTTCTCTCTCCAGCTCTCTCTCCTGCTCTCTCTCCTGTTCTCTCTCCTGCTCTCTCTCCAGCTCTCTCTCCTGCTCTCTCTCCTGTTCTCTCTCCTGCTCTCTCTCCTGCTCTCTCTCCTGTTCTCTCTCCTGCTCTCTGTCCTGCTCTGCTCTCTCTCCTGTTCTCTCTTCTGCTCTGCTCTCTCTCCTGTTCTCTCTCCTGCTCTCTCTCCTGTTCTCTCTCCTGCTCTCTCTCCTGCTCTCTCTTCTGCTCTCTCTCCAGCTCTTTCTCCTGGTCTCTCTCCTGTTCTCTCTCCTGCTCTCTCCTGTTCTCTCTCCTGCTCTCTCCTGGTCTCTCTCCTGCTCTCTCCTGCTCTCTCTCTCCTGCTCTCTCTTCTGCTCTCTCTCCTGCTCTGCTCTCTCTCCAGCTCTTTCTCCTGGTCTCTCTCCTAACCTGCTCTCTCCAGCTCTCTCTCCTGCTCTCTCTCCTGCTCTCTCTCTCTCCTGCTCCCTCTCTCCTGCTCTCTCTCCTGCTCTCTCTCTCTCCTGCTCTCTCTTCTGCTCTCTCTCCTGCTCTGCTCTCTCTCCAGCTCTTTCTCCTGGTCTCTCTCCTAACCTGCTCTCTCCTGCTCCCTCTCTCCTGCTCTCTCTCCTGCTCTCTCTCTCTCCTGCTCCCTCTCTCCTGCTCTCTCTCCAGCTCTCTCTCCTGCTCTCTCTCCTGCTCTCTCTCTCTCCTGCTCCCTCTCTCCTGCTCTCTCTCCTGCTCTCTCTCTCTCCTGCTCCCTCTCTCCTGCTCTCTCTCCTGCTCTGCTCTCTCTCCTGCTCTCTCTCCTGTTCTCTCTCTTGTTCTCTCTCCTGCTCCCTCTCTCCTAACCTGCTCTCTCCAGCTCTCTCTCCTGCTCTCTCTCCTGCTCTCTCTCTCTCCTGCTCCCTCTCTCCTGCTCTCTCTCCAGCTCTCCCCCTGTTAATTTGAAACCCTGAAACATGCAAGATAGTTTCATCAGGCCTTCTTGTTGGATGAATCCATGCAGGGGTGGCCAGAGTCACACTGTGTAGCCTCTGATCGACCAACGCAGGCACAGGGACAGGACAGGGATGGAGGCAGGGACAGGGACAGGACAAGGGCAGGGCATGGACAGGGACAGATGTAGGGACAGGGATGGTGACGGTATTTGTATGAAATCATATGAATCTGATTTACTCTTCCTCAGTCTGGAATCGGCCTTGCAGGCCTTATAATGTAGAAGTGCCTCTTGAGTGAATCTTCACCCAGTGGGGATTTAGTGAAGAGACAATCGTATCCATTCTGATAAGGAGTAAAGGCCTCCTTGTACGGAACTCATAGTGCATAAGCAGTTTTGGGAGCTAGAAGTCAGAACATCTGCGTTCTTATCACATAAGCTAACATCCTATAAAAACTCCATTGTTCATAAGGCACGAGAGAATTCTTAAATGTAGCTTTGTACCAGAACTAACTAAAAAGTCAAGGACTAGTACTCTTATACTAGAGTACTTTTGTAATCTGTACTCTGTGATATACTCAAACGCTACGCACCACCCTCTTAGGGCATGGACTACCATACCTCATCACTTTTATTGTTCAATCACCTAGCAATACGTATCGAAAGTGAAACTAGGATGTGTCAGTCAGTCACTGCACATCATTCCTTCTGCATTCTCCTGCGAGAGATTTTATGCTGTTGGATCACAGGCCTGTAAACCTAATTTTACTCGTGTGACTTAGAATAAACTCATCTTTTGGTATATTCTGAAATCTGACTTTGTCTCAATCCTTAATTATATTATAATTATAATAATTATACTTAACCACCTGTGTGTTATCTTCTACCTTTGTCCCTCCGTTGCAGCAATCAACAAACACGCTTAGAGGTTCTTTCAATGGGGACAAGAATGGAGGCAGAGACAGGGACGGGGACGGGGGCAGGAGGCGAGAGCTGCGGTGGTGCTTTACTGCCCCGGCCTCTTCGTTTTTGGCCAACAGCTAGGCTAGCTGGTCCGTATCCGCTTCCATTCATTTGTGCTAAGCTATGCTAGCCTGCAGCCGGATCGCTTTCTTTAAAAAAAATGTTTTTATACTTTCTCTTTTCCCCCCTTTCTTTTTCCGTTTTTCTCCCATCCCAATGTTAGTCGTTATGCCAATTCCCAATCCCCTACCTGGTCATTGCATGCTCTGTCCCCTACCGTCGGTCTGGGAGGGCGGAGACTATCACATGCTTCCTCCGACACATGTGTAGCCAATCCCCACTTCTTTTCACCTGGCAGCGCGGACTCTCACTGGGGGAGTGTAACGTGTGGAGGACACTACCTGCCCCAGGATCCGACCTCGCTGTGCAGGCGCCCCGACCGATCTGTAGGAGTCGCTGTTTTACAACGACCAGGACCCACCCTCGCCGGGTTTTCCCACCCTCCAACACTGCCAATTGTGTTAGTATGGACGGTCGGCCAACCCGGATTGCACCACAGCTGGATTCGATCCCACTGTCTCTGTGGTGGTGGGCAGACGCTTAGACCGCTGCGCCACCCGGCCGCCTCTCCGGATCGCTTTCTACTGGAGGAAATTGGTATCTTATCTTCTTGTCTCTTGACTCTGGAGAAGAGCACATTTCCTATAATGTTGACGTGTTGCTTTGAGCACAGTCTGCAGAGAACCAGAGAAGTACATAGTCGACTCGTGTGAAGCTTCATTGACACGACTATCTCTTCTTCCTGAAACAGCTGTGGGAGAAACCTTTCAACCCCAATAAGCGCGAGTCGCTCATTTGCCCGTCAACTCCATGGGCTACACCCGTCACTTAAGGCCACCGAGCAGGTCGTTCAGCCTAACGAGCTCTAACCAGGAAATACCTTGGCAAAAGGTTTGTGTTAAATCACACTGGTGGTGGGAGGGTTGGTATAACCATGGGTTGTACAGGTTGACAAATTAGTAAATAAATTATGAAACCTTCTTTTTAACTTGAATTCCTCTGTCTTTTAAGTTGTTTGCCATCTAGGAGCGGTGCACGTAATGTCGAACGAAATTCAGATCAAACTTTTAAACTAGACTTGCAGATCAAGTATGACTCAAGATACAGCAATTGCATAGTAACCTTGAATTTTAGGTTCAACTTCAGGTAGAAAGGTGAAAGTTTACGCATCTGTTTTGTGTTCTAAAGTAAAGTATATAAAAAAAAAGTATAGTATAGTATAGTAGGATAGTGTGTTGTGGTTAATCTGGTTTCTCTGGTTATAGGCATCGGCTGTGTCACAAGGTGAGTTCTCAATTTCTCAATTTGGTCCAGCTGAGCGACATTCTTACCAGTGAAGCACGCTGCTCCTCTCTCCCTGGGGAAGGAGGCACTGTCACTGTGGTTTATATCTCAGGGAGGGGAGTAAGTGCGAGCAGAACAGCAGACGTTGCAATTTACTCATTTCTAGGGCTGACCCCTATTAAGCGATTAGTCGACTAATCGGTCGAAAGGAGCCGTAGTCGACTGGCCAACCTCTTAGTCGAATATAATTAAAAAAATATATATTTATTTTTTATTTATTTTTTATCATTCTTTCCAAAAGAAAAGAGGCCTAGAAGCGTGGCTAACGGTAATGGCATGCATACCAGAGACTAATTGCCTACGAAAACAGGCACAGAGGCACCAAAAGAGGATTTCACCCATCTAATGAACACATTAGGCCCCGTTTAGACAAGCGTTTTGTGAACAGAAACCGCAAAAGTCATCTTGCGGTTTCACTTTTAATTTTACGTTTAGACGAGCGTTTTGGGATGGAATTCTGCGTGCAGACGACGCTGTAACGACTCGAGACGACGGAGCCCCACTGTCACACGATTGGCGCATATGTCACATGACATGCTGTGAAGACCCGCCCTACTCTGCCTCTGATTCGCAGACTGTGGATGGGGAATGTGATTAGTTAGTTTCTTTAATATTTGTCATACAGAAGTACAGAATACTTTTATACAAAATGCTTCTTACTGTTACGCTCCAGAGACTGTGCAAGACAAGATAAGTATGAAATAAAATAACATAGTACAATTAGAAGTAAAAAATTAGGTCACAGTGTTCAGTTTAGACATATGTACAATGTTCGATGCAGAATAGACGTAGTTACCATACAATATACAATACTGTGCAGTGTACTAATATACAATACTATATAGTGCAAGGCAGAAATGGGACGAGGTGCAATTTAGGTACAGTTCACAGTAGGTGTACGAGTTGTAGTGCAAATCCTTTATCAATAAATATAAAGTGTATTGCACCAAAGCAGAGTCACTCACAGACAGTGGGTCCACTCACGCCGCGGGACAGATTCTTGTGTATTTAACCGTTTCACTGCCACACGACAGCCGGTTGTGTGATAGTAAAGGGTTAACCTTCTGTCGTGTGGCAGTGAAAGGGTTAAAAGTACTGCCAATGTAGCCTTCAGGTGATCTCCGTTGATATAAGTCAGACATACTTGCTTTGTTTACGTCTCGGCTACTGGCGCATACCTGCTACCTGTGACGTAAGCAGTACGCGCGACCAGAGCCGTGACAACCCTTTCGTCATCGTTTTATCAGATTTATACGTTTTAACAGTTTAGACGAGAGCGCAAAGCTTTTGCGTTTCTAGGAATTCCACCCTGGAAGGTAGTCTCACTTTTTTGCGGTTTCACCCCGTAAAAACGCCGTTTCCGTATAAACGAAAGGCACATCCGAAAAAATATTTTTGCGGATTCACCTGCTAGCGTTTCCGTCTAAACGGGGCCTTAGACTAGACAAATATCAAGATGTATCCATCAGTGGACCAATTGCATGCTTTTGCAGAGGACAAGAAGCCTTCAGTCGACTCCTTCAGACATTAAGCACCCCCCACAGCCCAAATGGAATGATAAAAAAAATATATATATATATTTATATATTTAAATATTATACTTTTATTTTATTTATTTTTTTCAACCAATAGTCGACTAACGGCAAATTTTGGCCAATCCTAGTCGACCATCCAAATCCTTAGTCGGGGACAGCCCTACTAATTTCCATCCATAACTAAATGGATGTTCGGAGGCACTCGTATCGTCGTCGCCATCAACAATAACACAATTAAATAGACCAAACAACTCTGCCTTGTGAATTCCGTGGGAATTAAGGATTTTAATAAATGTCAAATCTGCAACAGCCATTGGCTTGGTTATTAATTCAAACAATTCTACTGGTGAACTGCCCCCCTGGTGCAACGAGAGAATAATTACCAGAGATGTATCTGAAGTTTTTTGTTGTTGTTGTTTTCTTTACTGGGAAATATTGAGGTGAAATATTCCTGGTTAAGGAAGAGGAAGAAGAAACCGAGTCGCATGACTGCGACGCACAGGCTGCCAGTGTTTTAGTGGGACGAATCTCAGGGGTACACGGTTAAACAAATCTGTAATCTCCCCTCTCTCTCTCTCTCTCTCTCTCTCTCTGGTTAACACTGTCGCCTCACAGCAAGAAGGTACTGGGTTCGATTCCCGCTTGGGGACCAGGTTGCTGGTCCAGGTACCCAGGTGGGGTATCTCCCGGGCCTTCGTGTGGAGTTTGCATGTTCTCCCCCCGTGCTCGCAAGGGTTTCCCCTCCAGAAAAAGAGATAAACCCAATGGAAAAACATGCAGAACAGATCGTAGTAGTGCAAATTCTTTGCCAATAAATATAAAGTGTGTTTAGGTGTTCTAAAGTGTGTAGAGTGGGTGCTGCAGTGTGTTGTTTGTTTAAAGTGAGTGTGTGCGTGTGGATGTGTGTGCTGTGAGTGCATTTGATGGTTGTTGCATAGTGTTATTGTTCGTTGAGCAACCTGATGGCCTGGGGATAGAAGCTTCTTCTGAGTCTTTCTGTGCTTGCCATGAGACTCCGGTATCGCTTGCCTGACCGCAGCAGTTCAAAGAGGCAGTTGTTTGGGTGGCTGGAGTCTTTGATAATTCTCTTAGCCTTACCCATGCACCGCTTGTTGTAAATGTTCTGGAGAGTGGGAAGCCACCCTCCAATTGTGCGCTCGGCTGAACAGGCCACTCTCTGAAGTCTGCTACGGTCTTGTGCGGTGCTATTCCCAAACCAGGAGGTTATATTGCCAGTCAGGATGCTCTCTATTGTACATGAGTAGAAGTTCTTAAGGATCTTCTGACTGACTTGGAACTTCCTTAGGCGCCTGAGGAAGTAGAGGCGTTGCCGTGCCTTCTTCACAACACTGTCAATGTGTGTGGTCCATGTCAAGTCCTCGGATATGTGGACTCCGAGGTACTTAAAACTGTTCACTCTCTCAACCGGTGCCCCGTCGATGCTGAGGGGGCTGTAGTCCCTGACCCCCGACCTCCTAAAGTCCACAATCATCTCCTTTGTTTTGCTGACGTTCAGGGAGAGGCTGTTCTCTTGACACCATCCCGCCAGGACCTTGACCTCTTCCAGGTAGGCCCTCTCGTCGTTTGCAGAGATCAGGCCCACCACTACTGTGTCATCAGCAAATTTGATGATTGTGTTGTTGTTCCGCTGTGCCACACAGTCATGTGTGTACAGGGAGTAGAGGAGGGGACTCAGAACACAGCCCTGGGGGGCCCCTATGTTGAGGGTGATGGATGAGGAGGTGCAGTTGCCTGCTCTCACCACCTGGGGTCTGCCCGTCAGGAAGTCCACTGGCAGAGGTCATAGTTCAAGCCCAGGTCCCTGAGCTTGGCTATGAGTTTGGAGGGGACTATGGTATTGAATGCTGAGCTGTAGGATTGGATTGGTCCCCGGGGTGCGGCCCACACCACAGCCCATGTCTGCTCCCGGCTGCCCTTGGGGGCAGGATGGGTCAAGCGTAGAGAATACAATGCATGTGTGTGTGTTCATCTGCATGACAAATAAAGACTTCTTCTCTCTCGTCTGTCTCTCTCTCTCTCTCCCTCTGTCCTCCATCTCTTTTCTCAGGATTGGAGAGAGTGCAGTGGAGCGCCCCCTTGTCTCGGGACATCAACAGCTCTATCCCGTCAGCCACGCTGGGCCTGTCTCTATGTGTTAGGACCGGTGCACTGCAGATTAACACGTCCACATTCTCAGCGCCTCCATGCCGTCTTCACGTGTCACACTTATCTCAGAACTTAGCACTGTCTGACAAACAACACAGCAAACCGTGACCTGAGTCCACCGCTGTTGCATCAGTGAGCTCAAACCAGACATATTGACCGCTCTCTGACCGCATGGGGAGTCCGGTCTGGTGCTGCTGATATGCTGCTTTTAGCAACAACAATGTTGCAAGAACTTCATGGTAAAAGGAACACGCCAACATTATGGGAAATGCATCTCAAAACATAAATGCAATATCAAAACATAAAACAGTTATATAATATATAATTCATTCAAGTTCAAGTACATTTTTTGTCTGACAATAAAGCGAGCAGGTAGTTATCAATTAGTAAAGTATGATTTGAGTAAAAAGAGGTGGGATTAAATTAGCATATACTTCTTCACACTTCTTCACACATTTATTATTTGAATGGCTTAAGGCTATATCTGTACTTGTTGTTTGTTTGTTGTTGTTGCATATTTGAAATAAACTTCAATCAATCAATCAATCTCCGTCTTCTCCATAGTCAGACAAGAAGATAGATACCGATTTCTGTGTGCTCAGTAGAAAGCTATCCGGCTGCCAGCTAGCCTAGCTTAGCACAAATTAATGGAAGCGGATATGGACCAGCTAGCCTAACTGTTGGCCAAAAACACCTCTCCCGGACCTTTAAGCTAGGTTAGTGGTCTATATCCACTTCCATTCATTTGTGCTATTAATCTTGGCGTGTTCCTTTAACTCAATCAGCACCAGACCAGAGGAAAGTCGGGTTAACTCGCCAACCGTTCAGCGCCAGACCCCAATATAGTCGGGTTTTCATCGTTATTTCTTTTATTCGATATTTGTATTAATTTCTCTCACACGGACCTCGGGGTTGCCATAGGGAACCACTCTGAGATCGCTAGAGTGCAATACCGGCCGCATCCTGATAGGTGGCAGTATCGCCCACCCGTCGAAACCTTTTTTTCACACCCGGTGTTACGTTTAATTCACTCCGGGTGCAGTTTTTTTGGTCAGGCGAGTCTAGCGGTTCACTCGATGGCATTGAAATGCGTCCAATGCCCCCGATGCATGTGTTGTGGTGGATTATGTTGGGGACACGATGGACACCAATACTGGAAATCGCGATCAGACAATTGGAATATTCTGCTTTGATCCAACCATGATTTCACATCGATCACAACGACCATGTGTAACGTACTCCAGAACGTATGCTGTTGGTGACGATCAAAGCATAGAAAAATTACCCCCCCCCCCCTTTCATGCATTCATGATGAAACATAATACCTATTATATACATTTGATTTGGAAATAGTAGCGTGTCCAGGCGAGCAACGCCAACGCTTTTAGTCAAATTCACGTATTCCTCCATAGCGCCGTTTTATGGAATTAGCCAGGATCACTCTGAAACTATACTTATATTCACCACGGTATAACACGCGAACGTATACATGAAAACATTTATTATTTTTCACATATTGAACGATGGATAGTTGATGTCAAATGAGCCATAGTATTGATATAGCCCTGCAAACACGGCCACACATTCCTATCTCTTAGAGCAGTGGCACAGTAGGAACAAAGATGCTCTAGGCCAGCAGCGCTGAATGAGTTAAGCTATACACAGTTCAGTAAGAGTATCTCTCTCTCTCTGTCTCAAGTAACCAAACTTTACACTATAAAAACGAACTGGATATTTGGATAGAGAGTGTGTGTGTGTGTGTGTGTGTGTGTGTGTGTGTGTGTGTGTGTGTGTGTGTGTGTGTGTGTGTGTGTGTGTGTGTGTGTGTGTGTGTGTGTGTGTGTGTGTGTGTGTGTGTGTGTGCGTGCGTGCGTGCGTGCGTGCGTGCGTGCGTGCGTGCGTGCGTGCGTGCGTGCGTGCGTGATTTTTGGCTGGTGAAAATGCAGAGTGGCTAGTGACTTTGGAAAACCACTAGCCACAGTGGCTGGTGAGACAAAAAGTTAATGTCAAGCCCTGCTGACAACCTATCTCCATATTGGTGTAAATGAGAGCGAGTGGCCCGTCCTCTGCATTGTAAAGGAAATGGAGGAGCTGGAATGAGCCAGGAGGCAGCAGTGACCTCGCAGCACGAGCTGGGACTCTGACCAACTCCACACACGATGGCAACAAGGCAACACCGCCCACTTGCCAAGCCGAGGCATTAGCCTACTTCCTCTCTCTTGCCAGACAGGAAGACGTTACCTGCTCTTGTCAACGTCCATTAGTCTAAGCTAGCTGAACCCAAGCAGCACCCAGAATAGACTGTCCTCATCTCCTTACCTACCTATGAACGCCTTGCGTCTGTTGTTGGCAAGGAAAACACGCTCTCCATTGGACTCTGTGTTGAGAGACACTGACTAACAGACGAAAGGCCTGCGTTATAGACTTACTGCAGACATGAGAGCCTTTTAACAGCATGATGCTAATAGAGGAAATGTGCTCAAATTATCTCTACATGGTAGGGTCAGAAATGGGTTCTCGGGGAGTTGCTAAGTGACTGATGAATATAATTTACTGCAGTGACCCTCGTTGATGGGGACAATGACCCCATTCCATTTTAAATAGCGTCAAATTAACTGAGAATTCCACTTGACTGTATCCAATACAAGAGGCATTCAAATCGACCATATTTATACTTCTTGAGGGTGGAAATGAATCCCAACCTGAACATGGCATAAGAGCAAAATGGCCGACATGTGAATATGGTCAATTGGCCAGCATCTTACAGTTGGTGGGGAATTTCACCTGTCCTGTGCAAACCACGGAAACTATAAAAGAAGGAAGGGTCATAAATGGTAAATGGTAAATGGCTGCTTTTTTATATAGCGCTTTTATCCAAAGTGCTTTACAATTTGTTACTCACATTTTTACCCATACACTCACTCACACATTCACACACCGACGGCGGAGGCAACCATGCAAGGTGCCAACCTGCTCATCGGGAGCAATTAGGGGTTAAGTGTCTTGCTCAAGGACACACCGACACGCTGCCCGGGAGGAGCGGGAATCGAATCGGGAACCTCCGGATTGCCAGACGACTGCTCTACCTCCTGAGCCACTGTCGCTCCATCACGTCAGAATACCAGCGTTCTATACTCTAGTTGGTGCCAGTTCTAATGAAGCCTGTATTCAAATAAAAAATATACAAGCTATCTGAGGAGATATACATCAACAAATATATAAATGTTAGCTAGTTAACAATGTAACAAATTGCAGATGATTGTGACATCCAAAGTAATAACCTGTTTAAACGACATAAACAAGGAGATGGTGAACCCATTCAACTCAATGTCGGACAAACTGAAAGTTTCCACACTTGGCACCAATGTGCGTTCAAGCGTGATGTGATGACCCTTCCTTCTTTTATAGTTTCCTTGGTGCAAACACATGCTGACTCCCAATTATCATCGTCATCACTGCCATCATTAACGTTCCCAAAACCCCAAGCTGCTTTCAACCATACTAGTGAAACACTACAAGGTTAGTGTTTATTAATTTCAGGTGTTGATTGAAGAGGTTTTAGTGGACGACTCTGGAAAAGATGGTAAATGCGTTTCCCATAATGTTGAGGTGTTCCTTTAACCATTTCACTACCAAAGGGTTAACCCTTTCACTGAGACATACAGAAGGTTAACCCTATCACTGCCACACACGACAACTACAGATGGTTATATTTCGTATGGCATCGCTCCCGCTCTGAGCCTTACGAGATACTCTATATCGCCTGTGATACCTAATGTATCTCCCACGAACAAAAACACATGCACCCCACCTGTATGGGGCCCCGCCCCTTATGGTGGCACCACCCATATAATCATGACTCTGGTCATGACACACCCTTCCTCTATTTTCGTCCCAGCGTACTGGATGCTATGCACCATGCGAGCTAGCGGAATGAAAAGATTAAGGAAGATTAATAATGTTGGAAGCTTACCGGAGGTTGCTGGCCCCTGGCATCTTCGACGCATGTTTTCGGCGACACGACGGGCCTGTGATGTTCCTCGTTTGATGACTGCACATCGAGGTTCAGCTGTACAAGGCTGGCTGTCGGGCCAGCTTGTACTCAGGTAGGCCCTGTGTCTTCAGGCATGGGTATTAGTGTTAGTAATGCTGGTTTGTGTTGTTAACACAACCTTGTTGTGTGTTGGCGCCAGGGGCAAGATGGTTTGGTGAACGTTCTCTGCAGGGAACGGTTTCCAAGCTGTCTTGGGCGTGCTGCTACAACATCTAAAGCTATGCTAACATGCTATCGCTACTGCCGCATGCTATCACTACTGCTAATTGCTATGCTGTTTTAATGTCTCCGCCGTGAGATGTTGTCACTCTCCCGCCTCTTGCCCGGTTCATCAATGAAGGTCAGTCGGTAGCTGTTGTGGGGTTTTGAGTTCTATTTACCTTTTTCGGGTAAATGGGTTGACAACAGGGTAGGCCGTGGCTAGGTTGCCTAGCCAGGTATTTTACCTTGTGTTCCGGCGGGGTTTGTTGAACGGTGTTCCCATCTGGGTTGGCGTCGGGTAGTGGGGCTATGGGTCCAGCCGACATGGTAAACATGTTGCGTGTCTGTGCACAGGCAATTGTTGTCTTGGGTTCCACATTGCCTGGCGTTAGGCTGCAGTAGTATAAGGGCAGGGCCGCTTGGGAGAAATGTGAGGCCCTGTGCGTTTTTAGACGCGGGGCCCCCCATCTCCTGGGGCGGCCCTGTGTAGGGGGCTATTGTTTCATTTTGTCACTCTGCTATGAGAAGGTCTGTCTTGCTACAGCTTTCTCTCCTCTCAAACCATTCATACTGACGGTCAATCGGTATACTGGGGGAGTAGTGCGGGGGGGGGGCTTTGTTTACCTTTTTTGGTAAATGGGCTAAACTAGGGCTGGTGTTCTGTTGTGAATATTTTGAATGAAGACGGGTCTGGTCCGTCTCCCCTTAAACTTTGTGTGTATGGGTTTGCTCATTCTACAGTTTTTGTGGTTTAGCTCTTTTATTCATTAACCTTTTCATGGTCCACACCACAGTGGAGGGTGCTGTTTGCAATCACCACTGGTGCTCCATGTTAACGTCAGTCCTTTGTTTTTGATATATTGAAACAATGCCCCGCCCGGCCGACACCATGGGTCGGCCTGGCGAGTGGCTGGTGGGCTGTTAAGGCTTGTACCGCCACGGTATGGAATTGGCAACGATTAGAACTGTGTTCGAATTGGTGTTTTTTCTATTACAGAAATGGTGTCTGGTGGAGGGGCCTTGAGGGCCGGCCGACGTCGACACATCGCGCACGGTGTTGGTAAACCACTCCGTCGAGGATGTTGACGTTATTAGCTTTGACCCAGCCGCAAGCTATAACCGCTCAGGGTTCCCCTCTCCGCAGGGGATTTTGGTCTTCTGCTGGAGCGCGGGCGGTATTGTCCTAGGCCCTACACCGCCTCACACCGCGCAGCCAGAAGAAGAGAGAGCACGGCCTCGTCAGCGGCGATGACGGGGCCCTCGACAGGCGGCCATGTTTCCCCCGCCAGTGGTGCCCTGGTTGGAGAATCGACAGGGTATCGCGAGGCCGACAGTCTTGGCGGCCGAGGGATCGGCCATTTTGGGTGATTTCGGTGTTGGTAAACCACTCCGTCGTCATTTTGCCGCGAGCAGCCCGCTCCCCGTTCAATCCTCTCTCTGGTATCCCCAGAAGCGGGGCTCTGAGCGTTCTCCTTTGGCTGCGGGCCGCGAACCTTCATTGAAGCGTATGCGGCCCCATTCTTCGCTTCTCATGGAGACAGGGGCTGACACCCAGTTGATGGCTGAGCCTGGGTCTGTCCGTGAGAATGTTGTGCTGTCAAGCGGCTCCCACACCTTGAACTGTGTTGGTTGAGCCTGGTGTTACGTCTGTCAACTTAAGTGTTGTCAGCAGGGGGGCTCGAAACCTTTTGAGGCACACAGTGCGGGCTTCCCCGGCCTCGCCTTCGCCAGGCCAGGTATCATGTTGGTGCTCCCACTCCTGGAATATTGGCAAGTGGTCGCAGCTCACATGGTTTGGGGTGGTAGTGATATCACTGCAGGGCTACGGTGTGTAGGAACCCATGGGGGCCTTACACCTTGCATGTCCGGCTGCAGAACGACTCCTTCAGCATGTTCTGGAGGGGTGTTCAGTGGGGGGGCTTTTTTGATCGGAAGCCCCCCGTATCAGACAGGCCCTTTTTCTGTCGGGGTTCCCCCTTGGGTGCGATTGCCTCGTGGGTGGTGTCAGGGTCAGGTGTTCCGACACGGAACGCGCTCCTCGCACGATTCCAGGGTTGTCTTCGCACAGCGGGGGGGACCGGGCCAACTATCTACAGTTCCTGGCGGACCTGCGCCACGTGACGGCGGGTGCGTTGGGAGTGTCGTCACATATGACTACGGCAGTACCATATGTCGAGGTAGATGGAGAGAATGGTGAGGCGGGGACTTGTGTTTACACAACCCCACCCGTTTTCAGGTTTGGTACAGACCCTGTTGTCGGGGTCTCCAGCAGGGACAGCTCTGGTCGACGAGATCCAATCTCTGTGGACGAAGCAAGCCATCGTCGTGGCGTTCTCCTCCCGGTGTTCTCTGCCCGAGAAGTCGGGAGGGAGGGGTGTAAGACCCAGGCTGGACCTGTCCCATGGGAAGGTTCAGCATTTTTTGGATCGTCTCCTACCTGTTGAACACTGTCAGGTGGGGGTCTGGTTCTCCTCCATAGACCTGTAGGATGCGTATGCGCATCCCCGATCTTCCATCCTAGGGCTTACCTACGCTTCCTTTGCAGGGTTAGCGTATGAGTACCAGAGGCTGCCGTTCGGTTTTCTCTGGCTCCCCGCATCTTCACCAAGTGCGTGGAGGCCGCACTGGGGCCTCTGCGTCATCCGGGGTTACGGAGTGTTCTGCCCTGATGACGTTCTGGTCCTTCGCGGTCAAGGTGGATCATCAGGTCTCGTACCAGGCAGGTCTCTACCAGCCTGGGGTTGCTGTACACTGGATGTAGAGTATTCCTCTTCCCAGTCAACGGTTGGAGGGCTATGGGCATCCATCTCGGAGCGTGTTGTCAACACGCTCGGGAGGTTCCGTCCTAGGACGGTTACGGCGCTGTCTCACGTCGCGTTTTCACCGACGCCTCCCTCGCTGGTGATGCGTCGGGCCAACGCAGTAGGGGGCAGCTGGCAAACCATGCTGCCCGGTCTACGCTACGTTCAATGTGTTGGTGTTGAAAGCGGTCCTTCTGGTCCACAAATGGTGTTGATCAGGACGGACGATACGACGTCAGTGTCGTGTATCGACAGACAGGGAGGAGTACGCTCCCCCTGTCTGCACCAGGCGGCGGGCGGCTGGCTATGGGCGTCCTCCATCTGCGCGGCCTAAGGGCTCCCCACATCCCCGGCAGGGAGAATGTGGGTGCAGGTGTACTGTCGCGGGGCGGCCCTCATCCTGACGGGTGAGGATTGCGTCTGGACATGGCCAGGCAGGTCTGGGACCGATGCCGTGCCGCCAGGGATTCTTCCCCATACATCTGTTAGGTCAGTTGTTGGGACGGGTACGTTGAGGGGCGCAGGTTCTTGATCCTGATGGTGTTACCATCTGGACTGCACATGCTCCCTCCACTGTCGCGCTTACGCGGGCAGATGACGTATGTTCCAAGTGTGGTGTAAGGCGGGGGGCCTGGACTCAGTCTCCTGCCCCTGGTTGCTGTCCTTAGTTACCTCCAGTCTCTCCTTGATAGACTGTCGGCTTCGACGGTGAGGGTATATGCAGCAGCTATATCCTCCTATCATGGGGGTTTGAGGGGATGTCTTGTTCAGCCACCCTCTTGTGAAGCGTTTCCTGCTTGGCGCTCGACGCGTTAAGCCGGTGCAACGCTCCTTGGCTCCGACTTGGGATCTTCAATTGGTCCTCGGTCGGTTGTCCTTGGCCCCGTTTGAGCCGCTCGAGCGGGCGCCGTTGGGACAGCTGTCCTTCAGGACCGCGTTCCTTCTGGCTGTCACTTCCGCTAAACGCGTAGGTGAGCTCTGTGCTCTCTCGGTACATCCAGAGTGCCTGTCTTTTCGGACCGATTGCGGTGTCACTCTGCGACCTAATCCTGCTTTCGTGCCTGAGAATATCCGGAGTTCCTTCCGCTCCCGGGATATTGTGGTTCAGGCGTTTCGTCCTCCTCCTCACACTGGTGAGTTAGATGCGGGCCTTCACCTGTCATGTCCAGTCCGTGCTTGGGGATTTACCTCAGCCGTACTCAGGATTTCAGGGTTACCGACCAGCTTTTTGTCTGTTACGGTGGGGCTCGTGCTGGTAAGGCACTGTCGGAGCAGCACCTGTCCCATTGGTTGTGCGAGGGTGTTACCCTCTGCTACACGCTGGCTGGGCAGGATCCCCCTGGGGGCGTCAGGGCGCACTCCACTCGTGGGGTGGCTGCCTCTGCCGCTCTCCTGGGTGGGGCCTCGGTGGAGGCCATCTGTGCTGCAGCTTCATGGTCCTCCCCGGGCTCCTTTGTAAGGTTTTTCCTCATGGACATGACCGGGGGTTCTGTCTCCCAGGCGGTTCTGGGGTCTGTGGCCTTTCCTGCTTCCCGTCCTTTGGTCGGGTAGCAGGAGTGTATGGGTATGGGCCGCAGTGTGTTGAGTCACACGTGGTTCCGCCTGTACGGTGTGTTCAAGGGGTTCTGGCTCCCTCTTGTTCGCATTCAGGTGGAGTTGACTGCGCCCCCCCTTCGTTAGGAAGGATGGGGTGACAGGGCTCCCCGCACCCCTTGATGTGGGCTTACGGGTCCTCAGGGGGTACATCTGTCGGGTCTCGCACCCGCTCTTCCCCATTATCTCGTAAGGCTCAGAGCGGGAGCGATGCCATACGAAATATAACGATAGGTTATGTAGATAACCTAGTTATATTAGTATTGGCTGAGCTCCCGCTCTGCGCGCCCTGAGTTCCCTCTTGAGGGATCTTTTCCTGGGACGGGTTTTTGGCGAGGAAGGGTGTGTCATGACCAGAGTCATGATTATATGGGTGGTGCCACCATAAGGGGCGGGGCCCCATACAGGTGGGGTGCATGTGTTTTTGTTCGTGGGAGATACATTAGGTATCACAGGCGATATAGAGTATCTCGTAAGGCTCAGAGCGGGAGCTCAGCCAATACTAATATAACTAGGTTATCTACATAACCTATCGTTAACCCTTTCACTACCACACTACAGACAGTTAACCTTTCACTACCACACTATAGAAGGTTAACCCTTTCACGACCACACTACAAATTGTTAACACTTTCACTACCACCTTTCACTACCACACTACAAACTGTTAACCCTTTCACTACCACACTACAGATGGTTAACTTTTCACTACCACACTACAGAAGGTTAACCTTTCACTACCACACTACAGAAGGTTAACCTTTCATTACCACACTACAGAAGGTTAACCTTTCACTACCACACTACAAATTGTTAACCCTTTCACTACCACACTACAGACGGTTAACCCTTTCACAACCACACTACAGTGTGATGGTGAAAGGGTTAAGTGGTCAGCATATCATCAGTGAGGAAGTACCTCCATGGCTCTCTCCAGGGCCCCATTCCCCGTACCTGGTTCAACTAAGTCCATCAAAAGTCCCATTAGCCAGCTTAAATTAACCCGATGATTGAAGTCAGGCTATCTTGGTTTCTAGAAGGCTGATTCGGTCTCGTTAATTCGAACCAGACTTCAGTAATCAGGATAATTGCGAATGGCCGTTTTACCTGAAAAGGGGGAGGTGTCGATGCCAGAAATTAAAACCATGATTTTCTAACGGCATTGATTGATTGATTGATTGAAAACTTTATTAACTGATTGTAGAATATATCGCCGACAAGTTAAATGCATATCTATAGGCTAATTTTAAGTCCCCCATTACCCCAATCAATCAGATTATATTTATTTAAATGTGCCTGCTGGCAATAGGCTTAATGGAATGAATAATCGAATGAGATCTTGCTAGCGAAAATAATTATTTCAACTCTTTCAGAATAAGTAGATAAAAACAAGCCCAACGAGTATCTAATTGATACGAATTAATAGATACTTATGAGGATATCTGTACTGTATGCGCTTAGGTATCATGTAATATATAAATACATTGTTCCCAAAGTTTTCAGGCCGCGACCCCCTGAAATAACGGTGTCGAGCCGCGACCCCCACTATTATAGGAGGTGGTTGAAACATGCAAACGTTCACACGCACACATATGCATTGGAGGCTTTTAACATGCACAATAACTACACAAAATAACACAATAATCAAACAACCATAAAATGAATACATATAGCACGTTTCATTTAGAAGGCTAATGTTCAACTCTGGGCATATGCTTGAAGCACAACAAGTCCAGTCTGGGTTTAATTTTGGAGACAGTAACTCGGAGATCATCCTCCACATTCATTCAGACGTGATCTGTACTTGTTTTTTTACATAAGTCAGTGCAGATAATGTTTTTTCGAATAGGTAGGTAGATCCAAATGGCGGATAGCTGTGCGTATTCCCCCTCAATTGATATCCAGTCGGCATCGGAGGTGGGCAGCGAGCTGGGATGCATTCTCCATCAGAAACAAGCGCGCCTCATCCCGCAGCTCAAACAGGTGTCGTGCAGTATGTAGGAAATCCATAGGCTGAATATGATTTATTATCAGCATTTTAGGTCTATTATTTTACATTTCAAAAGCATTTCTTTTACCAGTTTAATGTATTTTAATTGTTTTAAAATTATAGGCCTATTTCACACATTCTATCAAATCAATACATTCTGGAAATCATCTCGCGAAAACATTATTCAGAATGGTATAATGGGATCAAAGAGCACCTACGGGAGGCTGCAATTCGAAACTGGCCCCCGTAAATGTCCAAACACCCCCTCCCACCCTCCCACCCCCTCCCAATGTACAGTTTCCTCCCCCTCGTATGTATATATTTTCTGTTAGGATCTCTGTTTAACAGTACTGTATATTTGCATATCTTGTATGTCACAAATGTAACAGTACTGTATATCTGTATGTCATGTATGTCATAAATGTCATGATATATATCTGTATATCTGTATGTTGTGTATGTCATAAATGTCATTATGAATTGAAAATGGGGGACCCTGATGTAAACAAGACGAAAGTCTTTCTCTGGGTCTGCATCCCCTTAACAATTGTGTGTATTGAGCCGTACTGTATTGTACCCCATTTCTGCAATCTGTTAATAAAGTTTTCAATCAATCAACCAATCTCTGAGGAAGGGAGCTGCCATTTTGTTCCGAGGGAGTGGCCAGCTTATATCCAGCTAACTCAACCAAACCTGCTCTGGAGCAGGTTCAAATTTTTCGATCTGTTGCCATAGTGATTTAGACAAGCCTGCTCCGTGGAACCGAAAAGCTTGACTTATGTCAAGTTATCCTGAAGATTATCCGGCTAACTCAGTTAGCCACATACGGGGAACGGGGCCCAGCTCGTTGTGCACGGACCAACAACGACAACATCATCATCATCATCATCATCAGTGAGCAGGCTCTGTACCTCCTTGGCTCTCTCCAGCTCGTTGTGCACTGACCAACAACAACAACAACAACAACAACAACAACAACAACAACAACAACAACAACAACATCATCATCATCAGTGAGGACGTACCTCCTTGGCCCTCTCCAGCTCGTTGTGCACTGACCACCACCACCACCACCACCAACAACAACAACAACAACAACAACAACAACAACAACAACAACAACAACAACAACAACAACAACAACAACAACAGTGAGGACGTACCTCCTTGGCCCTCTCCAGCTCGTTGTACGCGGCCTGCTTGGAGATCTCCACCTCGATGATCTTCTGCCTCAGCAGCTCGTTCTCATCCTCCGCCCGCGTGCGCCGGTCCTCCACGCTCTCCAGCTCGTTGTGTAAACGCACCGACACGTCCTTCGCCACCTGTGGTTCACGTCGGACGCGTGAATAAGAGCGAGGCGTTCCCACCGCGACGCGCAGCGTGTGTGTAGAACATGAAGGGTGTGCATGGGCACGCACTACTTAATGTCCGTGGTCTACAGTACACTACGTAGACAGTACATGCTGCACATGCACACGTTTTGAATGCTTAATTAAAATCCATCAATCAAATTATACATACATAACATTTTCCAATATTCCAAAGGTTCAGTGGTTGAGTGATTTAAGGGCCACACACACACAAATACACACACACAAATACACACACACAATTACACACACACATAAATATACACACACATTATGATGAATTGAAAATGGGGGACCCTGATGTAAACAAGACGAAAGTCTTTTTCTGGTCTGCATCCCCTTAACAATTGTATGTATTGAGCTGTACTGTACCCATTCTGCAATCTGTTAATAAACTTTTCAATCAATCAATCAAACACACACACACACATAAATACACGCACACAAATACAAACACACACGCACACACACAAACACACATAAATACACACACACACATAAATACACGCACACACAAATACACACACACATTTACACACACACATAAATATACACACACACACATAAATACACGCACACACATAATTAAATACACACACACAAATACAAACACACACGCACACACACATAAATACACACACATAAATACACACACACAAATACACACACACACAATTACACACACACACACACATAAATACACACACACATAAATACACACACACACACATAAATACACACACACATAAATACACACACACATAAATACACACACACATAAATACACACATAAATACACACACACACACACACTCGGACCTTCAGGTCCTGCTCCAGGTTGCGCAGCAGCTCTCCGTCCACGTGGCCGGTCTGGGCCGCCCGCAGGCTCTTCTGCTCCGCCTTGCGCAGCCGGTACTGCAGGATGCGGCAGTTCTTGTTGGCCCGGTCCAGCTCTCGGCGCAGGTCCTGCAGCTGGTAGACCTCCTCCTCCAGGTAGCTGTCCCGTACCTCCTCCATCTCCGCCCGCAGCTCGTCCACTTCATCCTGCAGGACCACAGAGACAAGAAGGACGCTTTTACCATCATGTGCAGCACTTTAGAGCTCTCCAGTCTCTAGGCGTCTGTGGTTTCCTGTATGGAGCTGCTGCGTGGAAGGGGCATGGATGAGGCCTCCCTCTGTCATCCCAGTTCTGACAACTGAATTAAAGGGGAAACACCACTCAAATGAAAGATTTGTATATGTTATGTCCACAGCCTAAGACAGTTCAATCGATATTTGTGAATACGAGCTACTCTCTCTCCCAAAGCCAGAAGCCAGAGGAGTAAGCATCAACGGTAGCACTTTATAATAACACCCTGTTATAATACATTTATAAGGTATTTGTAGATAATGAACTAATCATGAACAAACCATTTATATACATTCATAAATGATTATTAAATAGTTTATAACTATATTTGTATACCATTTACAAAGTATTTATAACGCATTAGTGGATAATGAACTAATCATGAACAAACCATTTATATACATTCATAAATGATTATTAAATCATTTATAACTATATTTGTATAACATTTACAGATTAGTTCTACATTATTTATAACTCATTATCAACATTGTTTGTACTTGATTTGTTCATCATTAAATAATGTTGTTTAATGTGTAGTAACACATTTGTAGATGCTTTGAAAAATGGATATGAAAAAACAACTATACTGTATCTCCATTTATTTTTCATGTTCAACAAATGATTTGTTAAGACATTCATAAAACATCTATAAATCATTTGCAGATGCTATCGTGGGGGCCAATCTAAAGTGAAGCCTATTCATCATTAACAAGTGTCTAATACAGTTAATTATTTGTTTACTTTTTCATCACATGTTACAAATGTTGTAGGCAGCTTTCGGATACACCCTTCTTTGTGACATCAAACAGTGACAGAATTAGGACTAAAGATAAATGCAATTTTATTAACATATAAAATACATGTGCATGACATATAGTGTAACATGGGTGGGCACTAGGACCCAGGAGTACCCTGGCCAGGTATTGAAGAGTATCTAGAGAGGAAGTCTCACGCGAGCGAGACTTGACGTCACGTGTGTTGCCGTCTGTTTGAATGGAAGCACAAGTTATCCGTGCTGCTCCTGCCCCACGCTTTTAATAAGGTATGAGCAGGTTAAACACCTTTTTTTGTTGGTAAATCTATTCCATCATTTCCGACCTACAAACAACTCTTATATGTTGTGTAGACGTTTGTGTAGATGTGGTGGCCGCTAACGTTACATACATTTGTTCCTAATGTGATTGTGTGCTCAGTGTGCTCAGTGATGATGACACGACACAAATAATTATTACTCTTGTGTGTCGTGTCGCCATCACATACATACTGAGCACACATTAGGAACAAAAAATTTAACGTTAGCGGCCACCACATCTACACGAACGTCTACACAACATATAAGAGTTGTTTGTAGGTCGGAAATGATGGAATAGATTTACCAACAAAAAAAGGTGTTTAACCTCCTCATACCTTATTAAAAGCGTGGGGCAGGAGCAGCACGGATAACTTGTGCTTCCATTCAAACAGCCGGCAACACACGTGACGTCAAGTCTCGCTCGCGTGAGACTTCCTCTCTAGATACTCTTCAATACCTGGCCAGGGTACTCCTGGGTCCTAGTGCCCACCCATGTTACACTATATGTCATGCACATGTATTTTATATGTTAATAAAATTGCATTTATCTTTAGTCCTAATTCTGTCACTGTTTGATGTCACAAAGAAGGGTGTATCCGAAATCTGCCTACAACATTTGTAACATGTGATGAAAAAGTAAACAAATAATTAACTGTATTAGACACTTGTTAATGATGAATAGGCTTCACTTTAGATTGGCCCCCACGATAGCATCTGCAAATGATTTATAGATGTTGTATGAATGTCTTAACAAATCATTTGTTGAACATGAAAAATAAATGGAGATACTGTATAGTAGTTTTTTTTTCACATCCATTTTTCAAAGCATCTACAAATGTGTTACTACACATTAAACAACATTATTTAATGATGAACAAATCAAGTACAAACAATGTTGATAATGAGTTATAAATAATGTAGAACTAATCTGTAAATGTTATACAAATATAGGTATAAATGATTTAATAATCATTTATGAATGTATATAAATGGTTTGTTCATGATTAGTTCATTATCCACTAATGCGTTATAGATACTTTGTAAATGGTATACAAATATAGTTATAAATGATTTAATAATCATTTATGAATATATATAAATGGTTTGTTCATGATTAGTTCATTATCTACAAATACCTTATAAATGTATTATAACAGGGTGTTATTATAAAGTGCTACCGAATCGACTTGTGATGTCATCAAGTATAAAGTCTGGAGATTCTCAGAATTAATGGGAGACTGATTTTGTGGAATTTATTTTTATTCATTTCTTTCTTTTTTATATCCAAATAAGCTGTATTCTATAGTAGTGTTCTCTGTTCTGAAACAGAAAATGTACCTATGTACTCAGAACATCCCCCTGGTTGCTCTCAGTATTGTCACTCTATCTATACAATGTTTCTATGGAGCAGCTTCAGACTTTGTACTTGATGACATCACAAGTTTGAGTTTTAGCACTCTGGCTTTTGGATTCGGAAGAGAGAGTTGCTCATTTGCACTAATATGTGTGTACCGTCTTAGACCAGAGGAATAGCATGTATGAATTCTGAAATTGGGGTGTAGTTCCTTTTTTAACCCTTTCACTACCACACTACAGACAGGTTAATCTTTCACTACCACACTACAGAAGTTTAACTTTTCACTACTACACTACAGACAGGTTAACTTTTCACTACTACACTACAGAAGGTTAACCTTTCACTACCACACTACAGAAGGTTAACTTTTCACTACTACACTACAGAAGGTTAACCTTTCACTACCACACTAGACAGGTTAACCTTTCACTACCACACTACAGAAGGTTAACCTTTCACTACCATTTCGGTAACATTTAGAATTGATTTCAAGGTCCTCCTCCCTAGTCCCTATATACAAAGCACTAAATGGAACAGGACCAAGCTACATTGCAAATTCTCTAGTCAACTATGTGCCTCCTAGAACATTGCGATCATCTACTACTGGTCTATTGAAGGTTCCAAGCCACAGTCTAAGGAAAATCAGGGATGCAGCCTTTGCAAACTACCAAAGTTATGGAACACACTACCTATGGACATTAGGGAAGCTAGATCTCTTAATATTTTCAAAAATAAGCAAAGAATTTACCTCTTCACCATAGCCTTCTAATACACCCCGCTGTTTATTGTACTGTAGCACTATTTTACTCTGTCCATTCTATTGCATAATTTTACTATCTATTCTATTCTACTATTCTATTATTGCACTGTATTTTTATTTTTTTTATCTATTCTATTCTACAATTTTATTGCACTGCACTATTGCACTATTTTACTCTGTCTATTTTATCTTACTCTTTTTATTATTGTCTATTTAAAAAAAGAATCAAACCATAAACAATGTGGCCTGTTGGGATGTTAGATCCTAATGTAAAAAAACTGTGATTTTATATGTCTGCACTTTATGTGCTCATTTTATGCCTGTCTTTTTTCTGTTGTGAAGCACTTTGAGCTGCAGTTTCTGTATGAAAGGTGCTATACAAATAAAGTTTATTATTATTATTATTATTATTATTATTATTATTATTATTATTATTATTATTATTATTATTATTACCACACTACAGAAGGTTAACCTTTCACTACCACACTACAGACGGGTTAACCTTCTGTCGTGTGGTAGTGAAAGCGTTAACCCTTTGTCGCGTGGCAGTGAAAGGGTTAACCTTCTGTATTGTCGCAGTGAAAGGGTTAACCCTTTGGTAGTGAACGGGTTAATGGTTTCTGGCATAAACCTGTGATCAACGAGTGACTGCGACGCCATGGATGATGCGCACGAGTGTGCGTGTGCATGAGGACCAGCTCCAAGTGCTTATGATGTAACGTCACTAGTAGACGGTATAAGCATCTTATCTATCTATCTCATCTCATCCGGCCCTGCGGCGGACATTTTGCTCTTACGTTGCGCTCAGGTTGGGTCCGGGTGAGGGTTCCTTTCCAACCTGAGCGTGACACAAGAGCAAAATGGCCGTCGTGAGAATATGGTCCAATCTTCCCATCTCTTTTTGAAAAAAGACTTGCCAGAAAAAAACATGTATAAGAAGAGAGAGGCTTTCATTCGTGGTAGCCAGGGTATGTAGCATTGTCAATACCTGGAGCTCACATTTTAACCATTTCCTCCTGCACCCTTACCCTAAACCGGGTTTGTATCCTATTCCCTACCCCCTTACCCTAAACCGGGTTTGTATCCTATTCCCTACCCCTACACCCTTACTCTAAACCGGGTTTGTATCCTATTCCCTACCCCTACACCCTTACTCTAAACCGAGTTTGTATCCTATTCCCTACCCCTACACCCTTACTCTAAACCGGGTTTGTATCCTATTCCCTACCCCTACACCCTTACTCTAAACCGGGTTTGTATCCTATTCCCTACCCCTACACCCTTACCCTAAACCGGGTTTGTATCCTATTCCCTACCCCTACACCCTTACCCTAAACCGGGTTTGTATCCTACCCCTACACCCTTACTCTAAACCGGGTTTGTATCCTACCCCTACACCACTTACTCTAAACCGGGTTTGTATCCTATTCCCTACACCACTTACCCTAAACCAGGTTCATACCCCCCCCCCTTCACACTCACACAATGACATTTGTATTTGACTTGTATGAGTAGCCTAGATGTTTGGCAAGGGGATTGGGTTTCTTCATTGAGTGCTTATCCTTATCGTTAGGGCACAAATATCTTTATTTTTTTATCCACTTTTTATCCTTATTTTTCAATTTTTCTCCCATCGGAATTTCGCTGTTTCCAATTCTCCCCTCCCCCGTCTTGAACGTTGCTCGCATATGCCCCCCACAGGTCGGTCGTAGGGAGGATAAAAGCCTTGCATCACGTGTCCCCTCCGGTACACAAGGAGGCAGCCTGTCACATCTTTTCACCTGCCAGCGTGGACTCTCATTGGCGAGGTGTAACGTGTGGGAGGCTCACACTACCCCCGCTATTTCCTGTCTCTGTTGTGCAGGCTTCCCCCAATCGACCTGTAGGAGTCGCTGTCCACAACGTCCAGATTACCACCCATCGACTTCCACCCGCTGACTCCGGCCCAAGCCGGAGGCAACGCCAACAGCCGGATTTGAACCTGTGTCTCTTGCGTTGGTGACGAGCACAATGTCCGCTGCGCCACCCAGCCGCCATAGGGCACCAATATCTTGTTTTATTATGAATTCATTGTTAAGACAAGTTTTTCTGTTCGTTTTCTCTTTTTTCTCGTCTCTGGGGTCCCGTCTCGAGAAGTGAGTTTTCTCACTACAGATTTCCCCCGGGGAGCTTATAAACACAGCTTCACTGGCACCTGATGAAGAAACCGCACGAGAAGAGAGGTGGGGGAAGAGTGTCAACTAATGAGAGGCAAATCCATCTTCGTTTAGATACGAACACCCCCCACACACACACACACCCCCACCTGTCTGTCAACTGAGGGAAGCCCTGGAGGAAGGAGCTGTTGGTTAATTCGCAGGGTCGGCTAAATCAATGGCCAGATTAAAATCAGAGAGCGAGCCAGAGGCACACAGTCACCCAAGGAGACAGACTCTGGGTCTGTCTAGAGAGTGTCACAGCTGTGTGTGTGTGTGTGTGTGTGTGTGTGTGTGTGTGTGTGTGTGTGTGTGTGTGTGTGTGTGTGTGTGTGTGTGTGTGTGACAGAAATTCAGGTTAGTGAGCAGCTGCTGCAGACTGAGGTGGTGACATAGAGCTGCTTCACGTCTAAAAACTAGGACACATTATAGCTGATTTACTGACGGTCAGGGATTAATAGTTGGACCTTTCCCTTTTTGCAGATATATCTGATTGAATGAACTATAATCATAGAGCGATTAGACTATTGTAGGCAACTATTGGATGTTGACAGGATCTGTGGCCTTTTTTCCACCCGAGAGGATAATTATTGTTAGCAGCTTTAGTCAGTGTAGGCATATTGTTACGAAGGATCAGATTAAACCGAATATATATATTTATTTATTGATATATATTGAATAGTATTTGTATATCGTTTGATATCCCTTGTATATTCCTTGTACATATACACGGAATATCCCTTTAGCCTACTATAGCCCATAATAGTTCATTCTCTTATTGGACAAAAGGACCAGGCGCCAGGGGACCAGCCCCTGGCGTCAAGTTCAAAGGTACCGACGAGACATGTCCGTACTAGCCCCGGCTCCGCTCAGGGATACGGCTACCGAAATGAGAGTGGCACTATTTGTTCACCGTGCATATAAATATGGCGCAAGTGAATGTAGAAATCCCTTAGTCCTTTACCCTTCTTCCAACTTAGTAACAGAACGTGGAGCCTCACCCACGATACCGCGTGCGGTGAAGTATGGCCTGTTTGGCCTTAGAATAGCATCGAGACCTCGTGCGAATTAATAGCTGAATTGTCAGAGTTTGGCACTGTACCGTCGAGTGCGACGCATTTCTATTAAGTAATAATAGTCTATCGTGTATGGTGCATCGTGCGGTTAGAGTTCTAAAGTGACCAGCATCTCCAACGCTTCCTCGTGTTATCTAGAGTCTTATCCAGGCTGGGGCCGACCACATGGCGCTTTCTTCCGAGGAGATCTAGGCGAGGACCGAGGGACATGTACACTGGATTACCTACCCGACGACTGCTGAGCCCTATGCGGCTGGAATATATATTTGCTTTGGTACTGTGATTTGTGGAGCGGATAATCGCCGACGCCTGTGAGTGTTGGATTTACCCCCGAGAGGAGTCAAGTTGAGTCGGCGCTCAGAGAGACTGAGGTCGCCTAGCTTCTTCTTCATTGTGGAGCTACAGCCTACAAGAGAACCAAGGTGTATTCATCTGCGGATCAAGAGTCTACTGCACTGTCTTCTGTACTTGAAGTCTCCCTAGATATCGTTGACCAGACGGTCTACTACCGACGGCTCTCCTACCCCCCCTACCGGCTTACAACCGGGAGGACCCTTTCCAGAACATCCCGCTATATCATTAAGTGTACCATAGATCTAATTCCCTAAGAGCCAGGTTGTATACTTGCTTCCTGCGTAACCAGAGATTGGACATTCAGTGTTGATTTGCCTACGAGTACTCATTTGCCTTACAAGTGCATTCAAATCATAAATGTAATAGTAAATATCATATGTACCTTTTGCTATATTAAATATTTGATTATTACCTTTGTCTGGAACCGATTTCATTGTGGAAAGTGTTCATCATATTTAGATATCGTGTACTGTATGGCCAGTAGTTAAAGTACATAAAGCGGTAGTGGTTTAATGATACCATACTTATCAATACAGTCAGGGAATTGTACCCCTCAGTTACACATATTATAAACCACATAATCAATAACAGACTGTGCATCGCCAGACCTATTCCTAGTGTAACGGTGGAGAAAGATGGTAAAGCAACCGTGTAGTTCTTCCACCACTGCCTCCGACAGTGACACACACACACCCAACAGCCTGCTCCCGTCACAGAGCCAACTGCTACTCAGCTCTCCTCTCTCATCTTGAGAACAGTTCCCAGGTCTCGTCACTGTCAGCTTGTTAAATACGAGCAGAGCTTCCGTGACCGGTTTTGATCAGACCTTGTACACCACCGCACAACAGCCCTGCCTCCTTCCACTCAGTACACACACACAGGCCAGATAGATTTCTCTCTAAAAACAGCTGTGTTTTGGTGCCAGATCGGCCGCCTCTGGCAACAGTAGACTCACTCACGTGACCTGAAAGTCTGAGAATGTTTGGCTGGCTAGAGGTCTAACGCTTCGCCACTTGAGGACTCCGATAGATAGACCATAGCAACACTTCCGGTATTCTGAAATCATGAGAGAGAGAGCGGGGGGAGAAAATGAATAAATGTGGATGAGAGCCTCGACATTAAGTGGTTGTAAGTACGGCTGTGGGCACGGAGACTGAATGCAGAGTTCGGGAGTAAGTGCGAGAAAGTGCCGCTCGACTTGGGACTGGTCTCTCCGTATTCAGGAGACTCAGGCGTATATTAAAAGTATATTGGATCATGTCTCCAGCACCCCCACAGCTGTAGCTACAAGCACTTAATGTCAAGGCTCTCATCCACATTAATTTATTTTCTCCCCCCGCTCTCTCTCCCCATGAGCTCAATGTAACGCGGAAGTGCAGTGGTCTATGCTCCGATCTAGCGCACCAGGTTCGCATCTAGATGCTCATCTGTAGCGCTGGCCCAGGCAAGGTGCTAGTGGCTGGGACTCCCTGGCTGAAGGCGTGGGAGGCTGGTGGGGGGTGGGGCGGCAGAGAGAGAGAGAGCGCACACGGACCCAGCTGGCAGACTGACAGCCGGGCGAGAGGGCTTTTTGAACCGTCCACACATGGGACATCTGACTGTTATCAAATCCTGCGGGACGGGGGCCATTATAGAGAGAGCCAGCAAAGCTGATTAACTCCTTTCTCTCCGCGGAGCCAGAGAGAGAGAGAAGATGTGATCAAGTTATAGGAAAATCCCATAGTGGCATGCAAATTAATCCATTCCATATCTGGAGAAAATAATTTGTGTAAGATGGCTTGCCGCATTACATCTTCTCCGCCTTGGCAGCTTACCAGGATAGCCTGAAGTGACCCCATGACCTTTCCTCTAGGGCCAGCATCAGGCCATACTTGAATTTTCTAATTAGTGTGTCTCGAATAGCTTTCCTTCATATCTTCTCAGATTTGCTGTGCACGTTCATGACCACAAGAGGAAGAAGCCTTTCGATTTTGGTGACACCATGACATTTCCTCTAGCCCAGGCCAAACGTTCAATACTCAAATGTAGGCCAGACATTCATATCCTACTTGTGAATGCGATAACTCAAAATAGCTTTCATTTAAATATTTTAAAGTTTGTGGTGCACATTCATGACAGCTATAGGATGAACTGTATTGATTTTGGTGACCCCATCACCTTTCTTCTAGTGTCACCATTAGACCAAATGTTACATTTTCACATTAGTGTATCTCTTAACAGCTTTCATCCAATCTTTTCAAATTTGCTGTGCACATTCATGACCCCAGGAGGAAGAATCATCTTGATTTTGGTGACCCCATGACCTTTCCTCTAGTGCCACCACCAGGCCAAACATTTACACCAAACTTGACAAATATATTTGCCTGTGAGATTCTGAGTCACCTGGCCTCATGGTGGCGCTATTCTCATGAAACTAAAAACATTAACTACTCCTCAATGGCTTGAATTAGGAGCATGGCCACAAATGGTGGATTGAGAATTTGGAACGTTCATCGATATACCCACTGTCGGCCACTGACGGTGCACGTCTAGTTGTCATAGGTATTTAATTCATAATCAGTTTTGAACAACAGGTATAAATGTCATTGCTCACTTGTTAAAGTAAGCTGTCCATGCTCTCTTTTGGTCACAAATAGTGCTCCCTAAATAGGCGTCTATATTTATAGAGTTCCAGCTTGACTCATTCAGTCACTGGCTATTAATGGTACTAAACACACACTTGAGTACATAATTAAATCCATTTTACATGACACCTTTAAAGTAGTGCTGTCAGGCGATTAAAAAAATTTATCTAATTAATTACAGGATTTGTAATTAATTAATCTAATTAATTGCATTTTAATCACATAACAATTTTATGCCTGATATTCTATATTCTGTAATCATATTTCAAATTGCATGTGTCCGGATGGCAAAATTCAGTACTGGATCTACAAAACCTTCTGTTTAATCATCTTCCATCTATTAATTTGCTTAGATTTTTCAGGTCTGGTAAATTTTTGCATGGTGTTATTCACAGTCAAAGATAAAAAAAAAATTATTGATATTCTCATTTGGTTCATTACAATTTACTCAAGCCTAGTAACAGACACAGTATTTCTGACACTGAGAATACATTCCCTGAGATCCATAGATGTCCCTAGAATCAGATACCAAGAACATGCAAATGGACCATATTAAAAAAAAAAATCTGTAAATGTGTAATCTACGTTATTATGGAATGAATGAGATAAAAAAAAAAAAAATTGTAAAAAAGAAATATATATCTTCTGTAATTAATTGAGTAAATTTTCATAACGCGATAATTTGCTGTGTAATTAATTAATCTAATTAACGCGATAAACTGACAGCCCTACTTTAAAGGTTAATGAATGTATATTTATATTCACGTGAATTGAGAATTATGTAAACTGATGGTTAAAAGGCATTGTAATGTGGAGCACTCGGCTTCGTACCATTATGTTGTGGGATCAAAGCCTGTCTGCAGATTACAGAGCATTATTCTTATTCTGACAATAAGGGAAAGTATCCACTGTGGATTCCCCATCTCACTCAGACACTTTGATGGTTCCTGCAGTACATCTAAACTCTGCGTTCAGACACTTTGATGATTCCTGCAGCTGCAGTACATTCAGTTCACCTCAGGCTCAAACCCCCACCTCTCCATGACTGTGTGGTTTGTAATACAAATTTGAGATGGAAATCTCCACAAATTTTTTTACATTTTTTTTTTACTAACACAAGGAAGCCCTGCATGTGGGTAACATGGGCAGTGAGAGCTATAGTGGAGGGTAGCTCTAATTATAGGACACTGAAGCCAACTGTTGAGCCTTCCCAAGGTGTCGTGGGCCTAACTTAATGAAACACCTGTGAAGGGAGGTGTCCATTTGATAACCCTGGTGGTGATATGCTGGCTCTCACTGCCTATCTTTCTATACGTTGAGTAGTGGTGGCCATTCGAATGTGGTAGAGTATGTAGCATTGGCATTGTCAATATACCTGGAGCTCACATCAAAGGGGCATGGCATAGGTCTGTTGAAGTTGGCAACACTGTTTGGGGGCCATTATTACTGTTTTCACTGTCTACAACTGGCCTACACTGTAATGGTACACTATATACATTCATAAATGTATATTTACCGCATATATATATCCATATCCGTCTGAATATACCTGCATATAATCCTTCTACAGACCAACTTATACACCTGTATAACCCACATAACTCTGTATGATAGCATGTACAATAGTGCTGTATATACCGTATATATATATATATATATAAATATATTTATTCTTACCGTATAAATCCACATCTGTCTGTACATGCCTAATCCTTTTTACATATCTATATCTGTATCCCTTACCTACTCTTACTAGTTATGCTGCTGGCCAATGACTACTACCATAGTGTCTTTATACCTGTATCACTGTACATATTAATACTACAACTCTGTACATACATCTGATTAGCACTATTATTCAGTAGTACTCATTTATATATTTTATACCCAGTTTAATCACCTGTACATTCATTGTATATATTACTATTGCACTTTACTGTTACATTTGCACTCTGGTTGGATGCCAAACTTATTTTCGTTATACTAGTGTGCTTATAAATTTGTATCTTATCTGAAAAAAAAAAAAAAATGTGTTTCAAGATAGGTGGTCCCAGAGAAATGTGCAGAGCACAGTGAGGCTGCATAGGTGTATGACATTCTGTTTTGATCTGATATACGGAATTCTCAGCCCACTGTTTGACCCTAATCCAAGCCGAGGCTAATGTTTTTAGTTTTATAAAAACAACATCACCAGGAGGCAAGATGACTCAGAACTTAACGGACCTTCTTGCTATTGCAAGGCAAACATATTTTGCAAGTTTGTGACAGTGCGTTCACAAGTAACAAATAATCTCCTGTTCACCATGTGTTTTTCCTAAATTTGATTGATTGATTGAAAACTGTATTAACAGATTGCACAATGGGTACAGTACAGCTCAATACATATTGGATCTGGCGGTCCTATGGTTTGACCTATCAATTATTTAAATGTCAGATTTAAAGATGTTAGTCCCCAGATTCCACACAGCAAGTTTGGTAAAAAAGCAGGTGAACAGGGGGGGGGGATAGTAATAATGAATCCAATAATTCAAGATTGCAGAAATTCCAATATGGCGGACTTCATGACAAACTTGTTGTGCATGAGTACCAGTTTCATGACTGTATGAATAACATCACAGGATAAACTATGGACAGTTTGGCCTGATGGTGGCGCTATAGAGGAAATGTCATGGAGTCACCAAAAGCAATAGGCTTGTTCCTCTAGGGGTCATGAATGTTTACAGCAAATTAGAAAAGATTTGAACAAAAGGTGTTTGAGATGAATTAATAAAAAAAAAAAAAATTGGCTTGCTGGTGGTGCTATAGAAAAAGGTAATGGGGTAACCAAAATCAGTAGAGTTCATCCCTATAGGGATCATAAATGTGCGCTGCAAATGTGAAACTATTTGAATGAAAGCCCTTTGAGTTATTGTGTTCACAATCAAAAGATGAACGTTTGGACTGATGGTGGCTATAGGGGGAAGGTTATGGGGTCAGCAGCTAAATCAATAGGGTTCATCTTCTTGGGGTCATAAATGTGCAACGCAAATTTGAAAGGATTCGAATGAAAGCTATTCGAGTGGAGTCTGCAGCGGTGGAGGTCGGTCGGGGTAAATCCATAATACCCCTGACTCCGTCGTTCCGGGATATAATTATGTATAGGCCTGTAAGACTTTCTTTCGGCAATGGGATTGAGTTTCTTCATTGAGCGCTTATCCGTAGGACACAAGTATCTTGTGTTTTTTTTAGTATAATAAATACAGATCATATGCAGAGGGTGAGTCACCCTGGGTGACACTCCAGCCACCACGGCGCCGTGTATTACAGTGTAATATGAATGAAACAAGAGTATCGACACTTGAGACATTTCTTCAAAAACACGCTGAAACGTTGACAACAGTAACACGAAAGTGGGGACAACGGGGCTCACCCAGAACCATCCAATCAATATGAATGGGCCCCATGGGGACGCCGGGGAGGGACATTAGGACAGCAGCACGATGGATGGATGGAGTCAGTGTGGTGGGAGGTATTCACACATGGGGCTGGCGGACAGAACAGGAGGCTGGATGATGCATTAGCTTTATGACAGCAGGCTTAGACGACCCCAAACAAATATGCATAATAACATTTTTAATATATCACTTCACGTCACGGTTGACGGTTCTTAGTTACAAATGAGTGCATTTGACAACGCAACTTCCAGAGACAGGATTAGACAGGTGGCCTACCTTGAGGTAGTCGTTTTCAGAACGCAAATCTTCTATTTCCCGTAATAAATCCTCCTCAATGATTTCCTTGCCGCCGTGCAGTTTGTGTTGTTGTGCGCTTGTTGCGGGTTTCTCCTTGCATTTCTCCCCGTGTGCAGAGGACTGAGCCTGGGACATGTTTCCCTTCCCCGCGCCACCCTCCACCGTGCGTAACGGAGCACCAGCAGCCTCCACCGTGCGTAACGGAGCAGCAGCCCCTCCGGTCGCCTCTGAGGATGATGCTGCCCGCAGCGGATTATCTGCTGATCCCACCTGATCCCGCTGGTCGCTGGAGCCTGCAGTCCCCGATTCCGCATCGCTGCCGGCGGCCGCTGCCTGGTGCTGCCTCTGCTCGTCCGAGAGCGGTTCGGACGGACAGTCCGACAAATCTGAGCTGCTGTCAGTCTGACTGACCCGGACGAGAGTAGTAGTAGTAGTGGCACCAGTCGGAACCCGAATTGGAGATCCATAGCTGAGTGGGCCGTGAGACAGAGAGGCTAATTTACCCTTCTTGCCTTTGGCGAGGAGCGGACTGCTGCTGCCGCTGCCGCCGTCCGGTTTGCTGGCGGGTTTAGTCTCGGGTGTTGCTGCATGTTGGGGACCCGGCTTCGTGGTCCTCTTGGAGACGGTAGACTTGTGACTTTTGACCGAGGCTGGTTTGTCTTTCGCTCCAGTTATGTTGCGCCTGGAGCTGCGGCTTTGATTGGCTAAGGACACTGTGGATGATTGCTGCTTGTTCAGTTTAGGGGATTTGGGTACGATGGCAGGTGGTTTGGGGGAGCGGGAGTGGACATCCTTGAGGCACGGTCTGGCCGGGGAAGGTGCTCTGTTAAGCCTCTTCTTCTCCAACTGGTGGTTCTGCGGTTTAGTCTCGCCAGAGCCATTGGGGCTCTCCATTATACACCGCCACCGGCAGGAGGGCGACGGGGGAAGGATCGATCCACAGCAGCACCGAGAGAGATCTCTGACAGGCGACACCAGAAATACAGTCCTGTGTCCCCGTTTCCCTGTTCATCACCCCGGGGTGGCACTGCGCATCCTGCGTTCCCCCCACCACCTCACTGCATCCCGCCTGCATTCACCAGGCTGTCATTGTAGTCCCCTCTATATATCAGCAGTCCCTCTAAACAACAGTCCCCTCTGTATCAGCAGTCCCCTGTATATCAGCAGTACCTCAATATGAGCACAGCAGTCCCTCTCTCACAACGCTGTCTCCTTGAAGGAACCGCAGCAATAAAACGGGTTCTGCTGTGGAAGGATGAGATGGGAGACAGGTTGCATCTCTGCAGTCGGTGATTGTAAGGCGCAAGTTGGAAGAAAAAACGGACCCCGTGTTCACTCAGTCCTCCTCCTCCCTGGGATGCTTCTCCAGTCCTCTGGTTTATTAGCGGTATCTCTTGGGCCCCTGTGCGGCCTCTCCTCGCTCCTCCTATCTGACATGTAATGTAAGATCTGCACTCGCTGCGGTCCTTGCCCGTCTTGACGCCCGTGATTTGACGCGCATGCGCTCGTGTCCGACAAACACCGAAGCACACCCCTAGTTTTTCTCGGGACCAGGTCAGACACGCCTTCGTGCGCATGCGCCCCAAGTGACGTCTGGCGAGCTGGAGGAAAACAAGGAGACACCTTAGGATCATATCGAACACCTCGACATAAGATGCAGCCATCGCTGCCTGCAGGGCCAGGGAGTCTCCTCAACTCGTCCCCCCCATTGAGATGCTTCCAGCTGCAGCCACTATTGCATTCATCCCATAGAGTCATAGACAACAGACTGAGCTCATGGCAATAAAAACAAAAGATTTATTGGGTAATAAATATATATCTTTATTTGCACTTCATTAGTTTAAGAATGCCACAAGTTATAAATACCACAAATCCGCTTTAAAACATGCCAACTGTTTTAAAATAACTGAAACAAGTTTAATAAAAAAAAAAAAAAGTACAGTCTTCCATCTTATGCATTCTACAGAGTATATCGATAACAATGAGTAGTGTAAGGCTTGTCTGTTAAACAGAGACCAAATGGCCAGTGCCAAATGTATTGCTAAGTTGGGGTACATTTGTTTAAAATACCTAATGTGCCATTTACTGTAAGCCTATGGTCCAGAGAAAGCAATAATGTCACCCATAGCTTCAGAAACATTGGCCCTTCAACGACAAATCAACACACGACTTGCAGTTCAGCGTGAGAAACGTGAAACCAGGTTAAGGGCCGTCCCATCCTACAGGCGGTCGCCTATTTATATATAAATAATTATATATATATATATGTATTATATATACACAACACTACGAGTGGGGCCCTCCCCCCCTTTGCTCAACGTCAGAGAGAAACACTGACTGGTGAAATGAGGTGTCTGCAAAGTTGATTGAATTTAGTCTGGTGAATCAATTTCACCAGTTACAGTGTAGTTATAATTTTTTTACTACGGGGGGGGGGGGGGCATTATCAGGATCTCGCCTAGGGCCTTTACAAATTACTGAAAATGTTAGAACACAACAGAAACGACCACAGCTCCACAGTTATCGTATTGCATTAATATATATCACGACAACCGGTTAAGATTCCAATAGATTTGGCCTGTGTAGGAAGTATTACTTCCTACGACCAATGCTGCAGAGTTCACACAAATTTCACTTAATAGTTATGGGAATCCAGCATATCGCTCAAAAAACGGATGAGAATTAATTATATTTCAAGTAACTTGGAAACGGTAAGATATCGAAGACCAACGATATCGAGCCGTTATTCTCTTTAGGATGTCCGGTTTAGCTGTGGTTTAGTCGTTTACCTGCGAGTGTTAACATGCATAGCCTGTTATTTACACAACATGACAGAGGGAAGACAGAGGACACTTCCCTCTGGGTGTGAAACATACTCACGGTCATAAAAGAAAATACAAAAGACCCTCTTGACCCGCATCTAATTTTGCTGTTCAAATACATTTCCAACGGAAGAGGCGTCTCCGTTAGCGACGATACCCTCGGGAGATCAAGTCGGCTACGAGCCCGATTTATGAGCCAATGAGATTTCCTGAGTCATTCAAATACTGAATACACTTTCTTGCACTTCAACCCTTATACTCATGGAAGGAGCCCCACACCTATTCTTTAAGCGGTATCTGAACTCAGAGGGCGGAGGGGAAAACACAAAACAGAAAAACAAAACACTGAGGATATTAGTAAGGAAACCAGAAGCAAAGTCAACAGCCCTGTGTGTTTGTGTACCACGGTCTTATTGTCCCTTTTCCCGCCAAAAAAAAAAAGCTAATACTGTACATGGAGAACACCTCCACCCCTGCTTTAGTAGAACGGGTGGGGAAAAGAATCACGATCCGTCCAAAAGACTACAATACCCATCAGTACTTGCGGTTCCATAGACCACCGCAACACTTCCGGTATTCTGAAATCATGGGAGAGAGAGCGGGGGGGGGGGGGGGGGGGGGGGGGGGGGGGGGGGGGGGGGGGGGGGGTGAAAATGAATGAATGTGGATGAGAGCCTTGACGTAAGTGGTTGTAGCTACGGCTGTGGGGGTGCTGGAGACTTTCTCGGCCGAGCTAGTAACTTTTTCGCACCTACTCCTGCGCATGCGGAGTATGACTATAGCTCGGCCGAGAAAGTTCCGATCGACTTGCGATTGGTCTCTCCGTGTTCAGGAGACTCAGGCGTATACAAGTCTATTGGATCATGTCTTCCGCACCCCCAGAGCCGTAGCTACAACCACTTATGTCAAGGCTCTCAACCACATTCATTCATTTTCTCCCTCCGCTCTCTCTCCCATGAGCTCAACGTAACGCGGAAGTGCAGTGGTGGGCGGGTTCTGAAAGGGCCCCCGTCGCTGAAACAACATTGATCGCCGTTAGTGCTCTGCTACTACTCAACAATTAACTCCTTAGAACGCTAACTCCCCAAACAGTTCAGCATGTCAGCCTAACTAGCTACGACGGATTGTAGTGCAAAACATTAGAATGTATACAAATGTAACAAGAACCATTCCAGCCACTAATACTTTTAAGGCAAACAGGAGACGAATTGATACGAGAACCATCCCTCAAAAGGCCTACGTCTTGTTGGCCATCAATGTAGGCCTCCGCACACACACAAGTTCTGCACCTCTTAGAAATTCAAAATCAAAAGAGTCCAGTCATTTGAGCAACACCTCTATGCCAGTTCTACCTATATTTACATAATTTCAATTACAAGACAATCTATGTGCTTTTACCTAACGGTGTGTCTAATTGTCTCGACTTGACCCACTTGATAATTACATATTATATGTTTTATATGGAACAAGTGTACCTAAACCCAGGAACTCTAATTCAACTGTAGAAATATGTAATGTGATGATCCCTTTTTCCATAAGCTAAACGCTGTAGAGATAAGAGACATGTCCAAGTAACTCAGACCGGGTTGAAACTTAGTGTACAGTTTTGGACCTTGTCGAAACTTAGTGTACAGTTTTGGATCTTGTCGAAACTTAGTGTACAGTTTTGGACGTTGTCGAAACCTAGTGTACAGTTTTGGATCTTGTCGAAACTTAGCGTACAGTTTTGGACCTTGTCGAAACCTAGTGTACAGTTTTGGACCTTGTCGAAACCTAGTGTACAGTTTTGGACCTTGTCGAAACTTGGTGTACAGTTTTGGACCGGGTCGAAGCTTAGTGTACAGTTTTTCACCAGGTCGAAACTTAAGAGTACAGTTTGTACGAAGACTAAATAAAGGAGGAAGACAATGAGGGGACCAGTCCCCCGCCCCCCAGTCTGCCACGTCAATAGTTGCCCCGTTGAGAGGATGTGCAGTGGCAACCAGAGAGGGCTCTCTACCTAGAAGGCACGGCTAGCCTAACTGTCCTGGAGGGATGAGGTAGTCTGGGGGCAGGTGTGGAGGTGGTAGGTAGTGGCGGTGGTTCACAAGGTCTATTGTGTTAGTGTATATCTGTTGTACGAGTCACACTGTACAGCTACAAAAGAAATGGAGAGAAAACGAAGGGGGATGCACTGGTTGGGAGAGTCTGTGTGTCTTGCTGCAGCTACCAGGCTTCTTCCAAACTGCTGCTTTGTGCTGCCCCCTTGTGGCCATAATGGTTCTCTGCATGTGCAGGCTGAGTGAAAGGGTGGGAGGTGGGAGTTGGGGGTAGGCACTCGGCCTCTCAGCAGCAGCGCATGCGGGGAGGGGACAACTCCGGAGGCACGTCCGGTTCCGGCTGGAGAGACAGGATGCTGTTGGAAAGATCCTGGCTAGGGATCTCCAGAGGCATCTGTTGCACCGGGAGGAGAGGAAACAGGGGGTTAATAATCCGGCCTGTGTGACCTAATCACCATACATCACTGCTGTTTTACACGTTAGCCAGGAATTAGCCGTGGTGAAAAACAAGCAATTAGGAAAACTATTTTCGCCAAAAGAAAAAAGCATTATAGAACTAATTATATCAAATAAACTTTTTATATTCAGAGTTAATTATATTGTTTACACAGTTTATTTTTTTCTCTTATTTTTATATGAACACATTGAGTGCCAGCCACGAGAAATCTCGTGATTTCATGCCATGCGTTGAGTGCCAGGGATGAGAAATCTCGTTATTGAATCGTTATTGCTTTTATTAGCGATATCCATACATTTTTCATCAATCTAGCCTCACGTTATCATTGGGACTGTCTATGAGCTTGAACAGGGAAAATACCGCCCCCTATCGTCTCCCAGATGGTAATGCACCCATTGGATTGGACTCAATGGAAATGCATGGGGGGGAAAAAAACCCGGAATCCGCATTTTACTTCTCAGGCATGTAACCGGAGACGATTGGATTCATTGTGGACACTCAGAGCAGCGTGGATTATGTGTTTCGAGTACCTAACGTTGGATCAATAAACGCGATCGATATTTGGAATGGCGATCAGGAATTGGAATAATCTTTTTGCAGAACATGTGATGTGAGGTAAGGAATCTATGTTACCAGTCTTGGGGTAATCAGATGTATTTTTCACATATCTCAACGTGTCTGTGTGTGTGTGCGTCTATGACGTTAGCGCTGACCAGGTCATAGATAATCGATTTTTCAGCCCGCTTCTCTAGCGTGCATAAGTACACATATACTATCGATAATCTAGCGTTTATTTGAAAACGATTCATAAATCAGCCGGAAAATGACAACGTGTTGTGTGTATTCCAGTAAAGAACTATTATCACGGAATCTTTTTTTTTCTTTTCTAGTAATTTCCAAAAACTTCCGTTTTTCAAAACGGTATAAAACGGAAATGTACAGATGAAAAAACAATTTGTTTTGTACATGTTGACTGCAAGCAAGTCATTGATAAGCGACAGGCGTATTAGACACATAGCCATAATATAGAATATAGAAATAGCTCCGCGAAAATCATGAAAAATATCGGAAAATCAGTCTCAAAAGGTTGGCATTCAAGCGATAAATCGTGCGCCCCCTGCTGGCACTCAAAGTGTTAAGGACACATTTTATTGCCTATGTCTTTCTGCCCATACCTGTACCTCCCCATCCCCCCTCCCCCATGCTGCTATAATGGCCGAATTTCCCCAAGGGGATCAATAAAGGAATATTTGATCTCATCTTAATTCTTCCACTCTGAATAATTTGTACCAACATGTCGTTCACACTGATTGTGCCGGTAATTCCATTTCAGTTGCATTGAACTATTTTAGTCCACTCATTACTTTTTAACTCTTTCAGTGCCACTCACGAGATTTCTCGTGTTTTTTTATAGGTGGTTGCTAGCCACTCACGAGATTTCTCGTTTTTTTCTTTTTTTTTGCGATCTGAAAAATTATTGCATCACCCGAGCCTACCCGAGTATAGCCGAGGGGCGCCGACGATCACTGTGGAAAAAAGCGCCCCCTGTCGTCTCCCAGATGACATAAGTGATTTTGGAATGGACTCAATGAAAATGAATGGGGAAAAAAATCCGGTACTCCACATTTTCCAGTTCACTGATCCAGCCGGGGTTACCACAGTTCATTCTGGAGCCTCAGATCCCCGCGGATCATAGAGATCTACTGTGTCGCGTTGGATCCATACACTTATCGATTTTTTCGAATGGTGATCAGGAATTGGAATATACCAGTTGGATACCATCTGATGTCAGGTAAGGACTCTGTGTTATCAGTGGTAGGATAATCGGAGTAAGTTTGATGAAGTTATAAGCTGTTTTGTGAAATGCCTTCTTTCGGTTTCACTGTAAAAGTCCGAGAGGAAATCAATGGGGCGATTATCAGTGCGCGGCCGTAATGTGCGTGCGTGCACGTATAATATTGATCATCTAGCGTTTATTTGAAAACGATTCATAAAAAGGCCGACGAATATCAACGTTGTGGAATATTCCACTAAAAGACGATTTTCATAGAATGCTCCAGAATGAGCTGTTTTTTATATCAAAACGGGGGCTTTTCTAACTGCTCTGAAATGGAAACGACGCGATAAAAAAAAAATCTGTCTTCACAGCACTGACTGGAAAATAGTCTTTGATAATGCGATGGGCAGATTAGACACATAATTTAAAACATAGATTAGGCGATATTAACGTTAACATTGGCGCCGATGGTGGCATTCAAGCGGTAAAACGGAAAACCAGGCGTGGCACTGAAAGAGTTAAAACATAGAAAAATCAAATCAAAGAAGTTCGTACACAGGGACAACTACACACAGCCACAATATAAAACATATAATATAACCAATATTTTTATATTCAGAGTTCATTATATTGTTAACACTGTTTATTTTTCTCATATTTTTACATTCAGATCAAATTGGATTGCCTATATTTAAATCCTTCTACCATCACCCTGCCCATACCTGTACCTTCCCCCTATGCTGCTACGCCTGAATTTCCCCAAGGGGATCAATAAAGGAACATCTTATCTTATAAGATACCAACCTTGCTAAGAATGTCGTCCACAAGCTTCAGGAAGATCTCGTCGACGTTGAAGTTATCCTTGGCGCTCGACTCACAGAACCGCATGCCACTTATCCGAGAGGCAAACTAGAATACAGAGAGGAGGGCGTTGTCAGAGAGGAGCGACCGTCGTTACAGAACAAGCACAAAGTAATCGCATGAACACAGGACAAAATTGGAATCTCTCAGATTTAAAAGTGCATCGCTGTAGATTGGTGATGCTACAGTACAATAGTGTTAACCCTTTCACTGCCACACTACAGAAGGTTAACCCTTTACTATCACACTACCGACGGTTAACCGGCTGTTGTGTGGCAGTGAAAGGCGTAACCGTCTGTGCATTGTCGCAGTGAAAGGGTTAACCCTTTGGTAGTGCGGCAGTGAAAGGGTTAATACTGAAACCAGAGTTCACAGGGTTAAACAGGTGGAATTCACTCGTGTTTCAAGTCAAGTCAAGAGTTTTATTCGTCACGGCATACGAGTATACAATGAAATGCGGGTGGTCTTGCCCGCAACAATGTGCATAATACAATAGTACTAACATATAATAGAATCCAATAGAACAAGTAAACAGAGTAGGGCATATCGGTATATGTACATAAGTTATTTACAGAGCATGGTAGGACATGCTAGGTCCTGTGGTAGTGCAATACACTGTTAGCTACGGATGAGGCACTGGGTCTTTATGTACATACTATATTATACAATCTCTAGTTATACTATACTATTCTTAAAGTGACCTTTCCTTAGTGGCCATAAGTGTGGGCGTGTGCAGCATGAGTTTGTGCTTGCTCATGTTAAAGTGGCTGCTAGTGTGTGAGCGTGTACAGTGTGTGTGTGTGCTCATGTGTGCTTGTGTGTGGAGAGTTCAGTGTTCAAGGCTCTGATGGCCTGGGAAAGGAAGCTGAGCCGAAGTTTCCCAGGAGGTGAAGGTTAGCGGTTATCCAGCGTTAGCGGTGGACGGCAGTGTGGCTTGTGGTCTTGTAGTGTGTTGGTGAACTCACCCTCTCTGCCTGCTGCCGGGTGATGATGCGATCAGACTCGCAGTCCAACTTGTTCCCTACCAACAGCAGCTCTGCTTCCTCTGAGGCGTACTGACACACAAAATACACACGCACACAAAAAATACAAAGAAACACACACAAAATACAAAACACACACACACACACACAAAATACAAACAAACAAAAAAGATACAAACACACAAAATACAAACACACTCACACATGCACAAAATACAAACACACACACAGGAAACCGTGAGACCAAATATTTCAAGTTGACCGTATTCTCAACAGTCTTAATAACCAGATCATTGAAATTAACTTCTGTACCAACATGCATGCAGGCGTAGACAACTGGTTCCGCAAGGCCACGATTCAAATTCGAAAAGTACTGCATGCCAAAAACAAGAAACGCCCAGTAGGAAACCTGACGCTTGCAGTTTCATTTCACCTTGTCGATCATTTTCATCCACTTGGGAAGGTCCTCAAAGGTCTCCTGTTTAGTGATGTCGTACACTAGGACTATGCCCTTGGCCCCTCTGTAGTAGGCAGATGTGATGCTGTTGAACCTCTCCTGGCCAGCGGTGTCCCTGGATACATACAATGAAATCTATTTGAATCAGAAATAAATCATCACTTATAGACCTGGGGAGTGAAGTTCCACTGTGATTTCCCCCCCACTGTAGCCACTAAGTGAAGATCAAAACTATTATTACACAGCCAAATCATATTGTGTAGGTTGATAAACTTTGACGGAAAGATAGGTTATTTAATTTAATTGTTTTACTGTTACTTACAACCAATAAAAGGTAAACGTTTTAACTTTGAGAAAATGTGTTTTGTATGGTAATCGTTACTCATTTCCATGGTAACTACTACAATACCCATAAGCCTCTCCAATCTTCGACCAATCACGAGAGCACGACTACCATGAGGACATAACTCCAATAGTGTTTCTGTCTGTTGTTTTGATATTTTGGTTTCCTAAAGCTTGTCCTCTTAGCTACGCAGCATTTTCTGGAGACTGGGCTTGTAGTGTACGATGGAAATTGCAGTAGTTACGCATTTGGCTCCGAAGGATAGTCTTGTACCCATGAATTTCTCTTCCAATTAAAAAATGCAGATCTTATTGAATTATTCTGAACTCTATTCCCGTCAAATGTCAGACCAATTTAATATTGAAATGGAACCAATTGAAATGGAACCATATAAAACCAGCTACCTTGAGAAACCCCTTGTAGTAGAGATCATAGGAGAAACTGCTCCGGAAACAAGCGGGTCTTACATGACTCCCCAGGTCTATTCAGTAAGCAACCCTTTAGTACATAATCTCTAGTATTCTACAAAAAAACAAAGGCTGATTGGTTGATCGAATCAGTTATTGAACCATTCTGATTCATGCAAGATTCCAGGGATAATTCATTTCATAGCAGAAAGATAATAAACTTTACTTTAACTCAAACAACAACAAATTGGAAAAGTTGAGTAATCTTTGTAATGATTCATGATCATTTTGTTGTTTGTGATTAATGAGTCATTAATGAGTAGTGGTGAAAACATATCACGACAGAATTCAGTTTCTCTTGTGAGTAGAACATGTATAGTATTAGTATTATACACATATGGCATATACAGTTTATTTACATGCCAAGAACCAATCTTCATGTAGGCTGAATGTGACTTCCATTAATTTGGAATTTATTTAGCTGCAAATGTGCATTTGAAGACTTTCATTCCAAAACTATATCAGGCATTAAAAATAAATGTACTTTTTTTTTATAAATGCCGATACTGGATTTTTAGGGCTGAGGATATTAGGGAGTCAGAAATTCCAATATCAATGATTCGTCCAATATTCTTTTTATAAATATTTTTTTATACATTACATTAACAAAAGACTACTTTAAAGCTTACATTATTTTTGTTATTTTAGATGTATAACCATCTGTATTTTCGATGCAATGAGCACTGAACATTAGGTGACGACTTATTTTCCTAGACCTAGATATAACATTGGAATGAAATTTCATTTGCAAATTTGAAAAAAAAGTGTATATTAACTTCAAGTTAGGGTTCATCCACTGATTGTGAGTCATTGCCGAGTCTGTGTTAGCAGCTAGCTGTCAAACTAAAAGACTTCACATGCTACTGTTGTATGTACTGTACCTTCCCCCCTGTGAGTCACAGTCAGGCTCATGAGCAGCAGAGCAGAGAGAGGCAGCATCACATGGCAGAGTGTAAGGGTGGACAGTGATGGACCCCGGCTTGATGTGAGCAGTTCAACATGAGAGACAAGACACATTCAAGACAAGCAGCCTGAACACAGACATGTTGATGAGGGTGGAGTGGAGGAGGGTGGACGAGGAGGGAGGGGTCAGTGTGTTTTGTTAGTCAACAGGACAGAATGTTAATGGAGACGTGACGATGTCGCCCAGCAGCACCGCGGCCTCACTCACTCAACCTGCATGCTTCATGTAGTAGTTAGACATGCCATGCAAATCACGTATTCAAAGTGTTGGAAAGATCAAATGAATGCTGTTATTTCTGATGCAGCATCTATGAGCCGACTTGACTAGGCGTGCTGCGGTAGTCGGTGATATGGGAGTACTTCACCTTTTTTCTTTTTTTTATATAAATAAAAATAAAAACCCATTTAGTTCATTTTCACATATCAGTGCCCACATTCATCAAATTTAAATAAAAACTTGGATTTGTAAAATACTAAGCGTGTTATCAATACTTAGTCAGACAACATTATAAACTGAACGTGTCTGCTCGGACAGCAGATCTATTCTATAGGTCACAGTACAGAGTAGCTTAAGTTTCACTTTCATTCAGAATAGATTTAACTTTGTGTGAAGGAGAGAAAGGAGGCTCTAGAGACGACACAACAGGTTATTTTGGATTAAACCCCACAGCAGCTCGGCTGGAGAGGAGCTGAGGAGGACCAGTCCAGACCAGTGACAGTATGTTTGTGTGATGCGCTAAATAAGGCTGCAGCTACACTTATTCGTCATTGATCAGACAATGAACGGATAGAAAATTGGCAGAAGGTATTAGTGTCTGTTGGTTTATTTTTAAATGAGAACATAACATCAACTCTGTCTGTCTGTCCAACAAATACTAGTCATTGAAAATGTATTAAAAACATACAGACGGACGGACACAGTGGATCATTGTAGCCACAAAATGATAAAGATCAAAGTAAGCACTCTACTACAGATATTGGGTGTCATTTTGTAAAATGTCCGGTGTCACCGGTAATACGGCCTATTGTCATGAGTTCATTAGTCATGGGAGATTTCACATCACAGTGGCAACCCTAAACTTGACTTGACAATAGGCTTGCTGCGGTAGTCAGTGATACCGGTGTTGTCATGAGTTTATAATGATGGGAAATTTCACATCGCCATGGCAATCCTACTTGACATCAGTGGTGGAGGAGTGATAAGTTAATAATATTGTCATCATCATGGCCATTATTGCTACATTTGTAGGATCAATGGATGCTATAGTCTGTGTGTTACACCTAGGGGTGGGTATAGAAATGAGATACTTTAATGATATTGATCTAAATACGTCAATACTATTGATGAGTATTGAAATTTGGTATCGAATCAGTACAGTCCACTGAAAAAGATCTACAGTTGTAGAGCGTGTGAATGTGGAATCAGAAGTCGCAGCCTAGGGCGGCTGAGTGGGCAAGGCGCTCGCCACTAACGCAGGAGATGCTGGTATCGAGCCCAGCTCTCGGCGTTGCTACCGGCTTGGCCGGTCGTCATACTAACACAATTGGCAGTGTTAGAGGGTGGGAAAGCCAGTGGGTGGGGATTGGACGTTGTGGACAGCGACTCCTACAGGTCGGTTGGGTGACGCCTGTACAGCAGAAACAGGAAGTATCGGGGGCAGCGTGAGCCTCCCACACGTTACTCCTCGCCACTGAGAGTTCGAGCTGTCTGGTAAAAAGATGCGACAGGCTGCCTCCTTGTGTACCGGAGGGGACACGTGATGCAAGGCTTCTATCCTCACTACAGCCGACCAGTGGGAGGCATAATCTAGCAACGTTCAAGACAGGGGGGGGGGGGGGGGAGAATTGGAATCACGAAATTGGAATGGGAGAAAAATAGAAAAATAAGGAGAAAAAGTGGATCAAAACAAAAAAGTCGCAGCCTGATATAGGAAACTGATTAAGCACATGTACACAGGTACAGGCAGGTGAACGGACCAACCAAGCAACCCACAGAACGCAGTGATTGTTGAGGCGATACTTCCAAACACCTACAAATACAGTATATATATATATAAAGATGAGGCATCGGTAACTGAGAGGGAGAGAGCAGAAGCCCCTAGACCCGCCAAATTCTTCTTTAAACTATATATATAAAACTCTTTAAAAAGAGATCCCTCCTCACAATTCTGTTGATTTTAAAATCAATTTATAGAAGATTAGTAGTCAGAATCCTATGATGAGTGAGTCGAGTCGAGTCATTTCTTTTATTCGAGGAGTAAAGACTATCTAGAATATTGAGATGCGCCCAGTGGGCCACTGACAGCTCAGTTTATATGAGCAGCCTGGGAGGTGATGGTGGGACACAGGAAATGCACCATGATGGGAAAGATTAAAGGGGGAGAGAGAGAGGGGCGTCTTCCCACCGACTCACCATATCTGCAGCCGGATCTTCTTCCCTCGCAGCTCAACGGTCTTGATTTTGAAGTCGACTCCTATGAGAGTAAACAGAAGAGCACACAAGGACAAGCATGAAGGACACAAATTAGATCCGGAGATAAATCAGGTCACATGTCTGAAGGCATGGAATTTGAAATTGGAATAATTAAGATATTTTCTGATGTTGGAATAACATTTCCAGTTAGAAACTCCAGCGACTAGGGCAGCTACGTGGTGCAGTGGGCAAGGCGCTCACCACCAATGCAGGAGACACTGGGTTCGAGCCCAGCTCTCCGCATTGCTATCAGCTTGGCTGGTCGTTCATACTAATACAATTGGCAGTATTAGGGGGTGGGAAGCTGATGGGTGGGGATCGGACGATGTGGACAGCGACTCCTACAGGTCGGTTGGTGCGCCTGCGCAGCAGAATCAGGAAGCGACGGGGGCGGCGTGCCCTCCAAACGCAGACCCCCCGACGCTGAGAGATCGCGCTGTGCAGGTGAAAAGATGCGACGGCTGCTTCCTCGAGTACCGGAGGGGACACGTGAGTCCACATTGCAGTCGGCTTGTGGGAGGCATGGCCTAACAGCGTTCGAGACAGGGGAGGGTAGAATTGGACGATACGAAATTGGGATGGGAGAAAAAATAGACAAAATGGGAGAAAAAGTAGATCAAAAAATAAAAAATAAATTGGAATAATTAAGATATTTTCTGATGTTGGAATAACATTTCCAGTTTAGAAACTCCAGCAACTAGAAAACTCTTGGGCCAAGGTCACCTTCCTTTCCGGATTTCTGTCATCAAAAAGGAGTCATAAACGCACTGTTAATGAAAGGCACCAAGTGAGGCAACACGAGGAGGCTCATAACGTTGCTTAAATAACCAGAGTGCTGTGTCACAGGAATAACAGGGCACAAAATGGAGGTAAACTACAGCAGCTGCCTGAGGGGGACTATTTTTGGAATGGGGACTACAGCAGGCTGTGTGACCCATCGGTCAATCAGCTGCGTGTGTGTGTGTGTAGTGTACCTCAGTACACAAACACGTTGTGTATATGTTGACCTGATGGTTGTATAATTTTGGCAAGGGACCCTCATCACAAGACGTATATCTGCTTCCCAATCTCAACCTCAAGAGAGCATTTTAGTTGGGCTGATCACTACTGGTCAGTTATTTGGGCCTGGAGGAAATTAAATAAGATTATCACTTTTAAGAGACGCTTTACTTTTTTCTTTTTCTTTTTTACTGTATGAAGCACCATCTTAGGAGGGTCACAGAACCAAGCATTTCACTATAATGTACATTTACCTTATATGTGACAACATATGTGACAACAGCACTTGAACTTGGACAGGGCAAAGTCGTAACCTAGTTAAAATAATAGGTTACACAAAACACAAACATAGCCTCCACAGCTAAATAGTTAGGCTACTTGATTCTTGTGGAAACCAGTAGATCATAGCTAGATCCTGACTCCTTGTTTGTCGCTTGCTGTTTCAAAACACTACACACTACTGCCACCACCACAACAACCACCACCACCACCACACTATGTACTACTACAGCCACAGCAGCTAATAGCGGATCTGTTAGCTTGAGTCAACATATCAAAATAACGTTGTTGTTGTTAATATACAACATAAACATAACGTAGTACTAAACAACTACCTGCGAGAAAACGACTACATACGTGCTAACAGAGCTCCCCGGGTCTCTAGAGCCCTGGCCCCTGGGACGTTGTTTGCTAAGTTAGCTAAAGTTAGCAACACACATGCACATTATATGTTACAACTACAAGTGTAATCTTTGTAATCACACGGTAAATGAAAACTCCTCAGAAGAGAAGTGGCCCAGTTTGTATTTGTGAAGGAGGCCGTGGGGCCTTTTGCATGATGCTGCCTCCAGCAGATAGTCAGCGCCGGGCAGCTGCATCCTGTCAAATAGTAGAAAGTTGACAAAACAAAGCCCAAAACACCTCCTTCTCTTACCTACGGTTGACTTGCACGCTTCACAGAAGGTGTCGTCGGTGAATCTCTCCATGAGGCTGGTTTTACCGACACCGCGGGAGCCGATGATGATGATTTGAAGTTTATAGTCAGCGGGTCTGGGTGGCATCTTCCTGCGGCGAGACTGGGCCCCCAGAGCGGGGGACGAGTTCGCGGAGCCCCCGCTGACACCGGCGGCCCTCCGCGGTACATCATATCTCGGATCCATCAACAATAATTCCACATTTGTAAAGAAAACAAACTAACAAATATAATTAACGATCTCGGGCAATGAAACTAAAGCTTATCTTTACGACTTTCCGCGTTGTCTCTGAAGAAGTTTGGAAAAGTTTCTCACTCTCTCCCAGAGTTGTTGTTCTGCCATCAGCTACAGGAGCTCGTCGTGACGTCACTAACCACACCACGTGACCACGCCACATTTCCGCTTCCGTCGCATTCCATCAAAATGGTCCAATCATGACATTTTGATATATGAACACACTAATTTGGGCTATTTTCTGAATAAATCAAGGTATGTGATTTATTTGGTACCACAACAAGACCACAGAATCAGTCTGTTATTTATTGGTCTTATTTTCATTTGTATATATACATTATTAATTTAAATTACGTACAGAATTATGGGTTATTATCGGAAAAGTCGTTCAATTTATCTATATAGACCACCGCAACACTTCCGGTATTTTAATTGATTAATTGATTAGAGCCTCTAATCAACATTCACTAGTAGGACTAGGAACACAGTGTGAGAAGAGCATTTATGCAGGTGAACACCAGGAAAGCGGCAGGCCCAGATGGTATAACAGGACGCATACTTAAGTCCTGTGCCAACCAGCTAGCCCCGGTGTTCACCGCCATATTTAATCAATCCCTGGCGGAGTCAGTGGTCCCTGCCTGCTTCAAGATGTCTACCATCATCCCTGTACCGAAGAAACCCTCCCCAACATGTCTCAATGACTACAGACCGGTGGCACTCACCTCTGTGGTCATGAAATGTTTCGAGAGGCTGGTCTAGGACCACATTTGTGCCTCCCTCCCCAGTGATATGGACCCTATGCAATTTGCATACAGGACAAACAGGTCCACTGACGACGCGGTCTCCCAGGTACTGCACAGCACCCTCTCTCACCTTGACCGTCAGAAGGGGGGCTATGTGAGACTGTTGTTCATTGACTACAGCTCAGCGTTCAACACCATAGTCCCCACCAGACTGGTGGACAAGCTGATCGAGCTGGGTCTGAGCTCCGCCCTGAGTGCCTGGGTACTGGACTTTCTGAGTGAAAGACCCCAGGCGGTCAGGGTGGGGGGTCAGACCTCCAACACCATCACCCTGAGCATCGGGTCCCCCCAGGGCTGTGTTCTGAGCCCCCTGCTGTACTCACTCTACACACACGATTGTGTGGCCAAGTTCAGCTCCAACTCCATAGTGAAGTTTGCAGACGACACAGTGGTGGTGGGGCTGATCTCGGACAACGACGAGAAGGCCTACCGGGAGGAGGTTGAGGTACTGGAACGCTGGTGCCAGGACAACAGCCTGCTCCTGAACATTGGTAAAACCAAGGAGCTGATCGTGGATTATAGGAGAGGACAGCAGGAGACGCACACACCACTGATGATAAACGGGGCTACTGTAGACAGGGTGAGCAGCTTCAAGTACCTGGGGGTCCACATCTCAGAGGATCTGACATGGTCAACACACATAGACACAGTCGTAAAAAAGGCGAAGCAGCGCCTCTACCACCTGAGACAGTTAAGGAAGTTCAGAGTATCGGGGAAGATACTCCGGTCCTTCTACTCCGGAGCTGTAGAGAGCATCTTGACTGGAAACATCACTGCCTGGTATGGAAACAGCACGGCACAGGACAAGAAGGCCCTACAGAGAGTGGTGCGCTCAGCCGAGCGTACCACGGGTATTGCACTACCTCCCCTGCAGGTTCTATACAACAAGAGGTGCAAATCCAGAGCCTGCAGAATAATGAAAGACCCCCACCACCCCAATAACAGCCTGTTTCAGCTGCTGAGGTCAGGCAGACGCCTGCGAACCCCAGCTACTAGGACAGAGAGGCTTAGGCTCAGCTTCTTCCCCCAGGCCATCAGAGCCTTGAACAATGAACACTGAGTGCCACAGAACACTGATCTATCCACACACAAGCACACATGAGCACACACACGACACGCACGCTGTGCACGCTCACACACTAGCAGCCACTTTAACACTTTAACATGAGCAGACACACACTCATGCCGCACCCGCCCACACTTATGGCCAAAAAGGAAAGGTCACTTTAAATTAGTGTAACAACAGTAACAGTGTATTGCACTACCAAAGCTACCTAGCATGTCCTATATGCCCTGTAAATAACTATGTACAGATACCGAGATGTCCCACCATGTTACCTGTTACCTGTTTATTGCACAATGTTGTTTTTTATTGGATTCTATTACATGTTGTACCACTGTATTGCACATCGTTGCGGGCAAGACCACCCGCATTTCATTGTATACTTGTATGCCGTGACAAATAAAACTCTTGACTTGACTTGACTAGGGTATATCTGCAGAGCCGCAAGCCCAACGTCTGGGCGGGGCTTCAGGGCTTGTACTCGGTTTGACTGTGCGTGGGCGGGGCGTTGGGCGCCTGTATATTTCCCCCAACGGAGTTTCACTTCCGTGTTCGGTTTGCGCGATCTGATTGGCCACTGACGTTTCTCTCCCTGCCAATCACGTTACTCCTAACAAACTGGTTAAGCTTGGCGACTCTTTCGAAGTCGCTCTCTTTTGAAGTTGGTTAAGGTTAGGGTTAGTTGGTTAAGGTTAGGGTTAAGAGCGGTCAGGTGGCGTAGCGGAGATTGCGTTCGTCACCAACCCCGGAGACGCTGGATTCGCCTGTTCGAATCCAGCTCACAGCTCCAGGGTTGTCACCAGCTTGGCTGGCCGTTCACACTAATACAATTGGCAGTATTAGAGGGTGGGAGAAGCTGGCGGGGTGGGTCCGGGTCGTTGTAAACAGCGACTCCTACAGTTCGGTCGGGGCGCCTGCTAAGCGCGGATAGGATCTAAGGGCGGTAGTGTGATCCTTCCACACGTTACACGCTCTCAGTGAGAGTCCGCGCTGCCAGGTGAAAAGAATCGGTTGATTGGCTAGATGTGTGTCGGAGGAAGCACGTGATAGCCTCCACTCTCCCAGACCGACTGTGGGGGGTAAGTGCGCAGTGACCAGGAAGGGGATTGGGAATTGGCATAACGACTAACATTGGGATGGGAGAAAATCGGAGGAAAAAGGAGGGGGAAAAAGATCAATAAAAAAAATGCAAAAGTTAGGGTTAGGGTTAGTGTTGTGAAGGATCAGATTAAACCGAATATATATATTTATTTATGGATATATATTTAATAGTATTTGTATATCGTTTGATATCCCTTGTATATTCCTTGTACATATACACTGAATATCCCTTTAGTCTACTAACAGCCCATAATAGTTTCATTCTACCATTGGACAAGAACCTGGCGCCAGCAGCCAAGCCCCTTGGTTCAAGTTCAATCGTGCCGACGAACATGTCGTTACAAGCCCGGTTCCGCGTAGGAATACGTCTGGCGAAATACGAATGGTACTATTTGTTCACAGCGCATATATATATGGCGCAAGTAAAGTAGAACTTCCTTTTTAGTCCATTAGTCCTTTACCCTCCAACCTAGTAACAGACGTGAAGCCTCACCCACGACGCATGTGTGGTGCAGTATGGCCTACTTGGCCTCAGAATAGGCATTGAGACATCGTGTGGATTAATAGTTGAATTGTCATAGTTTGGCACTATACCGTCGAGTGGGACGTATTTCTATTAAGTTAATAATAGTCTATTATGTATGGTGCATCGTTCGGTTAGAGTTATAAAGTGAGCAGTACCCCCATCGTTCCTGGCGTTATCTAGAGTCTTAACCAGGCTGGGCAGACCACGTGTGGTGCTTTCATCCGAGGAGTTCTGGGCCAGGACGAGTGGACCTGCATATTGGATTACTTTACCCGGACGACGGCGAGCCCTACACGGCTTGGATTATCTACTTGCTTTGGGTGCTTTGATTATGCCATGGATAACAGCCAACACTGCTGAGTGTTGGAACTACCCCCGAGAGGAGTCCAGGTGAGACGGCGCTCTACCCCGAGTGAGGTCGCCTCACGTCTCTTCGTTGTGGACCGGCAGCTACCGTCTACAAGAGGGCCCAGCTGTATTCATCTGTGGACCGAGGTTCTGTGGGCACCGTGTTCAGCACTCTGAATTCTCCCAAGAAATCGTTGGCCAGATGGGATATCGCCAGCGGCTCTCCTAACCCCCCCCCCCTACTGACTTACAACCAGCGGGACCCCCCTTTAGTGTATCCAGCTATAATCATTTAAGTACCATCGCTATAGTTCCCTAAAGAACCAGGTTGTATACTTGCTCCCTGCGTAACCAGAGATTGGACATTCAATGTTGATTTGCCTACGAATACTCATTTGCCTTACAAGTGCATTCAAATCATAAATGTCATTAAGTGAACGTTGTATATACCCTTTGCTATATAAAATATTCGATTTATACATTTGTGTGGACTTCGTTTCATCAGGTGGGAAAGTGTTCATCATATCTATATCATGTACTGTGTGGCCAGTAGTTAAAGTACATAATCGGTAGTGGTTTAATGATACCATACTTATCAATACAGTCAGGGAATTGTACCCCTCAGTTACAGTTAGGGTTAGTTGATTAAGGTTAGGGTTAGTTGGTTAAGGTTAGGGTTAGTTGGTTAGGGTTAGGGTTAGTTGGTTAAGGTCAGTGGCCAATCAGACCGCGCAAACCGAACGCGGAAGTGAAACTCCGTTGGGGAAAATATACACGCCGTTGGGGCTTGTACCTTGTCTTGTTTCCTGTAAAACCCGGAAGTAGTCAGTTTGTGCTGTTTATTTTTAACCCTAACCTAACCCTAACCTTAACCTTAACCCTAACCTTAACCCTAACCCTAACCTGCAACACGGAACACAGAAATGCAAATGCTGTCAAGTCCTCAGTCACTGCTTGTAAAAATAAACAGCACAAACTGACTACTGCACAGTCAAACCGAGTACAAGCCCCGAAGCCCCGCCCAGACGTTGGGCTTGCGGCTCTGCAGATATCCCCTATTGCATTTTATCCCCACGCGCCCCCCCCCCCCTCACAAGCTCCATGTAACGCGGAAGTGCAGTAGTGTTTGATTGATTGATTGAAAACTTTATTAACAGATTGCAGAATGGGTACAATACAGTACAGCTCAATACACACAATTGTTAAGGGGATGCAGACCAGAGAAAGACTTTCGTCTTGTTTACATCAGGGTCCCCCATTTTCAATTCATCAGGACATATATGACATACATGACATACAGATATACAGTAGGCTACTGCTACATCTATACATTTATGACAACAACATTGTGATACAAAAAGAGTCCAGAAAAGAGTATATACATTTGACGTAAAAACTGTACATTGGGGGAGGTTGGGTAGGTGGGGGGGCTGTACATTGGAGGTGGTTCGGTGGGTTGGGTGGGGGGTTGGGCAGAAGGGGTGGGGGGGGGGGACACTGTACAACTGTACAAGCAAAACTGTACATTGGAATATTGACAACCATACTTGGTCATTTACTGTAGGCCTACATTGGAGGGGGTTGGGTTAGGACATTTACATGGGCCAGTTTCGAATTGCAGTCTCCCGTAGGTGTTCTTTGAGAGTGTTTTTGAAAGTGGGTAGTGATTCACATTCCTTACAGCTTTGGGTAGGGCGTTCCACATTGATGTGGCATAATTGCAAAACGTGTTTAGTCCCTTGTTTGAGCCGAATCTGGGTTTAACATGATTTGTGGAGCTCCCTCTGGTGTTGTGATCGTATTTGCAAATCTGGTATGTCATAAATGTATAGATGTAGCAGTACTGTCTATCTGTATGTCGTGTGTGTCATATATGTTATGATGAATTGAAAATGGGGGACCCTGATGTAAACAAGATGAAAGTCTTTCTCTGGTCTGCATCCCCTTAACAATTGTATGTATTGAGCTGTACTGTACTGTACCCATTCTGCAATCTGTTAATAAACTTTTCAATCAATCAATCAATCGTGGTATTCACTGACCTTTGGGAAGTATTTTGACATGTACATGGGTACCTTGGTTGTGTAGTGTATCTTGTAGACCAGGCCCATTGCAAGTTGCTGTACTCTGTCGTCTACTCTAAGCCATCCTAGGTTGTCAAAGTGGGCAGGGGTGAGGTGGGTTCTAGGAGTAAGGTCAAGCAGTAGTCTGACCAGTTTGTTTTGAGATGTTTGTAATTTAGTTTTTAGCGTGAGGTGCTTTGGTACCATGAGGTGCAACTGCAAGCATAGTCGTAGTACCCTTGTATGAGTGCTCCTGCCAGAGTCCTCAGGGTGTTCTTGTTTACCAGAGAGGAGATCCGGTACAAGAATCGAGTTCGTTGGTTGACTTTTTTTTATTACATTGGATGCCATTTTGTCACAGGAAAGATTAGCCTCTAGGATGGAGCCCACAGGTAATTTCATCTTTCCTTGTGACAATATTGTCACCCACTGTAACTGAGAAGCCGTCGAGCTGTCTTCGAGAATTGTAGGCTCCCAGACGATAATTCTAGTTTAACATGTCTCAACAAATGCGCATGTTTGTATTAATTAATGATTGTGCCATTATTGCTATCAAATGTAATAATTGTGAATGATTTTCTGTAATGAGTTGTATTGTACGATGTAAATAAGTCATTGGCTTTTTCGTTCCTATCCTTGACAAAAGCAAATATGTGATGTAATGATCTGTATATGTTTTGTTGTCTAAATACCTACCTACCTACCTACCTACCTACCTACCTACCTACCTACCTACCTACCTTAAATTCGAACAGTGTGCGTGCCGATAAAAAAAATACTGGTGCATTGCGACCTTCTGGGCACCCGTAGATGACGCGGTGATGACGCGGAGGCCGAGGAGATCTCTTTAATCCAAACATCGACGACAACAGCATCTAGACATTCATATGTGTGTGCATCACTTCATATCTAAATATCTAAACAACCCGTCTGCAACATAATACCAGATATACTTCTACAACAGAATGGCTGCACAGAAAATAAACGAAGCGCACGAACACATTGCCAAAGCGGAGAAATGGTACAGTATGAAGGGAACAACCTGTTATTGGTTTCCTATCCAGGAGATTCTACGTTACCACCAGCTATAATAATACCGTTAACAAAACGTACTATTTAGACTAGAAGAGGTTATGATATTTAATTATGTATTAATTTATACATTTGTATCTGTGTCATGCATGTGTTGTCACACGTAGCTACAATATATTTAACGTATTATTATGCTAACGTGAGCTAAGCTCAAATGCAGATGGACAGTGATGCTGCTGTAACGTTAGCTAGCTAGTACTTGATTGATTGATTGATTGAAAACTTTATTAACAGATTGCAGAATGGGTACAGTACAGTACAGCTCAATACATACAATTGTTAAGGGGATGCAGACCAGAGAAAGACTTTCGTCTTGTTTACATCAGGGTCCCCCATTTTCAATTCATCATAACATATATGACACACACGACATACAGATAGACAGTACTGCTACATCTATACATTTATGACATACCAGATTTGCAAATACAGTACTGTTTGTGATACGAAACGAGTCCAGAAAAGAGAGTATATACATTTGACGTAGAAACTGTACATTGGAGGAGGTTGGGTAGGTGGGGTGGGGGTGGGGGGGACTGTACATTGGAGGTGGTTGGGTGGGTGGGGGGGGGGGGGGGGACCATGTCCCTGGCCTCAGTTGTCACTATGGGTGTGAATGGTCTGTTTCATCTATAATAACACATCAATACCTATTTGTGTGTTGTGTCATGTGTTGTTTTTAAAGCCTAAAAACGAGTCTTACCAAGTGGAAGCCAGATTATGACAGTGCCGCATCAGAATATGCCAAAGCAGGTAAGATCCTATGTATTATATTTTCTGTTAGGATCTCTGGGTAACAGTACTGTATATTTGCATATCGTATATGTCACGAAATGTAACCGTGCTATATACCTGTATGTCATGTATGTCCCTATGTCATGATGTCATCATGTATGTCATAAATGTCACTATGAATTGAAAATGGGGGACCCTGATGTAAACAAGACAAACGTCTTTCTCTGGTCTGCATCCCCTTAACAATTGTGTGTATTGAGCCGTACTGTATTGTACCCATTCTGCAATCTGTTAAATAAATTCATTCATTCATTCATTCATCGATAGTACCTGCCTTTTTATGGAACGCATGCAGTGACACCTGTCACATATTTACATTAAAATATTACATTAACATAAAGTTGTCTTTCCTGTTACCAGCTGTGTGTTTCAAGAATGCCAAACAGTTTGAACAAGCAAAGGAGGCTTACCTCAAGGAAGCGGAATATCACACAGAAAACAAGACGTATCCTTTTCATATTTTCGTTGCATAGGCTATTTGTAAGACATAATGTGTCTTGTCAATTTATCATTTTAATTTCCTTAACGTGTCCCGCAGGCTCTTTCATGCAGCAAAGTAAGTAACTTACATTTGAATGCAAATTCAGTCAAATAGTTTAACAAACATACCCCATATATTTCCTCATCCTTCATTAAACTGCCTTCCTTTATTTTTTTAGGGCAATTGAACAGGCAGGAATGATGATGAAAGTGAGTGTCCTAATCTTCAGAACATCATTGTCTTTGCACAAAGAGGTACAGCGTCTTAACGTCTATTTACCGGTATATACCTTCGGTCACATGCAGGACCAGAAGAAGATGCCTGAGGCCATCGAGTACATTGAGAAAGCCTGCATGATGTACATGGAGAACGGGACCCCAGACACGGCTGCCATGGCGCTCGATAGGGCTGGAAAGTGAGTTTTTGTCCCAGCAGCACTTTTGATATCTTTGAAATATTAAACACATGAGGTTTGATGTCTGATTGAAAACATACAGGTTGATAGTAGGGCTGTCCTCGTCGACTAAAGAAATACTTAGTTGACCGATAGTCACAGAACTAATCGATTAGTTGTTTTCATCAACACATCTACAAAATTATAATTTTCCACATGCGATAACGCACCTCTTTAAATTGCATGCTTACCAGAGATATAATTTTTCAGCAAATAATGAAAAATCTAAGACCAAACAGACTGATTGACTAATGGACTATGAGGGGACATGCTTAATTCACCTACCTCAAACCCTGCCCTCTTCTTGTGATCCTCCAATCATGACTGTTGCGTCTGGAGGATCAAGAAAAGAGGGCAGGGTTTGAGATACAGTAGGTTAATTAATAGCAACACATGTTGTGTTCAGTTAGTGGTTATTTCAACGCCTCTTCTTTTAAAGAGTGTGGGGCAGGTTCATGATGTGACTGCAGTGTATAGTTTACTGGACGTGCAAGTATTATATCAGATCAAGATTATTTATTGTCATGTGCACAGTTAAACAGACAGTTTGCCGTACAATGAAAATCTTAGTTTGCTAGTCCGCCCTTTACACAAAATTACACAGATCACACAATACTTACATTCACTAAAAATGAACAACTTAAATACAAATATATATAATATAAAAATAAGGAGATCTTTAGCTGCTGGATTCATTTAATCTTATTTTTTCTTTTTAACTAGACTCATAGAACCCATCAGCTTGGATAAAGCTGTGGACCTGTACCAGAAAGCAGCAGGTGTATTCGAGGTAAGGCTGGACGACAAACAAACATGTAAATAACCATTCAAAAACATGAGGTTGAAGTCACTAACTAATGCCTACCTGCCTGCTCACACACACACACACACACACACACACACGTGCACGTACGTACGTACATACACACACACATGCACACGCACACAAGCATACACACACACTGCACCTTACACACACACTATATCCACACCGTTGTCACTATATTGTAATTCTGTGTCATATCTGTACAATATTATATACAAGTCAAGTCAAGAGTTTTATTTGTCACGGGCCAGCATACAAGCATACAGTGAAATGTGGGGGGTCTTGCCCGCAACAATTGTGCAATAATACAATAATAAGAATAGGATGAGAATAAGACATTTGTGCAATAATACAAGTAATAAGATAAGACATAACAGGTATATGTACATAAAGTTTACAAAAAGCATGGTAAGACATGCTAAGGTCCTGCGATAGTGCAATACACTGTTAGCTACGGATGAGGCACTGGGTCTTATGTACACTACTATACAATGCTATACTATACAATCTACAGTTATACTATGTGTCCTTATGCTAGCTTGCTATATCTGTTTACTATACAAGAACCACTCCGTTCTTGTTTTTAAAGTGACCTTTCATTGTGTAAAGTGACCGTTGAGTGTGAGCGTGTGCAGCATGTGTGTGTGTGTGTTCATGCTAAAGTGACTGCTAGTGTGTGAGCGTATACAGTGTGTGTGTGTGTTGTGTGTGTGCTCATGTGTGCTTGTGTGTGGAGAGTTCAGTGTTCAAGACTCTGATGGCCTGGGGGAAGAAGCTGAGCCGAAGTCTCTCTGTCCTAGTTGCTGGTGTTCGCAGGCGTTTGCCTGACCGCAGCAGCTTGAACAGGCTGTTGTTGGGGTGGGGTCTTTCATTATTCTGCAGGCTCTGGATTTGCACCTCTTGTTATATAAGACCTGCAGGGGTGGTAGTGCAATACCCGTAGTAAGCTCAGCTGAGCGCACCACTCTCTGTAGGGCCTTCTTGTCCTGTGCCTGGCTGTTTCCATACCAGGCAGTGATGTTTCCAGTCAAGATGCTCTCTACAGCTCCGGAGTAGAAGGACTGGAGTATCTTCCCCGATACTCTGAACTTCCGTAACTGTCTCAGGTGATAGAGGCACTGCTTCGACCTTCTTTACGACTGAGTCTATGTGTGTTGTCCATGTCAGGTCCTCTGAGATGTGGACCCCCAGGTACTTGAAGCTGCTCACCCTGTCCACGGTAGCCCCGTTTATCCTCAGTGGTGGTGTGTGTGTCCCCTGTTGTGTTCTCCTAAAATCCACGAGCAGCTCCTTGGTTTTTCCAATGTTCAGGAGCAGGCTGTTGTCCTGGCACCAGCGTTCCAGTACCTCAACCTGCTCCCGGTGGGCCTTCTCGTCGTTGTCAGAGATCAGCCCCACCACCACTGTGTTGTCCGCAAACTTCACTATGGAGTTGGAGCTGAACTTGGCCACACAATCATGTGTGTATAGTGAATACAGCAGGGGGCTCAGGACACAGCCCTGGGGGGACCCGATACTCAGGGTGATGGTGTTGGAGGTCTGACCCCCCACCCTGACCCCCTGGGGCCTTTCACTCAAAGTCCAGTATCCAGGCGCTCAGAGCGGAGCTCAGACCCAGCTCGATCAGCTTGTCCATCAGTCTGGTGGGGACTATGGTGTTGAACGCTGAGCTATAGTCAATGAACAACAGTCTCACATAGCCCCCCTTCTGGCAGTCTAGGTGAGAGAGGGTGCTGTGTAGTACTTGGGAGACCGCATCGTCAGTGGACCTGTTTGGCCTGTATGCAAATGGAATAGGGTCCATATCACTGGGGAGGGAGGCACAAATGTAATCCTTAACCAGCCTCTCAAAACATTTCATGACCACAGAGGTGAGTGCCACCGGTCTGTAGTCATTAAGACCTGTTGGGGAGGATTTCTTTGGTACCGGTATTATAGTGGACACCTTGAAGCAGGCAGGGACCACGGATTAAGCCAGGGATAGATTAAATATGGTGGTGAACACTGGGGCTAGCTGGTTAGCACAGGACTTAAGTATACGTCCTGTTATCCCATCTGGGCCAGCTGCCTTTCTGGTGTTCACCCGCATAAATGCTCTTCTCACACTGTGTTCCGTCAATGAGAGAGTGCATCAGTGACGTCATTAGCCGGTGAGCTAGCGTCGCTACTGTTTGCCCCAAACCGTGCGTAAAAGGAGTTGAGCTGGTCCGCGCGAGAGAGAGAGGGGCCATTGAGGGGGCGCTGACTTTGTAGTCAGTAAACCTCTTGTGTCATTCTGGGCCATTTGTGCCTCCATCTTGTCAGCGTATGTCCTCTTAGCAAGTTTTACAGCCTTGCGCAGAGTATAGACTGTAGCCTTATACTCCTCCATGTTTCCTGACGCTCTGCCCAGGTTATAAGCAGTGGTGCGAGTTTTCAGAGCCGCTTGGATAGTACTGTCAACCCACGGTTTCTGGTTCGGAAAGACTCTTAACCTTTTTCGTGGGGACAATGCTATCCGCTAGTGTTGTTATGAAACTGACAACAACATCCGCGAACTCACTGACGCCGCTGGAGCTTGCCTGAAGCATACCCCATACAAAGCATACTGCATTGTATTTTAGTGCGACTTTGATGTTGTTTTTATGCTGCTCTTTTGCACTGCTTCCATTGTTTGATTTGTGCTCTTACATCACTGCTGCGAGGTCGAGGAACCACACCAAAAGAATTTCACTCTTGTGTTCTCTGTATTCGACAGTGCGATGAATAAAGATTCTATTCTATTCTCTTCTAATGCGCGCCTATTTTCTGTCCCTAGAATGAGGATCGTCTGCGCCAGGCTGCAGAGCTGTTAGGCAAAGCCTCCAGACTTCTGGTCAGGTTAAGAAGGTAATAAAAACAAACTACAGATACAATGGGAGTAGATGAGTCGACAGGGTTTCCATTCTGTTTGATGGCGTCATTGGTCTCCTGCCTCTTTCTCACTCTATTCCTGTCTTTGTGATGCAGGCTTGATGATGCAGCAGTCGCCCTGCAGAAAGAGAAGAACATGTACAAAGAGATTGAGAACTATCCCATGTGCTTCAAGGTAAGGGCTGCTTCACGTTGGATATCGCAACAGAAGAGTAATCGATTACAGGGTATCTGCGGGGTATTTTAAAAAGTATTTCATTCGTAATTCTCAATTTAACAGGTATTAAAAAGTCTTACATTTAATTTGCACAGGTATTACATTTTTGGGGGGGGCAGCCCGGCTTTCGGGAGATTAAATAATATTAAATATATGGCATTTTTTGTATTCAAGTCGTTGTTTTTTGCGGGGTTACCGGGTGCTTGGTGCGTCTGGCGAGAGTTTGTATGGTGTGGGATAATATAATGATTCCCCAACTCTCTCATGTAAAGACATTCCCCTCCCCTTTCTCCCCAATCTTGTGTAAAGACATTCCCCTCCCCTTTCTCCCCAATCCTGTGCCCCCCCCCCTCTCCCCAATCCTGTATCCCCCCCACCCAATTGACCTATCAAATGCGACCACCTCCTCCCCCTTTTAACTATATAATACTCCTCCCAACAACGTTCAAGATCTTTTTACCTGGGTCATTTCAGCTGATCACCTGGGGCGAAGCCCTCAGCCATTCTCTCTATGTACTATACTGTTTGGTTAATAAACCTTGTTATTATCCAAACCTCGGTTGACTGAGAACATTCTTCTTCAGGATATCCACAAATATCCCACAATGGAACGCACAAGAATTTAAAGTGCAGCCGCCAGTTCAGTGTTGCTACTGTCTCTGGATCATTATGTGTTGATCTGTGTTTTCCTGTCCTAGAAAACAACTGCCCAGGTCCTGATTCATCTGCACAGAGCGGACTATGTGGCAGCAGACAAGTGTGTCAGAGAGAGTTACAGGTACGAGTGCCTTCATTCATACACAGTACTGGGAAGTGGTGGAAGAAGTACACAGTTCCTTTACTTGAGTAAAAGTTGAAATACTGAGTTAAATGAGAATTTGAAAGTCCTCCTTCAAATTCTACTTACCGTAAGTAAAAGTAGAGAAGTATTTGCTATTGAAAGTACTTAAGTATCTAAACTAAATGAAAAATCTTTTTCTTCAAAGTAACTAGTAACTGATGGGTTCAGACACATGTAGTGGAGTAAAAAGTACAATATTTCCTTTGAAATGTAATGGAGTGAGAGTATAAAGTTCCCTAAAATGAAAATACTCACGTAAAGTACAAGTAGCTCGAAATTGTATTCAAGTACAGTACTTGAGTAAAAATACATAGTTACTTTCCACCACCGGTATTGGGGAAACTGCTCTAAAATTGTAGTTGGCCAAACTACTGCGACTACTGCATAATGAAAGAAGATAAATGACGTCCTAATTACTCTAAAACAGTGATATTAGCTGATATCAGCGGGCCATTTATCATCACTTCACAACCATATCCAAGTCTTTGATTTGAACCCTCTGAAGACAAGCGTATGGCCTTTGAATGCATTGGAATCATAAGACGTCTTCAGCTACAACTGTAACTGAGGGGTTACAAAACCCTGACTGTATTAAAGATTGTGATATATTAAACCACTGCTAGTTATGTACTTTAATTACTGGCCAAACAGTACATCAAATATAGATGGTGAACACTCTCAAGAACACGGCATTGACACAGAAATACTATTGGAGGGTAATTTATTATTATAGGCAACGTTCGGTTACAGAATGAGAATTAGGGTCGCGCTTGTATGGCGAAGAATATACGTAAAGTCAGTCAAGAGCATAAGTCACTAAGAATATCAGGAATCCTATGATGGGTCTAAGCTGACGCCACCTGTTGTATAGTAGCAATTATATAGGGCAACACCGGTACCAACTGGAGACAATGGGTAGAGGAATGTTCGGGTACTCCGTCTGAGTCAACGAGGAATAAAGAGACTCCAGGTACAGGAGTCGGTGCTTGTACTCCCTTGATCCGCAGACAAAAGCAATAGTTGTAATCCAAGATGCTCGACAGCATTGACGACAGCTAGCCAGCCCCGTCCACGAGGCAGGCCCGAGTGGTAATCCTCACGAGGTTAAATCCCAAACGATAGTGGAAATCAACGGTGCTCTTCTCCGGTAGTCACGTCCCAAAGCAATATAATCCAACCAGGAATGGTTCTGCAATCGCCGACGCCGATTCTCCTGTGCACTATACTTCACATTAAACTAGGTCGAACTTGACGTTACTTCACTAAACTCTGACATTTTTACTATTCTATTCGCACATGTTCTAAACGCACGGTTGCTCACTTCAATGTTACCGAACTTGTCACACTGCTGCTTTAGATGAACTGAATGAACGAAGCGCTGCTGTTTACACCTGCGCCGTATTTATACTTAAGTGAATATCTAGTCCCAACCTCAGTCCTTGTCTCGTATTACTACGCAGACTCTGGGCATGTTCTGACATGCCTGCAGTTGTCTTTGAACTTGCCGTTGGGGGCTTGCGCGTTGGCGCCTGGGGGCGCTGTCCAATAGAAGAGCGAATATTACTCTGGTCTGTACGCAGGTAAAGGGATATTCCGTGTATATATATAAATAATATACAAAGTATATCAAACGATACATATATATACTTAGTTTAATCTGGCCCTTCACAACAACAACCATATCCAGTGTATGCTAGTTTGGTCAAAACCATGCAGTTTTTCACGGTTCACAGTTGGATTTTCACTTTTTCTTTTACCCACCTGTAAAGCTGAGACTGCAATTTAAATACCCTGGTTTATATACTGAACCACCATAAAGTCACAATTTGGGTCACAGAAGTCACAGAAACAAGCACACATATGATTTATCCTGTCTTCTGGTAGTCTATAATATACTGTGGGGATATGATTTATCCTACCTTCTGGGATGGGCATTTTTAAGAAGAATCCAGATCGATTGATCGCATGCTATACTCGAGGGATCGCAAATTACTCTAAATAAATGTTTTTAACAAAAAAAAAATATATATATATATATATTCGAATATCTTTTTTTCTTTTTTTTCTTATTCTTGTTCATTCATGTATATATGTTTAAGTAAACCAACAAACAGTTATAATATTACACATACATGTGAAAAGATATGTAAAAAAGAATATATATTTTTTTTTTCATAAACATTTATAATTTCGATTTTTTTTTCTCGATTTTTCTCATAGCTACGGGTACTCACGCCCATCCCTAGTCTATAATATACTGTGGGGATATGATTTATCGTGCTCCTGATTTAAAGGAAAACTTCAACATTTTGGGAAATTAGCTTATTTGCCATCTACCCTGGAGTTAGACAAGAAGATACATACCTTTTTTCTTCTCTGTGCATGCAGTAGGAGTAGGAAGATGCGCACCGTTAGCCTAGCTTAGCGTCAGTCACTGGAAGTAGGTTCCTCCATTAGCCTAGTTCCCAACGTCTTCTTGTCTAACTCCACCCTCAATATATTGATATTATTTCAAGTTGACAACATGTTACTGTTGCCACTTGAAGTCCTATTTCCTAATCTAATTTCCTGCAGTTTCCCGGGCTACAATGGAAGTGAAGATTCTGTTGCCATGGAGACGCTCCTGCAAGGGTACGACGAGCAGGACGAGGACCAGGTCTACCGCGTGTGCAACTCTCCTCTGCTGAAGTACATGGATAATGACGTGAGTGACGTGTCCAAGAACCAGTAACACTTGGCGTGTCTGGAAACAACTTCAGTACGGAGGTTCAGTGGTCTTACCCTTTTGATGGTTGAGTAGGCGTTTTTTGGGTATACCTTCAGAAATATTAAAGGGATAGTTTGGATTTCTTGGACATTATGTTGTATGAAATACTTAGCTATTAGTTTTACTTTGAGCGAACCCAAAGCAAACAGGGTCACGAAACCAAGAGGTTTGAATCCACAGTCACACCACAACATGCAGGTAAAAGAGTTTCCTGTTTCGAACACAACATCATTGTCCTCCAGCACTAAGGATTCTGGTATCACTTGGCACTATTTTGTTTCTTTAAAAAAGCCAGTGTATTGTGCTGGAGCTGTTTCCCTGGTAACGCTGCCCATCAGCTGTTTCCCTGGTAACGCCGCCCATCAGCTGTTTCCCTGGTAACGCTGCCCATCAGCTGTTTCCCTGGTAATGCTGCCCATCAGCTGTTTCCCTGGTAACGCCGCCCATCAGCTGTTTCACTGGTAACGCCGCCCATCAGCTGTTTCCCTGGTAAGGCTGCCCATCAGCTGTTTCTCTGGTAACGCCGCCCATCAGCTGTTTCTCTGGTAACGCCGCCCATCAGCTGTTTCCCTGGTAACGCTGCCCATCAGCTGTTTCCCTGGTAACGCCGCCCATCAGCTGTTTCCCTGGTAACGCTGCCCATCAGCTGTTTCCCTGGTAACGCTGCCCATCAGCTGTTTCCCTGGTAACGCCGCCCATCAGCTGTTTCCCTGGTAACGCCGCCCATCAGCTGTTTCCCTGGTAACGCCGCCCATCAGCTGTTTCCCTGGTAACGCTGCCCATCAGCTGTTTCCCTGGTAACGCCGCCCATCAGCTGTTTCCCTGGTAACGCCGCCCATCAGCTGTTTCCCTGCTAACGCCGCCCATCAGCTGTTTCCCTGGTAACGCCGCCCATCAGCTATTTCACTGGTAACGCCGCCCATCAGCTGTTTCCCTGGTAACGCCGCCCATCAGCTGTTTCCCTGCTAACGCCGCCCATCAGCTGTTTCACTGGTAACGCTGCCCATCAGCTGTTTCTAAATGCTAGAGGCCTGTGGTTTTATGGAGGAGGTTAACCCTTTGCCTCCACGTTGTTGATTAAAACACTTTGGTTTCAAGACCCTGTTACTGCCATTTGCTGCCTCCCTAAAGCTTCCCAGCTCGCTCTGAACGTGGTCAGAACTCCAACCTTGCTAAGCTTTGCATCCACTACACTACTGGCAAGTATTTTCATACAACGTAATGCACAAAAATCCCCCAAATCTAAATGCCTGATGTCTACTGTCTTCCATGTTTTGCTGAGAATGCTTAGCATGGTTACTCTCAGGTAGTGGATTCATATTTTACTCCCAAAAATGACAATAAAAGGTGTGACTTCACTGACTATAACCCAAAAAAATCGCGGTAGCGGTCAATTTAAACTGATGTAACGCCCAACCAAGTTAGATGCTGCATATTGCTACTGTTGACACTAATAATACAATGTTATTTTCTCCATGACACAGGGCAAGACAAAAACATATCTTCAGAGTGTAGCTTCTGTCTTATTAACTAGTGCAGATATTGTACAGTATTTGTATTAATCTCTTATCTGGATTAAACAAGTAGCATGTTCATTCAGATATGGAGGTATATCAAAAGGTTGACACAAATATGTATGTTGAATGGAAATCTAATTTAGAAGAAATTAATTGGTCTAAAATCCCACACATGATCTTGCTCCACGGCACACCGGCTGAAAACCACTGCCCTAGAGTTTCATGTGCTGTATATCGTTATGTGGGGCAGTAGGTTAACCGTCTGTAGTGTGGTAGTGAAAGCTTTAACCCTTTGTAGTGTGGTAGTGAAAGGTTAACCCTTTGTAGTGTGGGTAGTGAAAGGTTAACCGGTAGTGTGGTAGTTAATGGTTAACCGTCTGTAGTGTGGTAGTGAAAGGTTAACCGTCTGTAGTGGTAGTGAAAGGTTAACCGTCTGTAGTGTGGTAGTGAAAGGTTAACCGTCTGTAGTGTGGTAGTGAAATGGTTAACCTTCTGCAGTGTTGCAGTGAAAGGGTTAACTTCAGAATCAATCGTTTGTACTACTATGCGTTAACGATCCTTGTCCCCTTCGCAGTATGCCAAGTTGGCCATCTCGCTGAGGGTGCCAGGAGGAGTCAGCAAGAAGAAGGCAGCCGCAGCTCCACAAGGGGGCGCCAGCGGGCCTGCTGCAGGCGTTGAGGAGGATGATTATGAGGGAGGGCTGTGTTAGCCTTTAACCTCCAGAGTGATGACTCCATTTGTCTCCCATTCCCTGCACCATCCCAGTGTGTAAAAGAGGGTCTGTAACAACAGGTATCGAGACCTTCCGTGCAATACTGGCCCTCATTATTGGCCTTACAAACTTTCCTCCCCTAAAAACTGCAAAAAAAACTATTTAAAAATCCCAAGTTACAGTAGGTGCTTCAGAACAGAATCGACCTCTATCCCTAAAATGATCTGTGAATAGATTTTTATTTTCTGCAGCGCTGGAGATGGATCCCTTAATATTTACAAAAAAGAGTTGTAACTATTGAGAATTTAATGAGAATTCAAGTATATACTATATGGATTGTATAAGTATATACTGTGTGTATTGTATAAGTATACACTATGTAAATGTTTTTATGTCGTGAAGTCGTGAGCTCTGTAAATCTCGCTGTTTGTGCATAAAGAGTGTAACACATATAGTTATCTACCTTGAAATCAGACAAGGACAAAACATGAATACGTCTCGTACAGTATTTACTGATTCATGTATAAATGTTTATTTACACAGGGTTAATTTATTCAGTATCGTTTATGGTTTTCGCCAGGCATCGCTGGAGCAATATGCAAATCGGCTCTTCGTCTTCTTCGTGCAAATGTTCGTGCAGGAAAGGGAAAGAAAATATGAATATACTGAAATGGAATTTATGAACGGCAACGATCAATGTAATCATAACAACAGCATGGAGATCAGCAGCACTTTGTAAAGTTTGTCAAGCGCTATACATTTCCTGATAAAGAAGCCCGTAGCCAGTCGTAGACTGTTCTGAACCGTCTACCTCGAGGTGTGCGTTACACGGCGTCCTTGGCGACCGCACATATCTAAACGCTCCTCAGACACAAGTGACTGAAAGTGATGCAGGGTGAGAGCCGGTGCATGTTTTGAGGGATTTCCTCGATTCGGTAACAAAACGTCGGAACACATCCCTGTTCTCAGCGTGGATTCTATGCGTGTGTGTTTTACTTAAAAGCTTATTGCTTGTAACCGTGGGAAACCAGTATAGCAACTGCATCCTTTTTTTGGGGACAAAGCCGCTTGAAATGTCAACTAAATCCTAAAGTTAAAAGGGAGTGTATATTGTTTTTTTTATTTTGTATTATTATTGTTGTTGTGCATTCCTTTTTAAAAGAATATCCTCCAGGTATGGCACACATATCAATAAACATGTTCCTCTATGTTGCATTTTCGTGGTTTTTACACGTTTAAAAAAGTATCAAGAGGAAAGTAAATCGATCTACGCGACTATCTTTCGTACCGCTGAGAGCGACCGGAGTTGTTGGGACCAAAATGTTACTTGAAGGACCCGTAATGGCCGCTTGAGACCTTAATTTATTTTTGATGAGGCTACTGTCTCATCTAAATGCTCTCTCCCTGTTAAGCGATGTCCTTAACTCTAGTCTTAATGTACACCAGTGCTGCTTTTTGTGATGTTCTCCCCTAATAAGTCTGTGATGTATCTGTGCATTAGCCGAGATCAAAGCTGGACTGGAGTGTACATATAAATATTGGCATCAGTGAAAATAAAAATTATAAAACTGTTTTGTCTCGCTGATGTTGAGATTCCTCTGTTTTCTTTAGCTAAATCCTCTCAAAGCAGCTTAAAATCATGAACTGGTAACTAGAAAGGTACTGCAGTAGCAACTATGATCCATTGTAATAATTGACTACGCTTAAAGGTGCTGTAAGTGGTATTTTTGTTTTTGTTATTTCTGTTGAAATAATTCTAACAGCCATCACTGATAGTGTCTGGTCAGTAACATGTGTCTCTCAGTCCCTCCCATCTGCAGTAAACGGTAAATAAATGTTCTGCTATCCCTTCTCACTTTATCCAATCAGGAGAGAGCCTAGATATTTTTACTTATTTCAAGAAATCTTGCCAAGTCAAATTAGCTTACTGCACTGCTATTATTTTACTTGTTACAAGGACACATTTGCTTAAAACTAGTTTTTATTTCTTATTTTTTGCAGAGTGGAGTTCTCTCTCCTGATTGGATGAAGTTTGAATGGGATACCAGATGTATTTTGTGTGTGGAGGGACTGGGAGACCCATGTTACTGACCAGACACTATATCAGTGATAGGAATGCAGAGCTATTGTTTTTAACATGTAGACCACTTATTTTAACATGTAGACTACGGTACTTATTTTAACAAACACAAACATACTATTTACAGCAACTTTAATGAAATTGGGTCTTATATTCGACCCGTGAGGAAACGCATGTTAAATACAGAACTTGACACTTTTCATGTGTTTTATTAGCAGATCACTGGACCTCTTATCATACCGCGTTGCTTTAACATACAGGTAAACAGGTTCACATTTCATTCCACCCGACCCTTCCCCTAAAATGGTATGTACATATAATGGAAATCTATTCATGACAATAAGTTTAGTTTCTTTCATGCTACAATGTCCTCTAATGCATAGCTTGGACCAAAGGGCTTTTTACTGTATGAGTGAATGAAAAGGCTATCGCTATCATCATCATCATCCTCCTGATGAAGAGTGACTGCTTGTGGGCATCGTGATGTTCATGAGATTTGAAGGTTAAAAACTGCGATGCAACAGTCTACTGCTCAATGCACTCTGGTCGTTCCGCGATACCCTGCTTTAAAAATAGCCCTCCCTCCCCGGCCAGACTCTGGTCAAAACTGGAGACGATGCAGAATTTGATTATCAATTAATCCCATTCACTGTGAGTAGAAATGTCCAAAGTGCCCCCCCCCCCCCCCCCCCTCTACACACACCCCCACCTTTAAAAAGAACCCTTCCCTGTTGCCCCGAATGCAGTAAACATACCAGGAATATGGTCATATCTCACTGCGTTCTCTGCCACTAGCCGCATAAAAATGTCATGCCGTATAAATAGTTCTCTATTTCTATTGTTCCCGTCGGACGCTACAGTGTGCGTTGATCTCTGATCCCACACACCAGTGCATGTCTTCTCTAGCCTCTTCGAGATGAAAACGACTCACTTCTTCCTGAGTAAGATGACGTAAGCGGATCACTTTCAACACGGTTTGAGTTTCCTCTATACAAACAAAAACGAAGGCATGTGAAGATTGTCTAATAATGCGTCCCCCGTGTCGTTTCTCAGGAGCGGGCCTCTGAGCCTCTCGACGTTTTAGAAATAAAATTAAAGGTGGTTTTTATTATATCTTGGTCAGAAGCTGCCTCTTCGTTCTCGTCCCTGGAAGCGGGCTGCCCTGCAGGACGGCAGCTCTACTGGTATATATTGCACAACCCCACAATCCAAGAGTTCCAGTTTTGGAGAAGGTTGAAAGTGCGAGTCTGCGCTTGTACGCGTGTTAGTAAATGTCGTTATCCATCGGTGAGAAGCCCTTAAGTAACACTACCGCACCGCTGTCCACCTCGGTACTAGCGGGTAACTAGTGAAGAGGCACGGAGTCGTCCTCTGTAGCTGCATGTGTCCACAGGGGGGCGTCCAGAGGGCAGTAAGTAACCACCGCTCACACCAACCGAGCTCTGCAGGCCGCTGCCTAACCATCCCACCGGCCCGCTACCGTCCAGACAAGGAGCCCCCACCCCCCCTGTCTGAACGACGGGGTTTGACCGGTGCTTGTGCTGCGAGGGCGTGTGTGTGTGTGGGGGGGGGGGGTTCACTGGTTCTTCTCCCTGGTCCACTTGATCATGGTCTCCGGCGAGCGGTAGAGGAAGATGAGCTTGGCGTACATGTCCTCCTCCAGGTCCAGCTCGCCCGTCTCCCGGACCAGGAAGATGTCGGTGCACAGCTTGAGGATGCGGTCCACGTTGGGCAGCTCCTCGAACATGATGGTGTGCGAGATGCCGCTGAAGAACTCGCGCACGAACTTCCCGATGACCAGAACCACCGAGGCATACAGGCCCATGATGCTGAGGAGGACGTGGAGACAAGAGTTCAGTTTGATTAAGACGAGGACATGGAGACATGGAGATAAGAGTTCAGTTTGATTAGGAAGAGGACATGGAGACAAGAGTTCAGTTTGATTAAGAAGAGGACATGGAGACAGTTCAGTTTGATTAAGAGGAGGACATGGAGACATGGAGACAAGAGTTCAGTTTGATTAAGAAGAGGACATGGAGACAAGAGTTCAGTTTGATTAAGAGGAGGACATGGAGACATGGAGACAAGAGTTCAGTTTGATTAAGAAGAGGACATGGAGACAGAGTTCAGTTTGATTAAGAGGAGGACATGGAGACATGGAGATAAGAGTTCAGTTTGTTTAGGAAAAGGACATGGAGATAAGAGTTCAGTTTGTTTAAGAAAGGACATGGATAGATGGAGACAAGAGTTCAGTTTGTTTAAGTAGCACATTATATAATGGATACAGGATGTAGGTGTGTGTATGTATATGTATATACAGTCAGGTCCGACTCCATACATATTTGGACATTGACACAATTTTCACAAGTACATCCACATTGGACAATCGGCTGCTCAGCTGTTTCATGGCCAAGTGTGTGTTATTCTCTCATTTAATTTACAAGGAGCAGATAAAAGGTTGTTCATTTCAGGTGTGGTATGTGCCTATGTTCATTTTATGCTATTTGCTGTGGGGCACTTTGGGCTGCGGTCCATGTGTGAAAGGTGCTATATAGATAGTTATTATATATTGTAAAAAACATATGCATTGAAATCTAAGTTTAAGTCTGGACGACAATGAAAATGAGGATGACCTCAATTGTCCTTTCCGAGACTAAATAAAGGTTTGAATTTAATTTAAATTGAGTTGAATTTGCATTTGGAATGTGTTGTCAACTGTCAATACGAGGTCCAAAGAGCTGTCACTATCAGTTGTGATTGGAGGATCAAGAAAAGAGGGCGAGGACTGAGATAGGTCAATTCACCTCATACAATTATAATGGGACAGAAAAAGGGGCAAACGTGACAACCAAGCGGCCGAGACGTCAGAAGACAGGGTTCCGTCTAAAGCAGCGGTTCTCAACAGGGGTGCCGAGAGCTGCCAGGGGTGCCTTGAGATTAAAAATAAATAAATTCTTTTTGGATTACAGAAAATTATCACTAAAGTGCTATCTGTTGCAGCTGCACTGTTTTCCATGAAAATACCATATTTGGATAAGTTTGACCATTTCTCAAAATCTGAAAATCATTTAAAACTCAGAAAAGGATCACCAAATTACTCTGGATTAAAAAAAGTGCTTATTTTTTGTATTTATTTATATTTTTTGAGAAATGGTAACTTGGTGATCCTTTTCTGTGAAATGGTCACACTTATCCCAATATGCTATTTTTATGGAGAACAGTGCAGCTGCAACAGATAGCACTTTAGTGATCCTTTTCTGTATTTAAAAAAAAATACATGATTTTCAGTTTTTGAGAAATGGTCACACTTATCCAAATATGCTATTTTTATAATAATTTTATTATCTTTCTTCCCCTCTTTTTCCCGATTTTTCTCCCATCCCACCCTTCCTGGTTGTTGCGCACTTTCCCCTACTGTTGGTCCGGGAGACCGGAGACTGTCACATGCTTTCCAGCCTGGCCGCGCAGATTCTCACCGCGGAGAGTGTAGCGTGTGGGAGGCCGCACTATCTCTCCCTAGATCCTACCCTTGCTGAGCAGGCGCCCCGACCGAACTGTAGGGGTCGCTGTCCACAACGCCCAGGGCCCATCCTTCAGCTTTCCCATTAGTGTGAGCGGCCAGCCAAGCTGATAGCAACGCCGGGAGCTGGATTCGAACAGGCGAATCCAGCCTTTCCGGCGTTGGTGACGAACGCAATCTCCGCTACGCCACCTGACCGCCTCCTATTTTTATAATAATAATAATAATACATTTTATTTATAGCTATTTTGATGGAAAAGAGTGCAGCTGCAACAGATAGCACTAGTGATAATTTTCTGTAATTTTATTTAAAGAAATATGCTATTTGATTTACAAGCAGTGTAATGTCAACCGTACTAAGCCATTTAGACCTGAAACACCTGTTAATAATGCATTATATAGCCTGCATATACACACAAATGTGTTTCCCGGTTTCTTAAATAAACATTATTTTGAAAGCAAGCACCTTTGTCATTATTGTAGCAAAAAAGACAGGACCGGAAAAGTCTTTATCGTATGTAGGGGTGCCCTGGATTATTTTATTGAACACAGGGGTGCCTTGGCAGCAGAAAGGTTGAGAACCCCTGGTCTAAAGGTCTTTCAGAGTCTCCCACTCACCCGTATCCAGCCAAGAAGCCCAGGCTGGGAGGGCTGACCTGGTCACTGAATAGATACATCTCCAGCCCAGCGTTGTACTTGTTCTTGGGGTTCCTCTTCTCGATCTCTCCCTTCACAGTCTGGTTGACGATCCACCACTCCCGGATCTCATCAGCGCCGTTTTGGTCTCGCTTCAAGGACAGGGTTAAGTTCAGTAGCTCGCCGTCTAATGACAAAAAGAGCAGAATTTTATAGAAACTTGACAGTACATCCAGATTAATGGCACATGTATATTTATTTCATCTCAAGGGTGGCATAGAATAATAATAACTTTATTTGTATAGCACCTTTCATACAGGGGATTGCAGGTCAAAGTGCTTTCGCCAGTCATACGTTATAAAGCCACAATCAGAATTTTTCAGACCATATCAAAGTTTGAATACACTTTCTGGAAGCTAGGTTTTTTCATAATTGACTATTTTAAATGTATGTAAATACTTGACGTTACAATATACACAACAAAAACATAAGGAGTATTGAAAGTTGTCTCTAAATCTGGGAACGTTAGAACAGTACCATTCAATGTGTCAAGTCTCCCAATTCCAAGTGACCATAATTGATTCAGACAAGGAACTATAAGTCCATTGTTCAGAAGAACAATGTTTTCAAACTATTATCTAAAGATGGTAAGTTAGGGGTGGCTAGGTGGTGCAGTGGGCAAGGCGCTCACCACCAATGCAGGAGACGCTGGGTTCGAGCCCAGCTCTCCACATTGCTATCAGCTTTGCTGGTCGTTCATATTAATACAATTGGCAGTATTAGGGGGTGGGAAGCTGATGGGTGGGGATCGGACGTTGTGGACAGCGACTCCTACAGGTCGGTTGGTGCGCCTGCGCAGCAGAATCAGGAAGCGACGGGGGCGGCGTGCCCTCCAAACGCAGACCCCCGACGCTGAGAGATCGCGCTGTGCAGGTGAAAAGATGCGACAGCTGCCTCCTCGTGTACCGGAGGGGACACGTGATTTAAGGCTTAGTCCACATTGCAGCCGGCTTGTGGGAGGCATGGCCTAACAGCGTTCGAGACAGGGGAGGGTAGAATTGGACGATAAGAAATTGGGATGGGAGAAAAATAGAAAATGGGAGAAAAAAGTAGATAAAAAAAAAGAAAGATGGTAAGTTAGAGTATTATGTTCATTCAAGACAGTAGAGGCTGAGTACTTTCTGGTGATGTATCACATTCACACTCCCAAGTGATTTGGATTGAATTTACATATCTACAAATACATGGGCTGTCACATTTTTTTTTTGAAACAGACTCGTATGGTTCTTCAGTGGAAGGGTTCAATTATTGGGACAAAATAACTTGTGAGGTGTTCCAAAAGACCCAGCTGTTCCAACATCGCTATAATTATCTACACATGTCACTCAGCTGTTGATTGTATCTAGATGTTTTGAATAATATTTCCTGTCTTTCCTGCTAACCAAGCAGAGAGCGGCCCTTCAATACATTTGAATGAAACTTAATCTGTGGGTTTAGGTGCTCAGGGGCCTCTCCCTCAGAACACAGCGTGTATAAGGACTTCTGGGTGGCAGGTTCAGTCCCGGAGGTTCCAGAGAAAATAAATCATCAGCCATTCATCATCATCATGTCAGTGTTGTTTCCTGTCCGACTTTCTCCTTTGGACTTCAAGAGTAAAATTGGACATGAATACGTCCCTGGAATTGCATGTATTTGTATTTTCACTTATAGTGACAGGGGGGGTGATGATTTATACGTCTCACTTCCAAGACTTCTATCATTTAAAGGTGCTATAGATAACATTCAGCCACTAGATGTCGCATTAGACAATCGGGTGCATTCCATGTAGGGAAATGGGAAACATTCATTTTGGACCCGCAGATCTTTTTTTATATATTCATTAATCAATAATGTTTTGGGGAGAAAGCAATACTTTCATTCCGCACCTTTCTAAAAGATTGCTGTGGATGTATTCTTTCTTTTTAATGATTACATAAAAAGATGATCTATAAGACTCTTTAATACAGTATAATATAATATGGTTCTAAAATAATAATGGTATTAATACTATATTTATTCATTCATTCAATCTTTATTTAATCTTGAAGTATCATTGAGAGCAAGCTCATTTACAATGACGTCGAGAAATACAAAACATAATAAATACAAAATAGAACAATATAGAAACAAAAGTAAATCAATTAAACATTTAAAATAATAAAAAAAAAACTGCAGACTGGTTAAGTGGTTTTCTATTAACGATTTAAACTGATCAATAGATACTAATGAATTGAGTTTTAAAGTGCATTGCAAAACATTCCATGTCTCTGGGGCACAGACGCTAAAAGCAGATTCTCCTAATTCAGTGCGAACTCTAGGAACCTTAAGTGTAAAAGCCAATCACCAGAGTGAGTCTGATAAGATCCAGAGCTCACTGTGGTGATGTAGGCTGGGAGATTATGATTCTGAATGATCTGTTTTACTTCTGTGTTTATAGTAACCAAACATTTTACAGCCACAACGCAGAAAATACAATTAAAACCTCATTATTTACCTGCCTCTAGTGTTAGTCTTTGTATCACAAGAGCTCAGTAAATCAAGAACGTTTTGGTGGTGGATTCCCGTTTGTTTATGGATTATGGACCTGGGCCTCGACTGGCTGTGTGTGTGTTGATTGATTGATTGAACATTTTATTAACAGATTGCAGAGGGGGGGCAGGTGGCGCACGGAGATTACGTTCGTCACCAACACCGGGAGACACTGGATTCGCCTGTTCGAATCCAGCTCCCGGTGTTGCTATCAGCTTGGCTGGCCTCTCACACTGATACAATTGGCTGTATCAGGGGGTGGGAAAGCTGAAGGGTGGGTCCTGGGCGTTGTGGACAGCGACCCCTACAGTTCGGTCGGGGCGCCTGCTCAGCAAGGGTTGGAACTAAGGAGAGATAGTGTGGCCTCCCACAAGCTACACTCTCCCCGGTGAGAACCTGCGCGGCCAGGTTGGCCTGCCCCAGGCTGCACATGCGTCGGAGGAAAGCATGTGACAGTCTCCGGTCTCCCGGACCAACAGTAGGGGAAAGTACGCAACAACCAGGAAGGGTGGGATGGGAGAAAAAAATAAATAAAATTGCAGAATGGGTACAATACGGCTCAATACACACAATTTTTTTTTTTAAACTTTGACCAGACAGCTGGTTCTTTTTAGCGTTTATCGCTTTTTTTTCCTTCTGGTCAAGCATGACCGACAGAAACAGGTTGAATGGGATGTAGAGTAGGGGAAGACACTCTGAGAAAATACGGCGAGTCCGGGAGTCGAACTCGTGTACCCCAGATCCGTGACGCGCACGGTTGTCCCCGACGCCGAAATAGCGCCGAGATACGCGGTGAGCTACTGGAGCTCCCAATACACACAATTCTTAAGGGGATGCAGACCAGAGAAAGACTTTCGTCTTTCGTCACTGTGTGTGTATCAGTTTCAGTCAGAAGCGTTCCGTCCGGTAACAGGACTTTGCACTCAAGAGAGCGCCGGTGATAAATGAAGGCCCGTACAAGTATAACTATATGCTATAACTACTTCACTATAACTACTATATATAATAATAATAATAATAATAATAATAATAATAATAATAATAATAATATTACTATATGCTATAACTACTATATATAATAATATAATAATAATATAACTATATGCTATAACTACTTCACCTTCGTAAAGCTGGATGACGGGCTTGGCGTCTGAGTCACTAGGGGCTCGGAGGAAACGTGGGAACAGCTGCTTTATGACCCTGCAGAAGACCGGAGCACAGTGGGTCGTTAGAGGGAGAGAGAAAGAGGGGGACATTAATTGGGGAATGTTAAAAAAAAAAGTGAAAACCTACTGTACTCACACTGATTTATTGCTGGTCCCTTGTAAGAGGTGAATGAGCTGCTCCTTCGTCTCCACGTCCAGAGGGGCCACCTCTTTTCCTATCGCCATCTCAGCTTTGGTTCCCAGCGTGAGGTTCCTAATTGAAAAATTAGAAAATACTGAAATTTAGACGATTTACAGAATGAATTACAATGTTATTGGAACACGCCAACATTATGTACTTTCAGTCTCCTCCAGAGTCCAGATACCGATTTCCTCTCTGCGTTCAGTGGAAAGCGGATACAGACCACTAACCTAGCTTAAAACTCCAGGAGAGCTGTTTTTGCAGCTAGGCTAGCTGGTCCATATCGGCTTCTATTAATTTGTGCCGAATAGCTTTTCTACTGCACAGAGAGGAAACCGGTATCTATCTTCTTGTCCGACTCTGGAGAAGACGATAAGCGCATTTCCCATAATGTTGGCGTGTTCCTTTAAGATAGACCTTTATAGATCCCCAAATTGTTCTACTCCACCTCTGAATGGACCAGGACACGGTGATGAGGAAGTCTTCAGAGGTGCCCAACATCTCGATCAGATTCCTTCTGCTGGGGGGGCTGATGGTCCACAGGGAGTTGGAGCTGCCCTCCAGCTCAGCGATGGTCAGGTCATCTGCTGTGTATCCCTCCAGCCACTGCAGGGCGTTCTGCCAGCCACAATTCAACACAGCCATTAGTCCAAACAAACTGAAAGGTTGGTTTTAAAAGTAAAAAAGATTGGGTTTTGCTGTGCAGACAATCGAGGCTTAACTCATTCCCCGCCAACAACGATTATACTCGTTATTGGGCGCCATCCTTTGAACGCCAACAACGAGTAGACTCGTTATTTGATCGTTTTTCCTTTTTTTCTATTTTAATATTCTATTCAATGTCAGGGACGCGTATGTTGCCGTTAGAAGGCTTAATGCGACCCCGAGGGTGCAGTACCGGCCAGATCCTCCCAGGTGGCAGTATCGAGAGTGCAGTAAACCCTGTTCCAGACCCTGTGTTACACTCAAATGTCTCCGGGCGCAGTTTTCTGGGTCGGCGAGTCGAGCGGTTCTCCTGATTGCATTGAAGCGCGTCAAATGCCACCGATCCATATGTTGTGGTGGGTTATGTCGTGGACCAGATGGAGATCAGATGGACCAGATGGCGATCAAACAATTGTAATATTATTTTTGGAATACTCCCGATCACAGGTAAGGACTATCTGACGTGAATCCTAGCTTGATCGTGCAATGTTTTTATACCGATCCAGCTGATCAGCGTTTTTAGTGTTCAATACGAATGCCGTTACTGGCAAAGAATCAGAAACCCCCCCCCCCCCCCCCCTTTCATGCATTCATGATGAAACATAATACCTATTATATACATTTGATTTGGGAATAGTAGCGTGTCCAGGCTAGAAACGCCAAAGCTTATAGTAGGATTCACGTATAAGGCTATAACTCAGCCTTTCGGGAATTACCCCAGACCACTCTGAAATTATACTTATATTCACCACGGGATAACGCTTGAACGTATGCATGGAAAAATTATCTCTTTTTTGCATCTTGGCCGGAAGAAAGTCACTGTCAAATGACCATAGTATTATCCCCATAGCTATAATATAGAATATAGATATAGCTCTACAAACAAGGTGACGCACTCCTATCTTTAAAGCGTGGCATAGCTACAACGGGACCCGGCTAATGGCTGGCGCCCAATGTGTTAAGCAACATTTTACGACATATTTAAAACACAGGGCAATTTTATTTAAAGGTGGTAATAACAGTGCTGCCTAGGGATGGGTACCGTTCACATTTGAACCGATACGGTACCGGTACCTGTGAATCGATACCTGTACCCAACGGTACCTTTTTTCTGTACTTTAGTCTATAAAAATGTAATCTACCTACCTCAAAAAAATCCAAACTTCAAATGAACCACACTTTCGACAGTTTTCGGCTTGCCATTGCCCCAACTGCTTTGTTGTTGAATCAAGTCAAATCCTAGGTAAGCGTATATTGTGCGTGTGAACGTTGATGTAAAAAAAAAAGGGTTAAGTATTTTTTTTTTTTTAAGTATATATATATATATATTTTTTTGAACAGTACCGAAATCTGGCACCGACGGATCTCACGTGAATTGGTACTCGGTAGTAGCGACGTGATTCGGTAGGTACCTTTAAAAGTACCTAATTCGGTACCCATCCCTAGTGCTGCCCTTACAGTATTTCCACTATGGATGTGCCTGTGTAATCATTAAGTCAATTAACTTGTTAGTTTGTGTGTGCGTGCTTATGAGTCACTGATGGAGACAGGGCCCAGTATTTCTTGTCACGCCCCTGTACCCAACAGTATGTTTCCATGATCAGGGAACGCAATAATACTCAGTAAAACATTGTAAATCGACATAGTGGCAAACTCAATTATGACATTACATGTAAAGTAATACAATTAAATTGCAGTTTTTAACGAATAGACAATACATTTGCCATTTTACAAGAACAATTAATCAAATGCAGAAATGCGAGGACACAGTCCCCCTTGACAGCAGTGCACAGGCTTTTATTATAGAACTGTTAAAGGACACAAGGAGGAGGAGGTGGTGGAGGAGGAGGAGAAAGAGGATGAGCAGGAGGAGGTGGTGGAGGAGGAGAAAGAGGATGAGCAGGAGGAGGTGGTGGAGGAGGAGAAAGAGGATGAGCAGGAGGAGGTGGTGGAGGAGGAGAAAGAGGATGAGCAGGAGGAGGTGGTGGAGGAGGAGAAAGAGAATGAGCAGGAGGAGGAGGAGGCGGTGGAGGAGGAGCAGCAGGAGGAGGAGGAAGAGGTGGCCGGTCGTGGACAACGTGGCATCTCAGTGGCAGCTGTCCTTTGTCCTGAGGGCGTACACAGCATCACTCTTTGAGCTCATACAGTAAAGCAGATTCCTATGGAAATTCTCTTCATCCAGATAGCACTTCCTTCCTCTGTGACCTCAGCCAATTTGTTCCCAGTTTTATAATAGAAGCCCTTGCATTGTCAAGGGGAACTGTGTTTCTTGTATTCTGCGTTTGACTGTCAATGATAGTAAAATGCCAAAACGAGCTATTTCAATGTATTACTTAATTACATTCCCTGACCATGAACATATAGGGGTAGAAACATTCCTCAAGTCTATAATGTTCAGTCCAGCAGATATGGAAGAAAACCTATTTGCTGATGATGGCGAAAAGAAAAATGGCCGCCAGAGCCGTTTGGTACCATTTTTGTGATACAAATGTTGGTGCTTTTCAGTAAATCTAAACAATTTGGCCTTTTTTTGGCCTATTCTATCTGGACTAGATGGCAATGAATCATAGAACAGAACAGAGTGATTGGGAATTAGTTGAATCTCCACACATGTTTAGAGTGTGTATTGTCGTACAAAACGTGTAAGTCGCTTTGGATAAAAGTGTCAGCTAAATGACCAAATGTAAAATGTATTAATGTACATAGTGTCGCTGGGCTTTCTTGAGCCTGTATCCAGAGTCTACCCTTCACTTACATCGTTTCCGCCGTATTGTCTCTTCATGAAGTTGTGGAACTCTGCTTCAGACACATTCTTCAGCTGGTTCTGCTGGGCGCTCATGGTGAAAATGGGCTAGAAAAAAAGATACAAAAACAAACCTTGACAGCTGCGTGTGACAGAAATAACTCCTTTCACATTCAAACCAAACGGGATTCATGACTGTAACTAAATATTTGCATATTTCACACTTTTTTGCTCATGTGATTTAAATATATATATTTTTTTATATGTGATCTGTTTTGTTTTTGTGATCTGTTTTTTTTTTTTATATGTGATCTGTTTTTTAACATGTGATCTGTTTTTTTATGTGATCTGTTTTTTTATGTGATCTGCTTTATTTTTTTATATAAAATAATAATAAAATATATAATAATAATAATAATAATAATAATAATAATAATAATAATAATAATAATAATAATAATAATAATAATAATAATAATAATAATAATAATAATAATAATAATAATAATAATAATAATATATAATAATAAAATAATAATCTAACCCTACTGGATAAATGTATCTAGGGACATAAATAAATGGATTTTAGCCCACACTGTTCAGACTAAGGTCGCGTTGCAAGAAATCTGACTTGTATCTGATTTAGGACCACATATGAAAGTGGCCCAAATCAGAATTGAAAAGATCAGATTCAATGTGATTTGTGCATGTCCCAGCCTGTATACATCTCAACCATCTGTATCTACTGAGGTGGTCAAAATATATTTGTGACCGGAAGGGACAGTGCAGCTGTTGCTAAAAGCCACAGGCCCACAGGGCCAAGAACTGATGAGGTGACGATTTTGGCTGACCAGGCAGCATTGTCAGGATCTACAATATGTATAATATCTATGAGTCAATCCATTTATCAATTGTAAGAATGTATAGACAAATATCTACAAATGTGTGTACCATTCAAATGTGTTATTATATTGTATTACAACAACCAAAGGCCTATGTGTCACCATGACTCCTGCCTGTCCTTCTGGAACCACCAGGAGGAGACAGACGTAATTCTAGATCCTTGCTATTTCAACTGTTTACCTTGTATAGTCTTTTGTTAAGCCCTGAACCACGCTGCTAATTTGGAAGAGAGCCACCTCATTCGCTTAAGAACACCAACCAGGAAAAGTATAAATGGCAATGTGATGGAAGGGGCTGGACACCCTTCTGCCGCAGTGGCGGCCGGTGGGTACTTCGCCACTAGGGGCGCTATACCAAATATTTTGCAAACATGTACAGTACAGTACTGTACCACGCAACAGACTCATGGCAAGACGTGAGCGATTCGACTCACGCTCACGGCAATGAATCGGCTCTTATGAACGAGTCGCTCAGCTGTTACTACAACAACACACAACCAGTCAAATAAAGTATAGTCTAGACTCTAATTCACAACTTGAAACACAATATATAAATAGAAAAGTTAGAAACAAAACTCGCCCGTCTCCAAACACAGGCAGATCTCTCCCTCTCTCCTTCTCTCTCTCACACACAGCGCGACGTGGAATCGATTCGTTACACAATCAGACCTATTATATACCAAGAATAACTTCAGTATGAGTACAGGGCTGTACACATATTTTGCATATTGTTAAACGAGCCAAGGCTAGCTATTAAACTATCGATATGAATCGAAAATCTGGGACCCTGATGTAAACAAGACAAACGTCTTTCTCTGGTCTGCATCCCCTTAACAATTGTGTGTATTGAGCCGTACTGTATTGTACCCATTCTGCAATCTGTTAATAAAGTTCTCATTCATTCATTCATTCAAACATAGACGATATTGAACAAGCCATAATCCACGTATTTTCAATCCGAGAGAGCTGCAGTAGTTAAATCAATGAGCCATCGACATAGTCAGTGTGGTAAGTAACGTTATTATTGCATCCAAGATTGATACACGGCTGGCTAGGCAGTTGGTAGTCATAGTCTTGTGTTATAAAATAAATAAACAATCAGCAATGTCTCGCTTCATGAATGGCCAGCAGTAGCCTAACAGTACTGCTCCTAAAAAAACTATTTACAAACGTTAACGTTAAGCACAGAGAGAGAGAGAGAGAGAGAGAGAGAGAGAGAGAGAGAGACTCACTGTTTAGTTGAAACGTCCAGTGCAGGAGAGCTTGATAAACGTGTATAATCCGCCATATAGCTTGTTAGCCAAGTGTTAGCTCGTTAGCACAACACTCAACAAGTACATTCCTTTGTCCATTTCCGCTCGAACAGACTGCAAACTACCTGGCGTTCTATCGCCATGCTCTAAGACAAACTCTAACCTTAACCAACTTTGAAAGAGTGCCTAAGCTTAACAGTCTAAAGAACTTGCAGTCACGGCACGCTCTAAGACAAACAACCTAGACCAACCTAGGAACCAACCTAGGAAGCTAGAAGCTAGAATTGGAACATTAGAAATTGGATTCGGCCAATCAGAGATCGTCTCTGTGAAATTCTGCTACGGAAAAAAATACTGGCGTCGGCCAATCAGAGAGCGTCTCCGCGAAATGCGGCTACAGATATTCTTAACGCTACTGGCTAGACCGCTTCAAATCGCGCCCGGATTCCAACATAATAGTCATATTTCAACGCACAACGCGTTATGCACTGATTGGCTGTGACGGATACAGCGATCAAACTGTGACGCGCACTCAGAGCGCTATCGCGTATAGCCCGGGCCGAGAAATACGAAAAAATAAAAAAAAGTGATGTCACTTCCTGCTCTGGAAAACGAGTGTTTTTTAATTGCGATAATAACGTTATATTGTGCATTGGAAATACAAACATACTTAAAATGAGTAAATATTATTCATTTTAAACATGTTTATATTATTTATAGGGCTATAAAACAAAAAACAAAAAGATACCTTTTCTTGTTCTACTCTCATATAACCAGGCAGGGCCTGAAGGGGGGGCGGCGCCCTAGCGCCCCCCAGTGGCGGCCGCCACTGTTCTGCCGTGCCCCAAAAGCTAAGTAGAACCGTGTCCACTCTCAGCTGTTTGTGTAAATACTCTGTAATATTGAATATTCACTCTGTAATAACTATTTGATTGCTAACACCCTCTCCTCATCTTTCAAGGTCAATAAAAAGAACGCGTTTAACAACAGTCATGCGACTTCCATGTGACTTCAATCTAGAATAGATTGACATTCGTCACAACTTTTTATGTCCATCTTCATTTGTGCATGCAGGTCAGTTCAGCCTTGACTTATCTGGAAATCCAAAAAAAAAAAGGCTGCGGCTCGCGTCCGTACCTGAAAGCCGGCCAGGGTGATCTTGAGGGACACGTCCAGGGGCCTGTTGACCACCCCGGCCACGGACTTGACGAGGGACATGAAGAGCAGAGGGAACCACACGATGCAGATGAGCAGCACCACGATCAGGCCTCCCATCCCGTACTTCACCACCTTCTTCTTCTTCTGGCCGCGCGGCTGGGGGTAGCGCTGCGGGGAGAGAGGTAGCGAGCCGGTTCAGGTGATGTGTAATGGAAGATTACGCAGTGGTGGAAAGTAACCATGTATTTTTTTTATTCAAGTACTGTACAATATTTTTTATTTTAGGGAACTTTGTACTTTCACTCCACTACATTTCACAAGGAAATATTGTACTTTTTACCCATCAGTTACTAGTTACTTTGAAGAAAAAGATTTTGCATATAAAACATGGCAAAAATGTATGAAGATTATATACTTTCACATTTGAAGCCCGTCAACTTCAAGAGGACGTAATCAGAGCAGCATAACTGGACCACATACCACTTTAACATGACCTTTAATCAGAGCAGCATAACTGGACCACATACCACTTTAACATAACCTTTAATCAGAGAAGCATAACTGGACCACATACCACTTTAACATAACCTTTAATCAGAGCAGCATAACTGGACCACATACCTCATACCTACGAGAGACTGCAATTCGAAACTGGCCCCTGTAAATGTCCCAACCAAACCCCCTCCAATGTACAGTAAATGTCCTAACCCAATAATGCACGAGACCCTCTTCTTGGGACCAAGTAAGGTTTCGTCAATAATCCAATGTACAGTTACCCCCCCCCCCCACCCTGCCTACCCAACCCCCCCCCCCCACCCCACCCACCCAACCACCTCCAATGTACAGTTCCCCCCCCCCCACCTACCCAACCCCCCCTCCAGCCCACCTATACCAACCTCCTACCTACCAACCTCCTCCAATGTACAGTTTCTTCGTAAAATGTATATACTCTCTTTTTTAGACTCTTTTTGTATCACAAACAGTACTGTATTTGTAAATCTGGTATGTCATAAATGTATAGATGTAGCAGTACTGTCTATCTGTATGTCATGTATGTCATATATGTTATGTTATGATGAATTGAAAATGGGGGACCCTGATGTAAACAAGACAAAAGTCTTTCTCTGGTCCGCATCCCCTTAACAATTGTGTGTATTGAGCTGTACTGTATTGCACCCATTCTGCAATCTGTTAATAAAATGTTAAATCAATCAATCAACCACTTTAACATGACCTTTAGAGGTCAATAGATTGAGGATTGAATTCTCCCAAGCACTGGAATACACAAACGTCATGTATAATGCATACTTGTACTTTAGATACTTAAGTACATTCAATACAACAAATACTTCTCAAAATGTTTAAGTAAAATTTTAATGGAGGACTTTTGTTTGACTTTTTACCAGTATACAATTGTATCTGGGTATTTCTACTTCTACTTAAGTAAAGGAACTGTGTACTTCTTCCACCACTGAGATTACATCAGTTAGTGTTTATTCTATTGATCATATTCACAAGGTGGCCATTTTGCTCTATGTCATGCTCAGGTTGTCAAGGAATCCCAACCTGAGCATGACATGAGAGCAAAATGGCTGCCGTGTGAATATGGTAAATTCTCTTGTTTTGCAAGATGTGTTGGATGCTTTGCGTTGTGTGGTAGATTAGGAGGACTGAGTGACCGCATTACTCGGGGCGGCCATATGTAGATTGACCTATCCCAAGCTCCGCCCTCTTTTCTTCACAAGCGTTGCTTTCCTCGGCCAAGCTAAGAGCGGGCGGAGCTTGGGATAGGTCAATAAGTTCCTCCCTTGACATAACACAATAGTCATTCCACCTATACCCAGTTAATGAATGCTTTTACGTTTGCTGTTCTAAACACCAGCGTCTGGTAGGACATTCCTGGGGAAATGATCTGTCAGGAAGTGATGTGTTTTACGTCACCTGCGGCAACAGTGGTTTATTTGGATATTGGTATTCATAGAATAGAAGTACTTTATTGATCCCGATGGAAATTCGAAGGTCGGAAGCTCCCAGTTGGAATATCGGAATTACGACCTCAGTGCGTTCCAGTGCCAAGCTCGGAAGGAAATCATACATATGTAAAGTATTTCGTTTATCTAAGGGGGAAGCATTACGTGGCATGTGAAAGTGCAGCGCAAAAGTGTGACAGCAGTGACCACTTATCATCACCACCAGATATCACCAAAACAAAGAAATTAAGATCTTGCGGATTACCACTTGAAATAAATCCCTGGTGAAACCATAGTGAACCACACCTTCTCCGACTCCCTCCAACATTTGAGGACAAAGATGTGAGCGTAGATGTCCTCCACACAGATCCAGCTGGACAGAGACAGCGAGGTGTCTGTCCAGACCCAGTCCATCACCGCCCTCAGCTCCATCAGGAACGGCACCAGACGGAACCTGCGAAACAACAAAGTCAAAGTAAAGGCCTTAACCCCGTCAGGTGTGTGTCTTTTGGAATGTTTTCTCCGAATTATCTCATAGAATTCAATAGCTTTCGTTGGCAAGTAGCCCTTGTGACGTTGTCGTTGGATTGTTCATTCCACTGAAAGTCAGAGCTGGGAAGCTCCCTGTTGGAAAATGTGAATTATGAGCTCAGTGCTTCCAGTGCCCGGCTTGGAAAGAAACCATATATATAAAATATGTAGCTTATCTAAGGGAGGATCACGTGACCCGGGAAGCAGCTGGTGTTTGTGTGGCTGGTTTCCTCAGTTGTCTTCTAAAGATTAATGTTGTTTACGGTTCATTGTGTATGCCGGCATGTTGAAATCACCTCTGATAAGTGATAACTGCTACTCGGGAAAGTTGGAGGTGAGAGAACAACGCAGAGTTTCCTACTTGGAATTCCCACTTCGAAGGCCGTTCCATTGTCTTTTTCCTTGTAGGTCAGATCTCTCCTAGTTACCACGTCAACGGACCAATGCACCATAATCTCATGTGTGACATCATACTGTACCCTTGAAAGAGTTAAAGGAAGGCAACACCGTAAAACAACACAACATTTAGTACAGCCTTGGGTGTACTAAATGTATAATGTATACATGTACTAAACGTAGAATCTCTGAACATTTTCATGTATAAATGTCCGTTTTGCTACTCCCTATCGCCAATCGATATAACACTGTAGTGTGGGGGTGGCTGATTTACGCAGCCCCGCCTGCCCTGGGTCAAGTTAATTAGACCTTGGAGCAGGGGTGGCTGTGTGCACCATTTTATGTGGCCTGTAACATGGTCCAGTGTTCCAAACACAATATATTTCACCTATACCCAGTTAATGAATGCTTTTACATTTAATGTTCTAAACTCCGGTGTCTGGTAGGACATTCCTGGAAAAATCACCCGGCACACAGGTGTGTTTTACATCAGTTGCAGCAACAGTGGTTTGTTTGACCACTTATCACCAATAGATGTTGGCAAAGCTAAAATAAATAAATAAATAAATTTAAAAAAGTCTTGCAGATTACCACTTTAACTCATTAATGGCCAGACCCGAGATATCTCTGGTTTTGATCCTTTGATATTTTTCCTCTTATCCCCGTTCTAAATCATCATCCGGATCATTCTAGCCACCCCTGGCTCGTTTGTATATGTTTGAATTGCAATGCCGATCGACTATCACCAGGTGGCAGTATCGTCTGTGTCTGAACTGGAATGGCTTGGTGTTGATACATGGCCTCACTTTTTTTTTCTTGGTAGTGGCCCCTCCTCCTGCTTGAACAGAAATTCACATTGATCGCCTCGAAATTCCGTTGCCTAAGCGTATTTGGCCGGTGTATTGCTGAGGACCCAAGGGAGTGCAGTGTCGAATGTGGTACCATTTGACCAGATGGTGGCGCTATAAGAACAAACTATGTTTTGTCATGTAATTGAAAGAAAAAGGTTGTTTTTCCCAGGGGGATGGGAACAGGGATCAAAGAGCTGTGTCACTCCAAGCAGCACGTCAGGAGCCCAAGCAATCAGACAGTTCGGAGCGGCCACTAGTCTCACAAATATCCTAAAACTACAAACTGTCTTGTACAAATGAATTTGGTTTAAGAATTATTTAGTTAGAAAGTTGGAATGTGTGATGTCACATACTCCAGCAAGTATTACATGTATCTCAGTGAAATGATGAAAATGAAAAAAAAACATCAAGACCTTAGTGAGTGATTAACAGTTCCCGGAAAGTCATAATGCAAACGCCTTTCAGTTGTGTGTCTGTTGCACCCCTGGGTGGAACCCATTGGACATCAATGATGTCATCTCTATGGACATTATGCCCTGTTGTCTCTGCCTACATGTTTCGCCTTCCTATCATTTCCCTTGTATTGTTTATTATCATTATTTATTTTTATTATAATTTTTATTATATTATTATTATTATTATTATTATTATTATTATTATTATTATTATTATTATTATTATTATTATTATTATTATTATTATTATTATTATTATTATTATTATTATTATTATTATTATTATTCCCTCATTGTATTTCTTTACCAAAGTGTTACCCACTTCAACACCTACTGCACGCCTGGCCATCCTGGTTGGGGGGATCTCTGAGGGTTAAACCAGGGCGTGTTGTTCCATCCTGGTTGGGGGATTTCTGAGGGTTAAACCAGGGCGTGTTGTTCCATCCTGGTTGGGGGATCTCTGAGGGTTAAACCAGGGCATGCTGTTCCATCCTGGTTGGAGGGATCTCTGAGGGTTAAACCAGGGCGTGCTGTTCCATCGTGGGCATGTGAAACCCACTGAGACATGTAATGTGATTTTGGGCTCTATAATTAAATCTGACTTGACTAATTCTCAAACCAATTGAATTTGTACAAGATTCGGGATATGTGGGCATAATAATCTGCTTTATCTTTTGGGCAGAGTGTAAGTTTCAGTATTACCAATTGGACACTCCCTGCACAGATATTCCCTGAAGGTTGGATTCCAGGATTCACTGCATCAAATACGAAATGGGGCACTATATTGATAGGTTGACTACAACACAACACACACATGGGTTCTGCCTGGGTTGGCATTCCCTTTATATATTGTTTATTTTATTTAGTTATTTTTGTTATGGGTATGATTGTATGAGTATATGTATATACAGTATACTGCATACATACAATATATTCTTTTACTGATCATTATTTCCTTTTTTATTCTTTGCCTGTATGTGTATAGCTATGTATATGTTTAGATGTATGTTATGCATGTCAACACAATGCATGTCAACACAATGTCAATTACTTATTTTTGGTCTGTAATGTTACTTTATCCTGTATCCGTAAAAACTAAAAACATAAAAGTTTGGTCAGAAAAAATTCAACTCGAGTCAAATCAATCTAAGAGCGATATACTTTTCTAAAGAAAAACAAGAAAACGGTTTGGGGCGAGGCTCGCTAGAATTATAGCCCCAGCATTCATCCAGAAGACGAGGCTCTGGGAGACGATGGTCTGGTTCGCCTCCCAGCGAGGGGGACACCATTTTCCAACAGTTTTATGGTGACGCTGACTCATCTTGGTCGTATGAAGCTAGAGAGGCCATGTTGGCTTTGTGGTGTTGCCTCCCCTTAAGGGAAACATCATGATGCCTTCACCACTGTAATCTCTCAGGTAAGATTCATGTTCACTACTAAAACTTGAATTAGGGCACAAGAGTAACATTCAATGCCGTTCCCCTTTTTTAATGGATATCATGTTCATGTGGATTAAGTTTAGAATGAATACCTTCACCACACAAGGGATTGGTTTGCCTAACCGATCCAAATACGTAACGCCAAAGCCATTACTCCATAAGAAGTCGAGATGAGCTGCGGGAGCTGCAAAACAGAGCCCCCGTTCCCATGGTAACTCACCCTGTGAAGAGGAAGAGGTTGGCGTAATTGTAGCTTTTGGTGAGGAAGTTTCCCAGCACGCGCGTGGGATATCCACAGCGGATCTGATAGGCCGACAGGCCAAAGTAGACGCACTTGACAAAGTACCACATCTGGGGGACTGTGTTCTCGTTGAAACGCCTGTGAGAGGGAGAGAAGACGGAGACGTTTTGAGAAGAACAACGAGGAGGATACAGAGTTTAGAACGAATATCAATCATACATAGTGCAGTGTTTACCACTAAACAGATTTGAAGTGATACTTAAAGGAACACGCCAATATTATGGGACATGCACTTACCGTCTTCTCCAGAGTCAGACAAGAAAGATACCAATTTTCTCTCTGTGCGTTCAGTAGAGAGCTATCCTGCTGCAAGCTAGCCGAGCTTAGCACAAATGAATGGAAGTGAGCTCTAGCCTAGCTTACAACTCTGGGAGAGGTGTTTATGGCCAACAGCTAGTGGTCCTTATCCGCTTCCATTAACTTGTGCTAAGCTAGGCAAAGCGGGATCGCTTTCTACTGAATGCACAGAGAATAAATTGGTATCTTTCTTGTCTGACTCTAGAGACGGCAGTAGGCGCATTTCCCATTTAATGCTGGCGGGTTCCTTTAACAGAGTATCTACACTACAGGTTTCAACAAGTTAAATTTAAGACTTTTTAAGACCTTTTTAATACCACTTAGACCTAGATTTAATACCAATTTCTTTTTTTAAAACTTTATTTTTTAGCGTTTATCGCTTTTCTGGTCAAGCATGACCGACAGAAACAGGTTGAAATGGGATGTAGAGCAGGGGAAGACACTCGTCAATACTGCGGGTCCGGGAATCGAACTCGTGTACCCCAGATCCGTGACGAGCACGGTTTTCCCCGACGCAGAAATAGCGCCGAGATATGCGGTGAGCTACGGGAGCTCCCCTGATTTAATACCAATTTCACGACCATACTAGCAGAGAAGAAATACACATAGCGACACTGAAGTGGCGGCTGCACTTGCGAGCCAATTTTAATTCTTGTGTGTTCCATACAAAGCCATACAAGCCGGTTTGGTGTGAACGATGGTCTGTGTGATGGTCTGCATTGCTTGGTGTCTGTGAAATATCTGTCTATGACCTCATTGTATTTAAAAGCCTCTAGGCTGTTGTTTTATACATACAATATGTTGTCTACTTGACCCTCAAAGATTGATGCATTTAAAATTCTAAATGTTCAACATGTTCGCCGGACCACGCCCAAATGTGTCCCCTCCACCATTGAAAACAAAATTACACCCTCTTGCAGACGCACCAAGCTGAATGAATGAATGAATGAATGAATGAATGAATGATGAATGATGAATGAATGAAATGAATGAAATGAATGAAATGAATGAAATGAATGAAATGAATGAAAACTTTATTTAACAGATTGCAGAATGGGTACAATACAGTACGGCTTAATACACACAATTGTTAAGGGGTTGCAGACCAGAGAAAGACGTTTGTCTTGTTTAGACAAATATATAGTACTGTTACCCATAGATCCTAACAGAGATTATATACATATGATGGGGAGGAGACTGTACATTAGGAGGATAAAAAATATACATACGGTGGGGAGAAAATATATACATACGGTGAGGAGGAGACTGTCTATTTGGGGCGGGGGGTGGACCTTTACGGTGGCCAGTTTCGAATTGCAGCCTCCCGTAGGTTCTCTTTGAGAGCGGTTTTGAATGTGGGTAGGGATTCACATCTTTTTATGGCTGTGGGTAGGGCGTTCCACATTGTTGTGGCATAATTGCGAAATGTGTTTAGTCCCTTGTTTGAGCCGAATCTGGGTTGCACATGATTTGTGGAACTCCCTCTGGTGTTGTGGTCGTAGTATTCACTGACCTTTGGGAAGTATTTCAACATGTACATGGGAACCTATGTGGTGTAGTGTATCTTGTAGACCAGGCCCATTGCAAGTTGCTGTACTCTGTCGTCTACTCTAAGCCATCCTAGGTAGTCAAAGTGGGCAGGGGTGAGGTGGGTTCTAGGAGTAAGGTCAAGCAGTAGTCTGACCAGTTTGTTTTGTGATGTTTGTAATCTTGTTTTTAGTGCCTTTGAGGTGCTTTGGTACCATGAGGTGCAAGCATAGTCGTAGTACCCTTGAATGAGTGCTCCTGCCAGAGTCTTCAGGGTATTCTTGTTTACCCCGTAGTCCCACAAAAAACAACGACTTGAATACATAAACATTTCATATATTTAATGTTATTTAATCTTCAGACACCCGGGCTGCCCCCCAAATTTGTTTGTACATGTGCAAATGAAATGAAGGCCTTAAATTGAGAATAAAATGTGAGTTCCCTACTTCTCTGTGACTTTGGGCAGGATGAAGAACATCCAGAAGTGGATCCCGAACACCAGGATGACCTGGAAGATGACCTTCCCCATGACCGTCTTCCTGAGGTAGAGCGCCCGGTCCACCACCATGGTCCCAAACTGGATCAACACCATGACCAGGAAGGGCCCCGGCACCTGGTCCTCCGACAGAGACGACGTGATGTCCGCTCCAGCAGAGTGTTTCTGGAGGAGAGGAAACATCAGCTCTTTACATGTGAAGCACCTCATAGACTGGCAGTGGCACTCACTCACTCACTCACTCACTCACTCACTCACTCACTCACTCACTCACTCACTAACTCACTCACTCACTCACTCACTCACTCACTCACTCACTCACTCACTCACTCACTCACTCACTCACTCACTCACTCACTCACTCACTCACTCACTAACTCACTCATTTACTGACTCACTCACTCACTCACTTACTGACTCACTCACTCACTCACTCACTCACTCACTGACTCACTAACTCACTCATTCACTGACTCACTTACTCACTCACTCACTCACTCACTCACTCACTCACTCACTGACTCACTAACTCACTCATTCACTGACTCACTAACTCACTCATTCACTGACTCACTTACTCACTCACTCACTCACTCACTCACTCACTCACTCACTCACTGACTCACTAACTCACTCATTCACTGACTCACTTACTCACTCACTCACTCACTCACTCACTCACTCACTCACTCACTCACTCACTCACTCACTCACTCACTCACTCACTCACTCACTCACTCACTCACTCACTCACCCACTCACTCACTCACTCACTTACTAACTCACTCATTTACTGACTCACTCACTCACTCACTCACTCACTTACTGACTCACTAACTCACTCATTCACTGACTCACTTACTCACTTACTCACTCACTCACTCACTCACTTACTGACTCACTCACTCACTCTCTCATTCACTGACTCACTCACTCACTCACTCACTCACTCACTCACTCACTCACTCACTTACTCACTCACTAACTCACTCATTTACTGACTCACTCACTCACTCACTCACTCACTCACTCACTCACTCACTTACTGACTCACTAACTCACTCATTCACTGACTCACTCACTCACTCACTCACTCACTCACTCACTCACTCAATCACTCATTTACTTACTCACTCACTAACTCACTCATTCACTGACTCACTCATTCACTCACTAAGTAACTCACTAACTAACTCACTCATTCATTCACTCACCCACTCACGCATTCACTCATTCACTCACTCATTAACCAGCTCACCCACCCACTCACTCACTCACTCACTCACTCACTCACTCACTCACTCACTCACTCACTCACTCACTCACTCACTCACTCACTCAAGGTTCTGTCTGTAGTAGTAACATTACCTAATAGACATGGTCATTGATGTATCAGTTAAATCTGTGTGAAAATGCTTAGCATCTATGACACAATGTGTCCTTGTTCACAGTTCATAATGCAAATGTGAATTAATTCGATTTTGTTGCTGGAATTAGATCAATAATAAAAAAAGGTATTTCTATGGATTTGGCAGGTTTGACAGGTTTGGCAGGTTTGGCGCTGGGGAAACAATAAGGACTTGCCATTTGGCCAAGATTTGAAGTCTTCAGATTAACAAGCCTAAACAAGCTGGGTACAAGAATTATTCCCCTAGTGTGATGTCATAAGGGGGACACAAGCCATGAATTAGGTTTGATTTATTAATTAGCTGTGTGTGCTTTTTGGAGCCAGAATCACTGCCTATCTAATGCACTGCCCAGTTTGTGAAATACTTTTACTTTTGGCTGTGGGCTAGTCGGACTGGGAAGGAAATAATAAACAAAAAAATGGCTACACCCACCAGAAACACTGTGTAGCGCCTACAGTACAAGGGAAGAAAGAGGTGCTGGGAAATACTGAATTCGAATTAGATTTAGTCGATTATTTGCAAAAGAAAAACTTAAAACATTTTAAGATGAAAGATAGATGAAAGGAAGTCATAAAATAATTGATCTATTCATTAAGCACTCATTTGAATAGTAACGGTCTCTCTCTCTAATCTCCATCGGACTCACGCCGAACGCCCAGAATCCAAACACGATGATGATGAAGTCGACCGTGTCGCAGAGGAACATCAGAACGTAGACGTCGGTCACGGCGCTGTACTCCGGGTTGATCAGGTTGTAGAAGAACCGACGTATGGGCAGGTAGATCTCCATGGCTCTGCACAGACAGTGGGGAGGGACGCCGGTCAAGAGATGGCTTTGTTAAAACCCTTTCACTACCACACTACAGAAGGTTAACCTAGTGAAAGGGTTAACCTTCTGTAGTGTGGTAGTGAAAGGGTTAACCGTCTGTAGTGTGGTAGTGAAAGGGTTAACCGTCTGTAGTGTGGTCGTGAAAGGGTTAACCGTCTGTAGTGTGGCAGTGAAAGGGTTAACCGTCTGTAGTGTGGTAGTGAAAGGGTTAACTGTCTGTAGTGTGGTCGTGAAAGGGTTAACCTTCTGTAGTGTGGTAGTGAAAGGCTTAATGGGATCTACTGTCCAAATATAGTGGTAACACTTTAGGGGACAAAGTAATACTTCTTAAGTACCTAGGAATTAATGGCAAACTACTGTGTTAACACGCTGTTGATTGACCATCAGTAACTCAAGTCCTGTACCTGATGTGTCACTGCAGGGAAATCCTTCCAGAATGGCTTCTACTTCACTTCCCAATGACACGTTCACTAAAGATCTGTTTAACTTTCAAATCCTCATTTTGTACCTGCTTAAATAATAGTAAATAATATCCGTTCCTACACATTGCTAACAATAGTTCCTCATTAATACCTATAGGTACTTAATCATTATTAACAATAGTTCCTATAGGTACTTAATCATTATTAACAATAGTTCTTCATTAGTTCCTACAGGTACTTCATCATTATTAATAATAGTTCCTCATTAGTTCCTATAGGTACTTCATCATTAACAATAGTTCCTTGTTAGTTCCTATATGTACTTAATCATTATTGACAATAGTTCGTCATTAGTTCCTATAGGTTCTTAATCATTATTAACAATAGTTCCTCATTAGTTCCTATAGGTACTTAATCATTATTAATAATAGTTCCTCATTAGTTCCTATAGGTACTACCCTCTAGTGGTCACAGGTTTCGCCCTAGGATGCTGAAATTGGGCATGGAGGTCAAGCTGTGTGTGTGTGTGTGTGTGTGTTCATGACAATTGGCTAAAAGGGGGCATGGTAATGAAAATGGCCTATCGCAAAAATCTTGTAGCTATTGCAAATTTGTGCTTGTTTACCTTTTGGGTCATTGTCACTATCAGGACACATTCAACCTTTTTCCTAATTTCTCTGTTTCCAGAAGTCAGTATCTCTCTCTCTCTATATATATATATATATATATATATATATATATATATATATATATATATATATATATATATATATATATATATATATATATCGCTGCTGTCGGGACAAAACCTCATAACTCCATTTTTTGAATTTTTTTTATTATATAAATCAACTCCGTAGATCATCCTCCATATGTGTGTGTGGGTTTTACAAAGTTTAAACAATGGGAAAGCATTCAACCGATCATCTGTCTAAACCTCCTAACTCTATTCACCCTCAAATCTGTGTTAGTTTTTTTCATCTGCTGAAAAGTTGGGTTTTTGGAGTTATGAGGTTTTGTCCCGACAGTATATATATATATATATATATTCCTACTGTAACCGTAAAAAAACGACCTGCAAAGAAATACTTCTCCCTTCTGAGAGTAGTAATAGAGTGAATAATATACTAAATGTCCTTTTAAGTGGAGACTATCTTTAGCGACACCTCATCCTCTTGAGTTAGTAAAGGAACAAGCTGAACTCTCACCTCTTGACTGTGAAGACCTTTGCTTTGATGAGCTGCTCCCAGACCTTCTCCAGGATCAGCTGCTTGCGGCTCTTCTGCTGAACCTCCGGCTCGCTGCCGTCCCTCCGACTGCTGCCGCGGGACGCGGTGCTTCCTGTGGAAGAAGCCATTTAACATGTCTCGGAGTAAATGAAGCGTGACGAGGCCCATCAACAATGTCTGCTGTGAGCCTGAGACAAGGCACAGCAACGAGCTGATGTATATCATCACTGATATTATCAGCCCATATTATTGCCCTAAAATATTGGATCTGCCTTGTATCCTGCGTTTAAACTGCCGTTTCCTTTTATATTTGAATCTTTGAATCTGAATCAAAATGATTAATATTATAATATCAGTGTTTGTAAATTATGATAAATCCATAGTACGAAAAGTTGTATTTGCCATGTTAATGTACAGTAGGGCTGACCCCTATTAATCGATTAGTCGACTAATCGGTCGAAAGGAGCCGTAGTCGACTGGCCAACCTCTTAGTAGAATATAATAAAAAAATATATATTAATTTTTTTTTTATATATTTTTTTATCATTCTTTCCAAAAGAAAAGAGGCATAGAAGCGTGGCTAACGCTAATGGCACGCATACCAGAGGCTAACTGCCTACGAAAACAGGCACAGAGGCACTGAAAGAGGATTTCACCCATCTAATGAACACACTAGACTAGACAAATATCAAGATGTATCCATCAGTGGACCAATTGCATGCTTTTGCAGAGGACAAGAAGCCTTCAGTCGACTCCTTCAGACATTAAGCACCCCCCACAGCCCAAATGGAACGATAATTTTTTTTAAATTTTTATTAATTTTTTTTAAATGTAAAAATATTATATATATTCTTTTGTCGACCAATAGTCGACTAACGGCAAATTTTGGCCAATCCTAGTCGACCATCCAAATCCTTAGTCGGGGACAGCCCTAATGTACAGTATATGATTTTAAATGTTTTTCTTTTCTTGTGTAGACCTTAGCCTACTGTACCACGCCGTCATCACCTTTCTCCTTTGAAAATACACTAAACACAATACGTCCTTCTGTTACGCTGTCACTTATCAGCTGATCTGTAATCAGTCATTTTGTTCCCCAAATATCAACACTGGTATTGGATCAGAAATCCACAAAATACTGTATGGCCACAATCTCCATGGCAACAACAATAAAACATCATACAGATGAGGCTACGAGAAAAATAAAAACACAAACACACACACACACACACACACACACACACACACACACACACACACATACACACATAATAACTAGGCCTTTACCTGAAAAATTAAAAATAAACTAACCTTCTTACTTTCTTTTACTCTAATGCACTTTGCTACTATGTCTATACTACTATCTACTATAATGTACTATGCCTATAGAACTACCTACTATGCAATTATGTCTATACTACTATGCACTCAGAGTGTAGCACTCAAGTTCAACACGGTTTGACGAGGGATCTGTGTGCAATTGTGTGTATTGAGCTGTACTGTATTGTATTGATTGATTGATTGATTGAAAAGTTTATTAACAGATTGCAGAATGGGTACAGTACAGTACAGCTCAATACATACAATTGTTAAGGGGATGCAGACCAGAGAAAGACTTTCGTCTTGTTTACATCAGGGTCCCCCCTGTATCCATTCTGCAATCTGTTAATAAAGTTTTCAATCAATCAATTCAATCAATCAATCTTACTGACCCTTAGCTGCCAGAGTTGTACCCTTCCTGCTGACTTGTTGTACACAACTTTTAACCCTCCAGTCACCCTTGTCGCAGTTCTGGTCAAATGGCTTAGGGTTAGGGTTTTCTTCACGTGTGTTTGTGGATAGCGTTGGCTAGATTTTATGTATATGCCAAAAAAGTTGCTCAGTATCACATCTTGGACTCACATTCAAGTTTCAAATTTCAAGTTTCTTTAATAGTTGTCATACAGAAGTACAGAATACTTTTATACAAAATGTTTCCTACTGTTACGCTCCAGAGACTGTGCAAGACAAGATAAGTATGAAATAAAATAACATAGTATAGCATGTAAATTAGAAGTAAAAAAAAAAGGGTCAGTGTTCAGTATAGACATATGTACAATGTTCGATGCAGAATAGACGTAACTGAGTTACCATATAATATACAATATACTATGCAGTGTACTAATATACAATACTATATAGTGCAAGGCAGAAATGGGATGAGGTGCAATTTAGGTACAATTTACAGTAGGTGTACGAGTTGTAGTGCAAATCCTTTATCAATAAATATAAAGTGTGTTTGTGTGATCTAAAGTGTGGAGAGTGGGTGCTGCAGTGTGTTGTTTGTTTAAGTGAGTGTGTGCGTGTGGGTGTGTGTGCTGTGTGCATTTGATGGTTGTTGCATAGTGTTTATTGTTCGTTTAGCAGCCTGATGGCCTGGGGATAGAAGCTTCTTCTGAGTCTTTCTGTGCTCGCCTTAAGACTCCGGTATCGCTTGCCTGACCGCAGCAGTTCAAAGAGGCAGTTGTTCGGGTGGCTGGAGTCCTTGATGATTCTCTTAGCCTTCCCCCTGCACCGCTTGTTATAAATGTTCTGGAGGGTGGGAAGCCCCCCTCCAATTGTGCGTTCGGCTGAACGTGTCACTCTTTGTAGTCTGCTACGGTCTTGTGCAGTGCTATTCCCAAACCAGGAGGTGATGTTGCCAGTCAGGATGCTCTCTATTGTACATGAGTAGAAGTTCCTAAGGATCTTCTGACTGACTTGGAACTTCCTTAGGCGCCTGAGGAAGTAGAGGCGTTGTCGTGCCTTCTTCACAACACTGTCAATGTGTGTGGTCCATGTCAAGTCCTCGGATATGTGGGCTCCGAGGTACTTGAAACTGTTCACTCTCTCAACCGGTGCCCCGTCGATGCTGAGGGGGCTGTAGTCCTTGACCCCCGACCTCCTGAAGTCCACAATCATCTCTTTTGTTTGGCTGACGTTCAGGGAGAGGCAGTTCTCCTGACACCACTGTGACAGATTCTCTACCTCTTCCAGGTAGGCCCTCTTGTCGTTGGCAGAGATCAGGCCCACCACTACTGTGTCATCAGCAAATTTGATGATTGTGTTGTTGTTCCGCTGTGCCACGCAGTCATGTGTGTACAGGGAGTAGAGGAGGGGGCTCAGAACACAGCCCTGGGGGGCCCGTATGTTGAGCGTGATGGATGAGGAGGTGCAGTTGCCTGCTCTTACCACCTGGGGTCTGCCCGTCAGGAAGTCCAAGACCCACTGGCAGAGGTCATAGTTCAAGCCCAGGTCCCTGAGCTTGGCTATGAGTTTGGAGGGGACTATGGTATTGAATGCTGAGCTGTAGTCGATGAACAGCATTCTCACATAGTTCCCCTGCCTCTTGTCCAGGTGTGATGCTGCTGTGCGCAGCACATGGGCTATGGCGTCCTCCGTGGACCTGTTGGGGCGATATGCAAATTGCAGGGGGTCCAGGTTGATGGGGAGGGAGGAACAGATGTAGCCCTTCACTAGCTTCTCAAAGCACTTCATGGCTATGGAGGTGAGGGCTACAGGGCGGTAGTCGTTGAGGCAAGCGGGCGTAGATTTTTTGGGTACAGGGATGATGGTGGACTTCTTCAGACAGGTGGGGATGACAGCCTGTTCCAAGGACAGGTTGAAGATGTCAGTGAATACCGGGGCCAGTTGGTCGGCACAGACTTTTAGGACGCGGCCGGGGATGCCGTCCGGTCCTGCTGCCTTCCTGATATTCACTTTTTTAAAGGTCCGCCTCACCTCATGCTCTGTTACCCTGAACACTGAGTCTCCATCAGCAGACCCCCCCCCCCCCCCCATTGCCGTGGTTTGTAGGCTGGTGTTGTTATTCAATAATTACAATAATCCATGTTTGTTTTTTAAAAACAATCACTATTAACAGTTTGAGTGCCAGCCTCCGTGTCCTATTTACCCCGTTGCGTGCCACCACCCACTTCAATTACAGAGCTCTCATATTTGCGAACGCATAAACTATATCTTAAATTATGGCTATGTGTCTAATATGGCCGTCGCTTATCAATGACTTGTTTGCAGTCAAAATTGTGGGTTTTTTGAAGGTTGACTGGAGGGTTAAGTCACTTTGGATAAAAGTGTCAGCTAACGACTAAATACTACTGTTTAAAGAAGAAGTGAAAGCACTAGCGGTCATAGACTGTACCTCTCTTGGAGCGAGCGGAGTGGGAGGACCGGTGGGAGAGGTGGGAGGTGGCGCTGGAGCTCTTGCGCCGCTGGTAGGTCTGCTGCTGGGGGTAGTGGACCTGGACGTGCACCGAGTCGATGGAGGTGCCCAGGTTGATGGACTTCAGGGTGTGGGTGGAGCCTCTCCTCTCGCGGGTCACTGAGGGCGTGGCCTCTTTCTCCTTCTCCACGGCCCGTCCCTCGTCCTCGGACACGTCCCGGTGGAGAAACTCCTTCTTCTCCCTGGGGCCGTCCTCGTCCCATAGGCCGTGACACTGGGAGTGGAACAAGGACACGCGGTGTCGGAGATACGAAGCATCAGGACGATATTCTCTAAACGTGAGTCAAAGCGCCGTGCATGTGAGCCGCCACTAGGGGCAGAGCGGCTAACCGTGAGTGTGTGAGTGAGATTAGATTTGATTAGATTCAAATGTACACAAGTACAGTACTAAAAAGAGGGGTTGACATCCAACCAGAGTGCAAATGTAACATTAAAGTGCAATAGGAATAAACAGGATATAAAATATATAAATGAGTATTACTGAGTAATAGTGCTAATCAGTTGTAGTATTGTACAGTGATACAGGTATAAAGACACTATGGTAGTAAGTCATATAGCATAGAGATTTAGTGACATTGCCAGCCAATGTGGTGCTTCACATCTCAAAATGTATTTAAAAGAAACTGAAAACAAATCCCCAAATCCCCCTGAGAAACGATTACATAAAAAGGCTGCTAACATATGAGTGAATGACATGAGAGACGAAGACGCTGTGTGTTCTGCAGGCACCTTCAGGATGGATCTGTGGAAGAAGAGCGCCAGCAGCTGGATCAGGTCGTAGTGCACGTAGCCGTCCTTCTTCTCCACGCCGATGATGTTGGGAGGGTGGTAGGGCTTGTTCCTGTCCACCTTGTTGACCTGGTTGAAGGGGAAGAAACCAAACTGGAAGAAGTATTTGATGACGATGGTGACCTGGAGAGAAGAGAACAGTCTGGATTAGTATTGAAGGCTCGACTAGAGAGAGAGAGAGAGAGAGAGAGAGAGAGAGAGAGAGAGAGAGAGAGAGAGAGAGAGAGAGAGAGAGAGAGAGAGAGAGAGAGAGAGAGAGAGAGAGAGAGAGAGAGAGAGAGAGAGAGAGAGAGAGAGAGAGAGAGAGCAGTGCTCTACAGCGAACAATGCTCAAGATCAGCTTTCCTTTATTTGGACACAGTTCTATGAAACGTCATTCCATCTCAACTGACCTATCTCAAACCCGCCCTCTTTCCTTGATCCTCCAATCACAACTGTTGCGTCCTTCAGACAAACAGTTTTGTCTGTATACTATTGACTATACTATTGGTATAATATGGGTATACAATTGGTATACTATTGTCTATACTATTGGTATACTATTGGTATTGGTATATTAACTTGGGTTATACGGTGGCATTATCTAAGTACAAAAGTGGCTCCATGTGGCAATACATAACTTTTAGTAAGTTATTTATGCAATGGCCAGTCATGGTAAAACTGACACGACCATCAAACCACCAGGGTACTCTTTGGCGACGGTACCTCGGTGTAGACGATGGCGGTCATCCAGAAGCGCTTGCTGGGCCGGGGGACAGACAGCATGGCCCAGAGGAAGATGGTGATGGGCATCACCAGGGTCACGCAGGAGGCCGACAGCATGTTGTTGATGATGATCACCAGGTAGCACACCATCTCGGAGTGGGCCACCAGCATGTTGTACAGGGCGTAGCACAGCTGCAGCACCAGGGGCTGGCACACATAGAACTTATCTGACCGGTCCAGCTCCTCGTCATAGAACATCCTGTGGGGGGGGGGGGGGGGGGGGGGGAGATAGAGAGAGATAGGGAGAGAGGGAGGGACAGAGAGAGAGAGAGAGGGGAGGGAGGGGGGGAGGGAGAGAGGGAGGGGGGGAGAGAGAGGGAGGGAGGGAGAGAGAGAGAGTGAGAGAGAGGGAGGGAGAGAGAGGGAGGAAGAGAGAGGGAGGGAGAGAGAGTGAATGAGAGAGAGGGAGGGAGAGAGAGAGAATATAGTGAAATTAAATGATAATTATTGTACATGGATCTGATTCATTTGTCCACAATTGTTATCAACCTAAGTCAGGAATTGGATGAATTGGATATTTTCATGATCACTGTGTGTGTGTGTGTGTGTGTGTGTGTGTGTGTGTGTGTGTGTGTGTGTGTGTGTGTGTGTGTGTGTGTGTGTGTGTGTGTGTGTGTGTGTGTGTGTGTGTGTGTGTGTGTGTGTGTGAGCATTCATTCATCAGTTCGTTCGTTAGAAGCGCACTTGTTTCACTGCAGTGGATTGTAATGTAACTGGTTCTGTCAACATTGTCGATCAACAGCTTTACACGTCTCTCATTTACAATTCATATAACTTTTCTCAATGTCTATGAATCCCCACGAGCTTCACTCTGAACACGTACTTGTTGAGCAGCAGCTCGCTGGCGGTCAGCTCCGTAGTCATGGAGGGGAGCAGCAGATCTGACCTGCTGTCCGAGCGGCTGTCCGGGGTCATCGCCATCATCCTCCTGCCGCTCCGGTCGCTCTCGTCGCCGCTGACCTCCAGGCGGTCGAAGCTGACCGCCTTGCTGTAGCTGGGCGGCACCTCGGCGTCCGAGGTCTTGGAGGCGTCCGTGTCGGGGGTGTACTGCGCCCCCGCCCGCCCCTCCGAGTGCAGGTACTCCTGCCGGCCGCCCCCTCCGTCGTCGCTCTCGGTGGTGTAGTCCTTGTCGTACCCGGAGGCGCCCAGCTCGGCCCTGTAGGAGGTGCCCTCTCCTGGGCCGAACGAGGCCCAGGGATCCTCCTCCCGTCTGTCTCGGTCCCTCTGCCCCTCCCCCTCCCCGCCGGGCCCTCCGGCTTCCCAGGGGCTGTCCTCGGCGGCCCCCGGGCCCCCCTCTGGCTGTGAGGACCCGCGGGGCCCCTGCTGCCTGTCCTCCCCCTGGTCCTGCTCGTCTTCCACCTCCTCGATGGTGTCTGTGGTGCCCTGTCTGGAGTACAGCGTGATGCACTGGGTGGCTTCGCTGGAAAGGACGACAATAACATTAGTCATTTAGCCGACGCTTTTATCCCAAGCGACTTAGCGAAGTTCTGTACGACAACAAGTCAGCAGGAAGGGTACGACTCTGGCAGCTAAGGGTCAGTAAGATTGTTTTCGTGAAAAGGTCAACAACAGAAAACATGTTATTATCATTCAGTTGGAGATTTTCTATAATTAGAAATAAAGACCTTGTAGACTCAACAACATACAAGTACGTTGGATAATGTATGTAATCTATGCCCTCAAGATCCTCATTACCGGGCTTGGCCCAGAACGGAGACTGAGGAGACTGAACCTCTGAAATACCTGCTTATTCCACATAATTGTACACGGTTGAGTCTACACGGCCCTCGTTGCAAGTGACGGGAAAATATTACCGGCGGTTCGCGCGTCTCTAAACCGTTTTTCACACCCCTGCTCAGTTACCGAGGGCAACAGAAAACAAACAGTGATAGAATAGTAATACGGTAGCATCACTGATAGATGACAAGGGAGCGTGAGATGGAAGCAGGAATGTGATGGAGGAGAGAGAAGCAGGGCACCTGGACACGAGGCTGCTCCCGCTGTCGGCCGAGGAGTTGGACACATCCAGGCCGTACATCTTGCGGAGTTTGGGCCTGGCGCGCTCGCTCGTTTTGGGAACGCACTCCGGCATCCCGTCCAGGTCGTCCAGGGTGGACTGGCGAGAAAACAGCATGGTGGCCTCGGTGTAGGCGCTGACGGGTGGGAGACATGGTCAGGTGGAGCGAATAGATGGGGAGACATGGTCAGGTGGAGTAAACAGAGAGGGAGACATGGTCAGGTGGAGCGAATAGATGGGGAGACATGGTCAGGTGGAGCGAACAGAGGGGTGACGTGGTCAGGTGGAGCGAATAGAGAGGGAGACATGGTCAGGTGGAGCGAACAGAGGGGTGACGTGGTCAGGTGGAGCGAATAGAGAGGGAGACATGGTCAGGTGGAGCGAATAGAGAGGGAGACATGGTCAGGTGGAGCGAACAGAGAGGGAGACATGGTCAGGTGGAGTAAACAGAGAGGGAGACATGGTCAGGTGGAGCGAACAGAGAGGGAGACATGGTCAGGTGGAGCGAACAGAGGGGAGACATGGTCAGGTGGAGCGAACAGAGAGGAGACATGGTCAGGTGGAGCGAACAGAGGGGAGACATGGTCAGGTGGAGTAAACAGAGAGGGAGACATGGTCAGGTGGAGCGAACAGAGAGGGAGACATGGTCAGGTGGAGTAAACAGAGAGGGAGACATGGTCAGGTGGAGCGAACAGAGAGGGAGACATGGTCAGGTGGAGTAAACAGAGAGGGAGACATGGTCAGGTGGAGCGAACAGAGGGGAGACATAGTAATACCATGGATATGTGGAGGAATTTACCATGAGTAAGGATGTACTCAGTACTCATTCATTCATTCAGATGTACTTAGTTAACACAACTTTATTTAGCTCAAACAGAGTATCAAGTACAAATAGGTCGAGAGTTATTGCTGGATGACTCCAGGAGTGATAAGGCCTCGGCTACAGTCCACCACATATCCCTCCAAAGAGCTCTAGAATCCAGTAAAACCTAGGTCTTTATAGTAGAGAGAAATGGATTATGGGTAGATCGGGCTAGGTATTGGGTTGGAGGGGGGCCAGGTGAGTTAGAAGGAGGAGGAAGGGAATAGACTTGGGTTGGAGAGAGCTAGAGAGGGTTGAAAGGGGGGGGGGGAACGCAAATGTGTATAAATGGGGGAGGGTAGACATATTGGAGAGGTGTGGGGGGGAATAATAAGAATGGGAGGGGGGAGGGGATCATTATTACACAGATAGTACCTGGATATACTGTCTCTGGAGGCCATGGAGTCCTGGCTCTCCATGCGGTAGCCTCCTCGTCTCCTGCGGGAACCCGACAGCGACTCGTCCTCGCTGAGGCGGTCCAGACTGGACTGCCGGGACATGTTGAGCCTCATGGCCTTCTGGTAGTACACGTGGATGCTCTCTCTGGACGGGACGTTACCCTGCGAGAAAGGGTCCGTAAATGACTGATTCTCTTGATGGTTCTACTGCCAAGACAAGTGTTACATGTCATTCATGCTAGCAAGGACAAGGACTAGAGTTTCCTCTCTAACCCAGTCTTGAACCACGAGTCCTGTGCTTGTCAGCGCTTATCAGATCGGCATTGTAAATAAGAATTTGTTCTTAACACTTTGATCGCCATGGTTAAATTCATAATTTACCATCCCTAGCCAGCTCTATTTGTCTATGGAGAAGTTCCCCTTCTTTGCAGGGCTATAACTTTTTAAATTCTATTGCTAAATTGACATTATTATGGCCCATTCAATGTCCTATATCCATTGTTCAGGGTGTAGCTGTTAACATGTAATCTCTTTGCCTGTATACTACTGGCTATACGGTAATCTAGGTTGCCCTCTGGAGGCTGTGAAACGCATGCGCAGTTAGTCTGTGTCGACCACGAGCATGAGGTCCATTGTTCGTTAATGGCTCTGTATTGGTGTTTGCAAGTTGATCAAATAAACCAAGTTAACAGAAGATAAACGTCGTGTTTATTTATAGTAGACTAACATTGGTAGCAGAGGATGGTTAGCAGAAGATGGCTACTGCTAACTACAAAGTTCCACCGAAGTTCGACGAGTCTCGACCATACGAGTGTTGGAAAAATGAGATCGCCATTTGGAAGCTGGTTACTGAACTTGATAAGAAGAAACAAGCCCTCGCCGTTGTCCTGGGGCTGGAAGGAAGGGCAAGGGACATCGCTATGGAAATACCAGCTTTGGACATGAACACCAACAATGGTATGGACACGCTGCTAGCTAAACTAGATGGCATATTTCTCAAAGAAGAGAGAGACCGCGCATACGATGCATACTCTTTTTTTGACTGTATCAAAAAGGAGAGCTCCATGTCCATGGCGGACTATGTGATTGACTTTGAACAACGTTACAACCGAATGAAAAGGTACGACATGACTCTCCCTGACGCCGTGTTAGCTTTTAAACTTTTAGACACGGCTTGTCTAGACGAGAAAAATAGACAAATGGCGCTGACTGCGTGTACAGATTTAACGTTTGCGGCAATGAAGTCCGCGCTGAAGAGGATCTTTGGGGGGAGAGTGCACGGCGGCACATCAAACGGAATACACGTTAACGATGAAGCGTTATTCACGGAGCAACGCTCACAAGGAAGATTCAGACGTCCAACGACGCAGCAGTTTGGACAAATTGGACAACAAAGGCAAACGTCACAGGGTACCAACCCACTGGATAGGTTCGGTAAGAGATCAAAATGTGCTATATGTCAGAGCACGTTCCATTGGGCTAAAGACTGTCCTCACAAGAGTAGTGAGCAAGTGAAGCTAACTGACGATCGAACAAGGGTAGAGGAATGTGACATCACACTGCTTACTGCTGTACTGTCTGAAACAGAGGTATTCCTAACTGAGTCCTTAGGGACTGCTATCATTGACACTGCATGTACCCGCACAGTGTGTGGAGAAAAATGGTTGGACAGCTTCGTCGCCGATCTCAGTCAAAGTCAAGTGAACCAGATGGTAAAAAGTGAAACTCCAAGCTCCAGACCATTCCGGTTTGGAGATGGAAATATAGTGCATTCTTCCAGAACACTGAAACTGCCTGCCAAAATAGGACTGACAAAATGTCGAGTGGAAACTGAAGTAGTCAAAGCTGATATCCCACTACTTTTGAGTAAGACATCACTGAAAAGGGCAGGAACCATCTTGGACATGGAGAATGATAGCGCTGTGATGTTTAAACAGAATATCCCTCTTGAACTCACCAGTTCAGGACACTACTGTATAGATATCAGAGACAAGGACACAGGAATGAACCAAATTGAGATTAAGGATGAGGTCCTTACAGTCACAGAAAACAGCCAGGATGAAGATGAGGTCCTTACAGTCACAGAAAATATGACCTCAAATGAGAAACACAAAGTTCTACTGAAACTACACAAACAGTTTGGTCACGCCTCTGCAGAAAGACTACAGCGACTCCTCCGTAGTTCGGGAAATAAAGACAAAGATTGTGACACTATTTTACAACAAATAGTACAGGAATGTGACATATGCCAGAGGTACAGCAAGACCAAGCCGAAGCCTGCTGTGGGTTTGCCTCTGGCTTCAGAGTACAATGAAACGGTGGCAGTGGACCTGCACGAGTTGGAACCAAGTTTATGGTATCTCCACGTCATTGACCAGTTTACACGTTTCAGCGCTGGAAGCATTGTGAAAACAAAGAACTCCTCTGTGATAGTGAACTCTCTTCTTCATACATGGATCAGCGTTCATGGCCCGCCACGGAGACTTTACAGTGACAATGGAGGAGAATTCAACAATGCGGAGTTCCGTGACATGGCAGAGAACTTTAACATTGAGACAAAAACCACGGCAGGATACAGCCCCTGGAGCAATGGGCTACTGGAGAGACATAATCAGACCCTCACCGACATCATCCTGAAGGTCAGACGGGAAAATGGATGTGACTGGCAAACAGCCCTGGACTGGGCTCTCATGGCTAAGAACAGTATGCTCAATGTGCACGGCTACAGTCCTCATCAACTGGTGTTTGGCCAGAACCCCAATTTACCTTCTGTACTGGTTGATAAACCACCTGCGCTAGAAGGTACCACGATGAGTGCTAGAGTAGGAGAACACATTTCAGCTTTGCATGCCTCTAGAAAAGCATTTACTGAAGCAGAGTGCTCAGAAAGGATAAGACGAGCACTACGTAAGCAGCTCAGACCCACAGATGAGAAATATGAGATGGGTGACAAGGTGTATTACAAACGAGCTGAATGCACTGAGTGGAAAGGACCAGGGATAGTTATTGGTCAGGATGGGGCTGTTGTTTTTGTGAGGCATGGTGGTTGCTTAGTGAGAGTGCATCACTCTAGGCTTTCTAAGGTGAACACAAAGGTTAGTGAAGAGCACATGGTACAAACTGATGCTGACACAGAAGCAGGAAGTGAGCAAGGTATAAACAATGCAACTGGTAGTTTAGACAGTGAGCAAAATACAGAGAATGAACATGAACAACAAGAAGCCAGTACAAGTGAAGCTATCGATCCACCAAACACTTTGAGTGGTGTAACTCTAACTGAAATGGAGCATAGGCCTAATGCCCATAATAATCCTGCCCCTTCTGCAGGTGTGAGTTTAAAAACAGGACAGACGGTAACATATATGAACAGAGGTGACAACACTCTACTTAAGGCAAGAGTCTTAGGGAGATCTGGCAAGGCTACGGGGAAATATAAAACCTGGTATAACATGCAACATCTAGACCAGGGGTGGCCAACCCGCGGCTCGCGAGCCGCATGCGGCTCTTTGCCCGTCAATGTGCGGCTCTTCCACCCATAAAAAAATAAAAAATAAAATAAAAAAAATATATTTTTTTAATTCTTTTTTAACTTTTTTTTTTTTTTTTTAACTTTTTTTTTTTTTATGTCACTCATTCCATAAGGACGTAGAATAAACATTTACAATTTTTTTTTAAATGGTCCATTTGCATGTTCTTGGTATCTGAATCTAGGGACATATATGGATCAGTGTCAGAAATAGTGTGTCTGTTACTAGGCTTGAGTAAATTGTAATGAACCAAAGGAGAATATCAATTCTATTTAAATTTTTTTTTTATCTTTGACTGTAAATAACACCATGCTAAAATTGACCAGACCTGAAAAATCTAAGCAAATGAATAAAGGGAAGATGATTAAACAGAAGGTTTTGTAGATACAGTACTGAATTCTGCCATCTTTTTTATAATGTAAATTTCTCCACCATTTTCATCATATTGCAACACCGTTTTTTGCAAGACGTTCACAGAAAGGTAGAGAAACTAACTGCGTTCTGTTTTATGACAATAACGTTCAGGTTTGTGGGAGATAATCCCAAAAAATAAGAGAAATTAAAAAGTAAATCCAGAAGTCAGATGATTGACAGGGGCTGGTGTGAGCTGGGTAGGGTAGTTTTTCGAAATTTGAAAGCCCTGCGTCTCTTCCTTCAAAAGACTACACTCACTTCTGGCTGTGCCACTTCCTCCTGTCAATATGCGCCGGTTTCCGACTCAATGCCCTGAGATTTCTATAATCTTATATTTCACTAATAACAGTTAAAATAATTGGTAAACAAACATAATGCTGAAAATATACACTTTTACTGTATATCTCGGGCTTAAGAGGTTAACCCTGTGAGGCCCAAATTAAAAAGAAATTAGCAACTTCAGAGGCCAGAGGGTGGGACATATAAACACATTTACTATCAAATAGCATTGTGAGGCTGAACAACAGGACCAATTGACTATACATGTGCTTAAAGGGGAACTATCTTATAAATGGCTTTTTTCAGTGTTTACCATTGTTTCTTAGCTATGTGGACTTATATTAATAGGATATATGTCTCTAATTCTCATATTGGCGAATTCTTCCAATTCTCCTCTCACAATATTCACCCTCACTGAACTGAGTCATCTGAAAATTTGCATATCTGTGATGTCAGAGATTTCTCAGCTGCATAATAATGTGGCAGTTGATGTGGCAGTTGGCACCAGGCCACACAGTGGTTGGAGCCCAGCCTCAAAACGGCTTAAGATCTTGAGGTAGAAAAATGCGGTTTTTAGTACTTGATTAGAAATACAAAACAATGCATTTTTTTTTTAAAACCTAGGTGTTCCATAGACTCACATGAATTGTGTAAAAGTGCCCAAATAGTGAAAGAAATAGTAAAATAGTTCCCCTTTAACATTTTTTAAATAAACATTATTTTTTTAAATGGCTAAAAGTGATTTTGTAATTTTGCAACCGTGGGTCTCACAGGGTACTTTTAACCCTGTGAGGCCCAAATAAAAAAGACATTAGCAACTTCAGAGGCCAGAGGGTGAGACCTATAAACACATGAAGGGTGCCGTGACTGAAAAAAAAGGTTGAGAAACGCTGGTATATGGTGTGGCTCTTTGTGGTACCACAGTCAGTTTTTTGTGGCTCTTAGTCTCTGACTGGTTGGCCACCCCTGATCTAGACAATGATGGTAGTGATGGGCAAAAGGAAGCAGTTGATATCTCACAGGTTGATAATCTCAACATTCAAACAGAAGACAGAGAAGCTGATGTACTTGTAACCAAAGACATTTCATTTGATGCAGCTAAACAGGAAGAAATAAAGAGCTGGCACAATAATAATGTATTTGAGGAAGTTGAAGATGCAGGGCAGAAATGCATTTCCACCAGATGGGTTTGTAGTCTTAAAGACACTCCCAAGGGTATCGTGCCTAAAGCCCGACTGGTTGCCAGAGGTTTTGAAGAGCGGAATATTCAAGAGTTACCGAAAGATTCCCCCACATGTGCCACAGATTCACTTAGACTTATGTTATCAGTGATATGTCAAAACCAGTGGGAAGTCCACTCTATGGACATCAAATCTGCATTCTTGCAGGGTATTGAGCTATCCAGGGATATTTATATCCGCCCCCCTCTAGAGGCAGGATGTCAACATGTTGTATGGAAACTAAAGAAATGTGTATATGGTCTTGCAGATGCATCACTATATTGGTACAACAACGTGAAGGAGATCATGCTGAGTACTGGTGGTAGAGTCTCACAGGTGGATCCGGCAGTCTTTTACTGGTTGGATGAGCAATGTAAGGTCACTGGGGTGCTTGCATGTCATGTAGATGATTTTCTTTGGGCAGGCTCATCTAACTTTTCATCCAATGTGATTCCCCAACTGCAATCTGCATTTAAGGTTGGGCGTGAGGAGCATGAAAAGTTCTCCTATGTAGGAATGGATTTTGTAACTGTTAAAGGTGAAGTTCAGGTACATCAACAAAGTTACATTGAGAACCTGGAGCCTATTCCCATACAAGCAAGTCGGGCCACACAGAGAAATGAACCCCTCAACGAAATTGAGAGAGAGCAGCTACGATCAAAAATAGGACAGATCCTATGGGTTGCTAAACAGACGAGACCTGATGTAATGTTTGATTCATGTTGTTTGGCTTCTAATATAAAAGGGTCAACAGTACAGTCTGTTCATGATGCCAATAAAATAATCCGTAAGCTAAAGTCTGAAAAGGTGACACTCAGATTTCAACATCTGGGAAACAGTGATGCTCTGAACTTGATAGTTTTCAGTGATGCTTCATTTGGAAACCTCCCAGACGGAGGTACACAGGGAGGTACTTTTATAATACTTATGGGAGAAAGAGGGAAGTTTTCCCCCCTCTGTTGGCATTCAAAGAAAATCAGACGTGTGGTTCGCAGTACCCTTGCAGGCGAAACCCTTGCCATGTCAGATGGGGTAGACAATGCAATTTTTCTAGCCACACTATTTTCTGAGCTCACTACTGGAAATGCTGGACTGAATACACTCCCTGTAATCTGTGTGACCGATAATCACTCTCTGTTCGATGCGCTCAAGTCCACGAAACAAGTCACAGAAAAGAGACTCAGGTTGGAAATCAGTAGCATTAAGGAGCTCATTCAGAACAAGCGCATCAGGCAGGTGCGTTGGTCAGACACAAAATCTCAGCTCGCTGACTGTCTCACAAAAAAGGGAGCTTCGGCTCTTGTGCTCTTAAAAGCACTCGGTGAAGGACAATGGGATCTGGGTTAAAGTGTTTGTTTGAAATGGAACATTGAAAACATTTTTGTTTATGTATTTGTTTCTAAAAATGTTTCCCAAATTTATGTTTAATACTCAGGGAATTTAAACATTTTTGTTTTAAGTCACTGTGTGATTGTTTTATGATTCATGCAAGGTAATGTTATTTTTGTTTTGTTTATTTCTTTAAAAAGATAGAATGAGATTGTTAACATGTAATCTCTTTGCCTGTATACTACTGGCTATACGGTAATCTAGGTTGCCCTCTGGAGGCTGTGAAACGCATGCGCAGTTAGTCTGTGTCGACCACGAGCATGAGGTCCACTGTTCGTTAATGGCTCTGTATTGGTGTTTGCAAGTTGATCAAATAAACCAAGTTAACAGAAGATAAACGTCGTGTTTATTTATAGTAGACTAACAGTAGCAACGTTAAACTTTTTCATTCACATATTCATACTAAAATATGGTCTAAAGTATAAGTATGTTTTTATCGTTTTCTGCAGCTTTCTCCAGAACTTGATTTATAGCCCCAAATGCATTATATTGATGATCAAATACAGTTTGGTAGCGATCGGTGCCAGAAAAATTTCAACTGGAGGTACTTCTAGAAGTTACTACGTATCATCTGATATTGACCGGATGGGCGGGGGGTCGTTTATAATTCCGTGGGCAGCGTTAGATGATTCATCTAGTGTGGGTCATATGATCATCATAGCAGTTTATATCGAACACGGTAATAATACACGCTAAAACTCACCCCAGTCTCCTCGGGCCGTTGGGCGATCAGCGTGGAGTAGACAGTTTTCGATTATGGGATGTTGATCCTGATTAACCATTTCCAGGTTGTATAATACTATATACGTCCAAATAACGTTGTTTATTGAGTTAGGGCGAGCGATTGATTATCCAGTGTGTTGAGATAGAGTCCTGCTAATGATCGCGAGTGCCCGGACGAAATATGGATGAGCACTTCCTGTTTGACGAGTCACTTCCTGTTGGCGATCTGCCGATCGGCCACCAGATGGCGCTCTTGAACCGCTAGAGAGTTGAGTGGAGCTCAGCTGTACATCTCAGGTCCCCGGAGGAGAAATATGATTTCGATCACAGATTTTTGAAATATTGACATCAAAGACGAGTTACGGCGTCTTCGGCAGAATGAGCATGGCTAGGAAAGACGTCCAAAGGCGTTTTCGGCGACCATAGTGTTAATGACATACCTGGTTAAATAAAAGGTTAAATACATTTAAAATATTGATTGAGCCAAATAAAAAGAGAGCTCTTAGTTCGGTCCAAGGGCAGCCTTTCTCCCAGAGGAGTGTGTTTAAAGGTGACATGTACTATAAATGTCATTTTTCAGTCTCTAGCATTGTATTATAGTAATAGGAGTTCGTATCAATGTGTTTTAGTGTCTAAATACCATATTGGCGGATTGCTCTGATTCAGCTCAGCCCCTTTCCTCCTCCAGTAAATCAGGCCATTTTGATTTGAACGGCTGATATACGTCATACGGTCGCTGGGTAGCGCACAGTGATGCGATTGGCTCTGTGGTTGGAGCTAATGCCCGCCCCCATTCTACCTAGACTAGACAGCGAGTGGAAGCCACTTCCTCATGCAGCGAGGCGGAGTGGGGCCGGCCGCCTCTGCGTGCGCTCTGGAGGGAGAGAGGGAGAGAGAGATGGAGAGAGAGGGAGCACTTTGGGGGGGGGGGGTCGGGGACCTACTGCGCGGCACACGGGAGAGGGGAGGAAGGGAGGCCCACAAGCTGCCGCGGTCCCCCCCCCTCCCTCTTTCTCTCTCTCTCTCTCTCTGTCTCTCTCTCTCTCTCCCTCCCTCCGGAGTGTGCAGAGGTGTCGGGTTTCGCTCTGGAAGAATCTCTCTCTCTCTCTCTCTCTCTCTCTCTCTCTCTCTCTCTCCCACCCCCCCTCTCTCTCTCTCTCTCTCTCTCTCCCACCCCCCCTCTCTCTCTCTCTCTCTCTCTCTCTCTCTCTATCTCTCTTTGTCTACCAGTCGCTGTGTGGGCTGACTGTCACTCAAAGTGCTTATGGGCGGAGCCAGGCCATAACAGCCTAAAATCTTGAGGCAGAAAAATGCTGGTTTTGAGTACTTGATTAGAAATATAAAACAATGATTATTTTTGGAATAAACCTTACAGATGTGTTACATAGACTCACAGGAATTGTGTAAAGTTGCCCAAATAGTGCTAGGAATAGCAGTACATAGCCCCTTTAACAGAGTTCTTTGACTATGAGATGTCTTCCATGACACGAGTGTGGAGAGAAGCGGCCCCTACCTTCTTGACCTCCCGGGTCAGCATGCAGCGCTCGATGCGCAGCACGGTGGAGATGTCGATGTGCTCTCTGCACATGTCGCTCATCCACTTGGTGAAGCTGTCCACCGCGGTCTGGAACAGCACCCACGTGAACTTGATGATGTTGAACACGCGCTTGATGATGTTGTCTGTCGGGAAGGGAAGGGAAGGGCGACGGGAAATGGGAGTGAGTGGAGAGTGTGAATGAGGAACTACACGGCTTAGTGGGTCTCAATACAGTCGTCTCCGGTCATCACCGTTAGTGTAGGAGTGTAGGAAACCAACCTGGGCCGTCAGATTTCTTGCTCTCCTGTCCCTCCTGGCTGTCAGACTGTTCCCCCACCTCTATAGACACGTGGTCTGTAGACACACAGCCAAGAAACAAACACTTGGTCTTTAGTTCATAGAATGTCAAATTAATTCTGAATCCTAACTATTAGTACAGAACATAATGTTGTTGTTGTTGCTGTTGTTGTTGTTGCTGTACTGCACCTTGTGTATACTATTTACTTTTACTCTTTCTCACGGTATACATTCAGATTCAAACAAAGCAAATGTGTAAATGTTTTTTTTTTTTTTTTATCCACTTTTTCTCCCATTTTTCTATATTTTTCTCCCATCCCAATTTCGTATCATCCAATTCAACCCTCCCCTGTCACGGACGCTGTTTCTTGCCTCCCACAATCCGGCGGCAATGTGGACTAAGTCATACATAGCACAAGTCCCCTCCGGTACTTGAGGTAACAGCAGTCGCATCTTTTCACCTGCGCAGCTCGATCTCTCAGTGGCGAGGAGTAACGCGTGGGAGGCTCACGCTGCCCCCGACACTTCCTGATTCTACTGCGCAGGCGCACCAACCGACCTGTAGGAGTCGCTGTCCACAACGCCCGATCCCCACCCATCAGTCTCCCACCCCCTAATACGGCTAATGTGTATTAGTACGGACGACCAGCTAAACTGAAAGCAAATGTGGAGCGCTGGGCTCGAACTGACGAGCCCAGCGTCTCCAGCATTTTGTGGCGAGCGCCTTGCCCACTACGCCACGTAGCCGCCGCAAATGTGTAAATGTTGTAACATGTAATATAACCGATGGGGCATACAGTAAAGACCCTCATCTGCACCTTTGATTACTTTGATCATATTCTTATATTCAGAGTTAATTATAAATGTTTATATAATTATATATATATTTATATATATATATATAATTATATAATATAAATAATTATATTGTTTACACTGTTTATTTCTTCTCATATTTTTACATTCAGATACAAGTTTATTGTCTATATTTATGTCTTTCTACTATTACCCTGCTCATACCTGTACCTCCCCTCCCCCATGCTGCTATGATGCCCGAATTTCCCCAAGGGGATCAATAAAGGAATATCTGATCTTATCTTGTTGTTGTTGTTGTTGATGTTGTTGTGGTCACGGTCACTGGACTCAACTTACTCTCTCTGTCTCTCTTGCTCTTCCTGTGTTTCACTCCCTTGGTGTACTTCTTCCAGAACTTGCGTTTGCCCTTGGCTCGCTCCTTCAGGGCCGTTTTGGGGTTTGTGATCCACGCGTGATAAAGGAACTGAGGAAGAGAGAGAGAGGTCAACAGTCCACCAGCACAACCGTCGAGAAGAGAGCAGAGAGGAGAAGAGAGCAGAGAGGAGAAGAGAGCAGAGAGCAGGAGAGAGCAGAGAGGAGAAGAGAGCAGAGAGAAGGAGAGAGGAGAAGAGAGCCGAGAGGAGAAGAGAGCAGAGAGGAGAAGAGAGCAGAGAGGAGGAGAGAGCAGAGAGGAGAAGAGAGCAGAGAGGAGAAGAGAACGGAAAGGAGGAGAGAGCAGAGAGGAGAGGAGAAGAGAACAGAAAGGAGAGATCAGAAAGGAGGAGAGAGCAGAGAGGAGAAGAGAGCCAAGAGGAGAAGAGAACAGAAAGGAAGAGAGAGCAGAGAGGAGAAGAGAGCCAAGAGGAGAAGAGAACAGAAAGGAGGAGAGAGCAGAGAGGAGAAGAGAGCAGAGAGGAGAAGAGAACAGAAAGGAGGAGAGAGCAGAGAGGAGGAGAGAGCAGAGAGGAGAAGAGAGCCAAGAGGAGAAGAGAGCAGAGAGCAGGAGAGAGCCGAGAGGAGAAGAGAACAGAAAGGAGAGAGCAGAGAGGAGAAGAGAGCAGAGAGGAGAAGAGAGCAGAGAGGAGGAGAGAGCAGAGAAGAGAAGAGAGCAGAGAGGAGAAGAGAGCCGAGAGGAGGAGAGAGCAGAGGAGAAGAGAGCAGAGAGGAGACGAGAGCAGAGAGGAGAAGAGAGCAGAGAGGAGAAGAGAGCAGAGAGGAGAAGAGAGCCGAGAGAAGGAGAGAGCCAAGAGGAGAAGAGAGGAGAGAGGAGAGAAGAGAGGAGGAGAGAGCCGAGAGGAGAAGAGAAGAGAGCAGAGGAGAGAAGAGAGGAGAAGAGAGCAGAGAGGAGAAGAGAGCAGAGAGGAGAAGAGAGCAGAGAGCAGGAGAGAGCAGAGAGGAGAAGAGAGCAGAGAGAAGGAGAGAGGAGAAGAGAGCCGAGAGGAGAAGAGAGCAGAGAGGAGAAGAGAGCAGAGAGGAGGAGAGAGCAGAGAGCAGGAGAGAGCCGAGAGGAGAAGAGAACAGAAAGGAGAGAGCAGAGAGGAGAAGAGAGCAGAGAGGAGAAGAGAGCAGAGAGGAGGAGAGAGCAGAGAAGAGAAGAGAGCAGAGAGGAGAAGAGAGCCGAGAGGAGGAGAGAGCAGAGGAGAAGAGAGCAGAGAGGAGAAGAGAGCAGAGAGGAGAAGAGAGCAGAGAGGAGAAGAGAGCAGAGAGGAGGAGAGAGCAGAGAGGAGAAGAGAGCAGAGAGGAGAAGAGAGCAGAGAGGAGAAGAGAGCAGAGAGGAGAAGAGAGCCGAGAGGAGAAGAGAGCAGAGGAGAAGAGAGCCGAGAGGAGAAGAGAGCCGAGAGGAGAAGAGAACAGAAAGGAGAAGAGAACAGAGAGGAGAAGAGAGCCGAGAGGAGAAGAGAGGAGGAGAGAAGAGGTGAAGAGAGCCGAGAGGAGGAGAGAGCAGAGAGGAGGAGAGAGCAGAGAGGAGGAGAGAGCAGAGAGGAGGAGAGAGCAGAGAGGAGAAGAGAAGAGAGCAGGAGAGAGAAGAGAGCAGAGAGGAGGAGAGAGCAGAGAGGAGGAGAGAGCAGAGAGGAGAAGAGAAGAGAGCAGAGAGGAGAAGAGAGCAGAGAGGAGAAGAGAGCAGAGAGGAGAAGAGAGCAGAGAGGAGAAGAGAAGAGAGCAGGAGAGAGAAGAGAGCAGAGAGGAGGAGAGAGCAGAGAGGAGGAGAGAGCAGAGAGGAGAAGAGAGCAGAGAGGAGAAGAGAAGAGAGCAGAGAGGAGAAGAGAGCAGAGAGGAGAAGAGAGCAGAGAGGAGGAGAGAGCAGAGAGGAGAAGAGAGCAGAGAGGAGAAGAGAGCAGAGAGGAGAAGAGAGCTGAGAGAAGGAGAGAGCAGAGAGGAGACGAGAGCAGAGAGGAGGAGAGAGCAGAGAGGAGAAGAGAGCCGAGAGAAGGAGAGAGCAGAGAGGAGAAGAGAGCAGAGAGGAGAAGAGAGCCGAGAGAAGGAGAGAGCCGAGAGGAGAAGAGAGCCAAGAGGAGAAGAGAGGAGAGAGGAGAGAAGAGAGGAGGAGAGAGCCGAGAGGAGAAGAGAAGAGAGCAGAGGAGAGAAGAGAGGAGAAGAGAGCAGAGAGGAGACGAGAGCAGAGAGGAGAAGAGAGCAGAGAGGAGAAGAGAGCCGAGAGAAGGAGAGCCGAGAGGAGAAGAGAGGAGAGAGGAGAGAAGAGAGGAGGAGAGAGCCGAGAGGAGAAGAGAAGAGAGCAGAGAGGAGGAGAGAAGAGAGGAGGAGAGAAGAGAGCAGAGAGGAGGAGAGAAGAGAGCAGAGAGGAGGAGAGAAGAGAGGAGGAGAGAAGAGAGGAGCAGAGAGGAGAAGAGAGCAGAGAGGAGAAGAGAGCCGAGAGAAGGAGAGAGCAGAGAGGAGACGAGAGCAGAGAGGAGGAGAGAGCAGAGAGAAGAGAGCCGAGAGAAGGAGAGAGCAGAGAGGAGAAGAGAGCAGAGAGGAGACGAGAGCAGAGAGGAGGAGAGAGCAGAGAGGAGAAGAGAGCCGAGAGAAGGAGAGCAGAGAGGAGAAGAGAGCAGAGAGGAGGAGAGAGCAGAGAGGAGACGAGAGCAGAGAGGAGGAGAGAGCAGAGAGGAGAAGAGAGCCGAGAGGAGGAGAGAGCAGAGAGGAGACGAGAGCAGAGAGGAGAAGAGAGCCGAGAGAAGGAGAGAGCCGAGAGAAGGAGAGAGCAGAGAGGAGAAGAGAGCAGAGAGGAGAAGAGAGCAGAGAGGAGAAGAGAGCCGAGAGAAGGAGAGAGCAGAGAGGAGACGAGAGCAGAGAGGAGAAGAGAGCAGAGAGGAGAAGAGAGCAGAGAGGAGAAGAGAGCCGAGAGAAGGAGAGAGCCAAGAGGAGAAGAGAGGAGAGAGGAGAGAAGAGAGGAGGAGAGAGCCGAGAGGAGAAGAGAAGAGAGCAGAGGAGAGAAGAGAGGAGGAGAGAGCCGAGAGGAGAAGAGAAGAGAGCAGAGAGGAGGAGAGAAGAGAGGAGGAGAGAAGAGAGCAGAGAGGAGGAGAGAAGAGAGCAGAGAGGAGGAGAGAAGAGAGGAGGAGAGAGCCGAGAGGAGAAGAGAGCAGAGATTCGTCAACGAATGTCAAACAAATGTTTTTCAGCAGAAAAATAGATCAAACGCTAATGATGTTTTTGCGTCATTTAACATTAAGTGACATTAATATTAACATTAAGTGACAATGTTCAGCTCTCTTCTCCAAATACGGTTGTTCTGGGATAACGATCGACCAACAAAACTCACAGAAACGTCCAAACTGAACAAAAACATTTCACACATTACACATGGCAGCCTGGTCAGGAGAGGCTCCGGGTCATGCAAAACACAAGCTCATCAAGACGACGACATGATATTATTAGAGAGTGCAAAGGTCACAGCGTTTCCATTTCACATAATTTCTATTTTATTTGATCATAAACGTGTTTATTATTTATTTTCCCACTGATTCGGGCCCACGTTTTAATATCGGCCATGCCGTGCCAGAAGGGATATGTAAAACATGAGATGGAAAGGCAGTCGGGATGCATTAGCGTTTATCGAGCAGCTGGCAGGTCTCCACACAGACAGAACGCTGCTGATTAAATACCTTGCCTGCCCTCACTACATACTGGAGCACAGTTCTGGGCAGCTTTATGATAGATCTGGGCAAAGCCAAAACGGCAGAGGCGAACTTTCCGATAGCTCGCTATAGGGGGAGAGAGAGAGAGGGAGAGAGAGAGAGAGAGGGAGATAGAGAGAGAGAGAGAGATGGATGAAGTGGAAGAGGGTTAGTAGAAATCCATCTTAGCTTTATAAACAGCAGAAGCTCATTGTGTCAGAGGAAGGAGAAGAGTGGGCTGAGGGAGGATTAGTCGACGACACGGATGAATGTGCTGTTAATCAGTGTTTCGCAAAGTGTGGTTCGAGGGCCCATGACTGGGTCTTTGGACGTATAAAATGGGTCCCCATGTTATTCTCTGGAAGTATGAAGCCAAACGCATTCAAGTCGATTGAGAAATATACATTGAATATGTTGAAAATAATACCCCACTGTTGGCTAGTAGTTTAACAATCTAAAAGCAGGATACCTACACAATAATGTGCCTAATCAGTTAAGAAACTTCTTAACAGTTCTACAGTAAACTACTGCACCTTTATTTATTACAAACAAGAAAAAGAGCTAAGATGAAATGCAAAGTGCACACTAAAGAATAAGTAAGGGATAATGTATAGCTACGAGGTCATTGTCGCAAAATAATTGACCGACACAAGAGTTTAAAATATCGAGCCGCCTCGGCGAGGTGTTTTAAACGTCAGTGAAGGTCAATTATTTTGCGACAATGATCGAGTATAGCTATACATTATCCGCTCGTCGCTCCGCCCCCTGTCATCGCCGGCAGCTTCCCCGGCAGCACTGATGTGACATCAGTGATGTCAGTGGGCTTGATTGCGAACAGCTGCGCACAGCGGTCATTATTGTGGGCTTGATTGCGAACAGCTGCGCACAGCGGTCATTATTGTGTGATAATTGACCGCTGCTAGGGGTAACGGAGCGCTATTGACCAATCACAAGCAAGCATTTCGGCGAATGTGAAAACGCCATGTAATAAAAACAAATAAACAACTTAACCTAACCCCCAAAAAAGTGCAAATCTGCTTTCAAATACAATTATATATATATTTTAATGCACTTTTTTCTCCAATTTTTTTAATTTTTCTCCCATCCCAATTCCACTGTGCCAATTCTCCCCTCCCCTGTCTTGAACGTTGGGAGGATAGAAGCCTTGCATCACGTGTCCCCTCCGATACACGAGGAGGCAGCCTGTCACATCTTTTCACCTGCCAGCGCGGACTCTCAGTGGCGAGGTGTAACGTGTGGGAGGCTCACACTACCCCCGCCATTTCCTGCCTCTGCTGTGCAGGCGTCCCCAACCGACCTGTAGGAGTCGCTGTCCACAACGTCCAGATTACCACCCATCGACTTCCACCCGCTGACTCTGCCAATTGAGTTAGTATGACGACTGGCCCAAGCCGGAGGCAATGCCGACAGCCGGAGTCGAACCCGGTGTCTCTTGCGTTGGTGACGAGCGCAATGTCCGCTGCGCCACCCAGCCGCCCTATAAAATTATATATTGTAAAATATTAACAATATTGGTTGCAGATATAGGGGCGAGGGAAATTTGACAATACAAATCGCTCACATTAAACAGACAGAACAAGTCACGAATAAGAATAACAAAACAAATTGCCTAAGAATAAGAATAGAATAAAATATACAGTAAAAAAATACAGTAAAAATATACAGACGTCTACAGTAAGTATTTATTTATTTTAGCTGGGGGCAGTTTTTGGCGCCCCCAGCAACCGCCTATAGGAAGCTCCGCCCCTGGGTGACTACCACATGCCTCCTCCGATACATGTGGAGTCACCAGACGCTTCTTTTCACCTGTCACCGCTAGAAACAGGCCACCAGGAAAACTCCCGATGCTCCCGATGGCCGGTCCAGGCCTGCTCATACCCCACCCGGGAACACCGCCAACTGTGTTCTTAGACCTCTACAATCCCCAGCTGCCCCCGTGCCAAATCAGTCGTAACAATATTTACTTAAAAAAGAATTGGCCAGGTTCTAAAGACAATGGAGATGCCAGACAGGCCACAGCACGGCTAAACCCTAGCTAGTGGAGACAAGGCATAAATAATGAAATGTACAAATGTGTCTGAATTCTGACAACGCCAGAATGAAGGGCTGCCACCACCCTGGAGCTGAGAGGTGGAGCTCACCTGGAGAGAGGCGGGGTTAGAGGTGGAGCTCACCTAGAGAGAGGCGGGGTTAGAGGCGGAGCTCACCTGGGGAGAGGCGGGCTTAGAGGCGGAGCTCACCTGGAGAGAGGCGGGGTTAGAGGCGGAGCTCACCTGGAAAGAGGTGGGGTTAGAGGTGGAGCTCACCTGGAGAGAGGCGAGGCTAGAGGTGGAGCTCACCTGGACAGAGGCGGGGTTAAAGGTGGAGCTCACCTGGAGAGAGGCGATTAGAGGTGGAGCTCACCTGGAGAGAGGTGGGGTTAGATGCGGAGCTCACCTGCAGAGAGGCGTGGTTAGAGGCGGAGCTTACCTGGAAGGCAGATTTCTTTGGCGTTTGTTCGTCCTCCTTTTTGTCTTCCTCCTCCTCTTCATCCTCACTGTCAGTTTCAAACAAGTAATAATCTCCACTCCTAACCACTGAGGAGCGAAGAGCAAAGTACAGTTACTGTACCACTAAGTGAACACATGGTATTCATGCTAAACAACCTTTTGTCACCACTTTATTTTGTTTGTTTTTGTTTTTCATAGAAAGGGAGGGAGGTAGATTGAGGAGGAGGAGGAGGAGGGGGGAGGAAGAAGAGGACAAGACACACAACTGTGAGTAGTCGGAAAACTTGGCAGAAAATGTAAAGCACAGTAAATTAACCTCTTAAGCCCAAGCGGTCCGGTACCGGTACGAGATTGATATCACGCCATAAATCCATCTCTACAGAATGTATGAATTAATGTTGCGGTTTCTTTTCAAATGTAGCCAAGAGTAAAGATCAGGTAAACAGGTCGGTTGGTGTGCCTGCGCAGCAGAATCAGGAAGCGACGGGGGCGGCGTGCCCTCCAAACGCAGACCCCCGACGCTGAGAGATCGCGCTGTGCAGGTGAAAGGATGCGACTGCTGCTTCCTCGAGTACCGGAGGGGACACGTGATGTAAGGCTTAGTCCACATTGCAGCCAGCTTGTGGGAGGCATGGCCTAACAGCGTTCGAGACAGGGGAGGGTAGAATTGGACGATACGAAATTGGGATGGGAGAAAAATAGAAAAAATGGGAGAAAAAGTAGTAAAAAAAAAGAAAGGGGAGATTTGGCCCGATCCATAGATGTGTGACTTGGGCATAATAAGATAATTTATAGGCCTGATATTCTATAATCATATTTCAAATTGTGTCCGGATGGCAGAATTCAGTACTGTATCTACAAAACCTCCTGTTAATCATCTTCCCTTTATTCATTTGCTTAGATTATTTGTACACGTGATCTCAAGAAGGTGCTGAATTTTTCATGTCTGGTCAATTTTAGCATGGTGTTATTCACCGTCAAAGATAATGATATTCTCCTTTGGTTCATTACAATTTACTCAAGCCTAGTAACAGACACAATATTTCTGACACTGGGAATACATTCCCTGAGATACCAAGAACATGCAAATGTGTAACGATCCCAGGTCCTGGGGGGCCTGGGTTAAGGAGAACAATAACACTGGACACTCTCTACCTCCTTTCAATGATATCATACCACCCTCTAGTGGTCACCAGCAGATGGTGCAGGCTGTCACATTAAACATGTTAACTAATGTAGTTCACATAATTAATAGTATGGTTAATGTGATATCGTGGTGTGTGTTGTCATTGTTGTCGTTCCCTTCCCTGGTGTGATGTTCTCTCCTGTCTGGTGTTGTTGTAATCTTGCTTGTGTTTAGTTTGTTAATTTTGTGTTAGACTGGCCTGACCAGGTGTTGCCAATGTTAATTAGTCAGGGTATATATGTGTGTGTCTCCCTTTCCTCGTCATGGCGTCATTTCCTCCTGTTACCTGTTTCCTGCACACGTCATTGCTCCCCCTTGGTTGTCTAGTAAGTGTAGTGTTTGTTTTTGCCTGTTTGTTTTATGTTCTCCAGTTTATTGTTCTGATGTCAGTTAGTTTGCACCATTTAATTTCGTTTGTTTGTGCTCTAAGTCTTTTTGATATTGTCTGTTTCGTGTAGTGCTTGGTGAACCTCAGTAAAGAGTCATTATCTACACAAATTCTGCCGTCTCCGTTTCCTCCATTCACCAGTTATTCTGCAGTTTCGGTGCTCTCCGATCCTTCCGCATATTGGGTTCTACTTTCCCCTCTGGTCGTAACAGAATGACGCCACCATTGCTGAACCCAGCGGACAGATTGAAGGGCACTATGAGTGTACTCCTTAAGCTGATGGAGGGCGATATGGCTAGCTACACCCCAGCTAAATGGGTATTTTTATTTAAAACCATCCAATCCGTAGTGGACCAGAATCCAGATCAGGAGGCAGAGATGGGGAGGCTGGCCGACCAGGTCGCAATCCTCCTGGAGAGGCATAATTGCCCCCCAGCCTCTGATCTATGTAGTATTCAAGGTTCTGCAGCTAGCCAGGCATCCACAGCTAACCCAGCCCCCACTGTTAGCTTAGCCTCTGCAGCTAGCCAGGCCCTCCCAGCTAGCATTGTTCCTGCAGCTAGCCAGGCCTCTCCAACTAGCACAGTCCCCAATGCTAGCTTAGCCTCTGCAGCTAGCCAGGCCCTCCCAGCTAGCATTGTTCCTGCAGCTAGCCAGGCCTCTCCAACTAGCACAGTCCCCAATGCTAGCTTAGGCTCTGCAGCTAGCCAGACCCTCCCAGCTAGCATTGTTCCTGCAGCTAGTCAGGCCTCCCCAGCTAGCACAGTCCCCACTGCTAACTTAGGCTCTGCAGCTATCCAGGTTCAACCAGCTAGCATAACCCTCACTGTTAGCCTAGCTCCTGAAGCTAACCAGGTCTCCCCAGCTAGCATTGCCCCTACAGTGAGTCCAGGCCCCACAGTTAGCCTAGCTCCCGCAGCTCGCAGACCTCAGAGAGCTAGCAAGGCTTGGAGGTCTAGCGAGGCTCAGGCTAGTATTGCTAACAAGGCCTCCACAGCTGGTCTAGCTTCAACGCCCAGCTCAGCCTCTACACCTGGTCTGGCTGCAATGCCGGCCGACTGCCACCGCTCCCCTTCCGGCCTCCACGCCACACCTCGCCGCCACAACCGGTCCGGCCTCCACGCCACACCTCATTGCCACAAATGGTCCGATCTCCATGCCCAGCCCAGCCTCTACGCCTGGTCCGGCTGCAACGCCGGCTGCCACCGCTCCCCTTCCGGCCTCCACGCCACACCTTGTCGCCACAACCGGTCCGGCCTCCACGCCACACCTCGTCGCCACAACCGGTCCGGCCTCCACGACACACCTTGTCGCCTCAACTGGTCCGGCCTCCACGCCCAGCCCAGCCTCTACGCCTGGTCCGGCTGCTACGCCGGTCCCTGGCTCCTCGACTGGTCCTGGCTTCCCCTTTGGTCCAGCCCTATGCTGTGATCGCCGCCCTGGTCCTCGCCCTGGTCCTCGCTGTGGTCTTTGCCATGGTCTTCGCCGTGGTCTGCGCTGGATCCTATTCCGGGGGTCGTCGCCGTCGCACCTCCGTGCCGGCTCTCCCGATCCGGTTCCTAGTCCGGCGACGGGAGGGTCCCTCGTCCGGGATCCTGCTCCGGGGTCCTTACCCTTGCCCCTTGGCTCCAGGTCCCCTGACCGGCTCCCTGTTTCTCTCCCCGCCTCACTTCTCCGGTCCTCTGTCCCCCCCCCCCCCCCCCCCCCCCGTCGGGCCTCTGTTCCCAGCTCCAGCCCCCCTCTCCGGGTCTCTCCTGTCTGGTGTTGTTGTAATCTTTGCTTGTGTTTAGTTTGTTAATTTTGTGTTAGACTGGCCTGACCAGGTGTTGCCAATGTTAATTAGTCAGGGTATATATGTGTGTGTCTCCCTTTCCTCGTCGTGGCGTCATTTCCTCCTGTTACCTGCCCACGTCATTGCTCCCCTTTGGTTGTCTAGTAAGTGTAGTTGTTGTGAAGGATCAGATTAAACTGAATATATATATTTATTTATGGATATATATTTAATAGTATTTGTATATCGTTTGATATCCCTTGTATATTCTTTGTACATATACACTGAATATCCCTTTAGTCTACTACAGCCCATAATAGTTCATTCTCTCATTGGACAAGAACCTGGCGCCAGCAGACAGGCCCCTTGAGTCAAGTTCAATAGTGCCGACGAACATGTCCCAACTAGCCCCGGTTCCGCGTAGGAATACGGCTACCGAAATACGAATGGTACTATTTGTTCACCGTGCATATAAATAGGGCGCAAGTAAAGTAGAACTTTCTTTTAGTCCATTAGTCCTTTACCCTCCAACCTAGTAACAGACGTGAAGCCTCACCCACGACCCACGTGTGGTGCAGTATGGCCTATTTTTGGCCCCAGAATAGGCATTGAGACCTCGTGTAAATTCATAGCTGAATTGTCATAGTTTGGCACTGTACCGTCGAGTGGGACGTATTTCTATTAAGTAATAATAGTCTATTATGTATGGTGCATCGTTCGGTTAAAGTTCTAAAGTGAGCAGCACCCCCATCGTTTCCTCGCGTTATCTAGAGTCTTAACCAGGCTGGGCAGACCACGCGTGGTGCTTTCATCCGAGGAGTTCTGGGCGAGGACGAGTGGACCTGCACATTGGATTACCTACCCGGACGACTGCTGAGCCTATACGGCATGGAATATCTATTTGCTTTGGGTGCTTTGATTTGTGGAGCGGATAACAGCCAACGCCAGTGAGTGTTGGAATTACCCCCGAGAGGAGCCCAGGTGAGACGGCGCTCAACCCAGACCGAGGCCGCCTCGCTTCTCCTTCGTTGTGGACCTACAGCTACCGTCTACAAGAGGGCCCAAGTGTATTCATCTGTGGATCAAGATCCTGCGGGCACTGTTTTCTGTACCTGAATTCTCCCCAGGAATCGTTGGCCAGATGGGATGCAGCTGACGGCTCTCCAAACCCCCCCCCCCCCTTACTGACTTACAACCAGCAGGACCCCTTTAGTATCCCGCTATAATCCTTAAGTACCATCGCTATAGTTTCCCTAAAGAACCAGGTTGTATACTTGCTTCCTGCGTAACCAGAGATTGGACATTCAGTGTTGATTTGCCTACGAATACTCATTTGCCTTACAAGTGCATTCAAATCATAAATGTAATTAAGTAAATGTTGTATATACCTTTTGCTATATTAAACCTTCGGCTGTTATATTTGTGTGGACCTGATTTCATATGTGGGAAAGTGTTCATCATACTTAGATATCGTGTACTGGATGGCCAGAAGTTAAAGTACATCAAGCGGTAGTGGTTTAATGATACCATACTTATCAATACAGTCAGGGAATTGTACCCCTCAGTTACAATTGGTCCTTCGAGCCGGAGGGTAACTAGTGTAATATTAATATAGTGTTATTAATATTGAAATGGCCTATGATGAACACTCCACGAAACGGTCCTCCTAACGTAGAACGCCCGCGGCGCAGACGACAGACACCTCAGTACTTAGAGGATTACGCTGTCAGTCAACTACCTAGCCTTCTACAGACGGTAAACGCGGTAAAAGTAGAAAGTAAAATTATGTCTGACCTTAACGACCAGGTTACCCCGACCACAGAGGCCCTAGTGGGTTCTAATGTAACTGACCAAGCTCACGGTGGGGACCAGGAGGGAACAGACATGCCTTTACCCCCCGCCAATACCGAAGAAGTAGTCCCCGACCAGCTCCGGGAGGAAGACAACCCTCCAGAGGTGGAACCCTGCACGGAACAAGATGAGGAGAGCGCCGAGGAGATAGAGATCCAGGACTCCCCAACGAGCACAGCCAGGAGCGGCTCACCTCTACAAGCGTCTTCCCCCAGCGAGGCGGAGAGGATGCTGTCACAGGCGTTCCTCGTCAGCCTGACAGCCTCTACCGAACGCGATCGACTCCAGGGTGAACGCGATCGACTTCAGGGTGAACGCGATCGACTCCAAACACAGCAGCGGAGCGAAGAAGAGCACATACGCCTGGAGATGAGACGCCTTCAGACGGAAGAGAATATGGCAAGAGACCGGTCCAACACCCAGCGCGCCGCTGACGGTGCCCAAAGAGAAGCAGAGCGCGACATCGCTCTCATCCAGCGCGAAGCCGAGCGCGACAGACTACAAGCCGAGCGCGACAGACTACAAGCCGAGCGCGACAGACTACAAGCGCAGCTAATGGAGCAGCTGATCACCAGGGCAACACCCTCTCCCTCCGCCAGGGGTTCAAGGGCCTCGTCGAGACAACAGTCAAGGGCAGCATCCCCTAACCGACCAAGCGACCCTGAACTTGACCACCAGAGAGAGCCTATACCCCCCGCAGACCCCCTTCCCCGACCGGTCCAAGCGAGACCCAGCTACAAGGAAGGAGCAGCATACACTGCGGAGAGGCTAAATAAACGACTACAGGATCTAGAGGACCTGACAGAAGAAGAAGAGGGAGAGGAGGAGAACCAAGCCCGACGACAGCACAGTACTCCACCGGACCAGGAGGTCCAGTACAGCCCAGGCTATACCCCCGCGGCGCTGCGCTACAGACCCCCGACTCTATTCACGGGTGAGCATGACGCACGACCAGCCCAGAGGAACAGCACCTGGACCAGCGGGCCATGGTACCCTGCCGGTACCAGCCCACAGAGAGGCGCAAGAGGAGACTCGCCTAGGAGGCCTCTCTCCCAACGCTCACCGATGTGCCAGCCATCCACGGCGTCATACATTGGCACACCGACGTTTCCAGACTTCACCCATGAGAATCGAGCACAGTACACGGAGCTCCGGATGTGCTTAGAGACAATGATGGTGGATGTCGTTGACGAACGCCACAAGTATGCAATATTACTGAAGCACCTGAAAGTACCCCGAGCGCACAATATAGCGCTAGCCTATGCCACCTCTACGACCCCATACACCGCGGCTCTAGCAGCGCTGGACCAGAGATATGGACGTATATGGGATTACGTAATCCAAGAGATAAGGCATATTGACCGCCTACCCCCAGCAACAGACAATCGCTCACTAGACGACCTGTCTATAAAAGTGCAGTCCCTGGTAGGGATGCTGGGAGCGCAACGAGAAAAGGGTATGCACGAGCTATACGCCAACTCTAACGTCGAGAGGATTCTAGAGAAGCTGCCGCCCGCCAGACAAGAGCGCTTTAGGCGGCAAAGAGACCACCGTGATCCTAACGGTCCCGAACCATCCCTCCTCGATTTAGCCGACTTCCTGACGAGAGAAGTCAGCAGCCTACGCTTGGATACATTCGTGCGGAGCACACCAAGCTCCAGAGAGGGACCTAGGAGAGTAAACGATGGAAGAAGATCAGTGACTGTCATGCACCAATCAGAATCAGTACCGAGCAGTAAGAACCACAGTACCCCCTCGAGAAAAGAGAAGTGGAAGATGGTGTGCCCGTACTGCGAGAAGGAACACTGGCTGTCACAATGTGACCTGTTCAAGAAGATGAATGCAGAAGAAGTGAGTCAATGGATAAAGTCCAACAGGCGCTGTTACCGATGTGCGCGCAGTCACATGGCAGCCGAGTGCCGCCTAAAGAAGAGGTGCAGTCGGTGTGACGGAGCCCACCTAGATGTCCTACACGACAGTAACAGAAGAAAGCCTGCACCTGCACCATCGAGCAGCACAAAGGCAAGTGTCATGTACATTGACCCCGCCAGCAGCAGCGGCGCCCAGGTGCTCTTAAAGGTAGTCCGTGTAACATTGAGCCACCAAGATAAAGTCATGGACACTTACGCCGTCCTTGATGACGGATCAGAGAAGACCCTTCTCCTCGCATCCGCTGCGGCCCAGCTGGGACTGCGGGGGAGCGAGAACCAGATGACGATTCGGACAATAAGAAGAGATTTAAAGACGATAAAAGGCGAGAATGTCTCCTTCACTATCGCAGCAAGCGGGCAGCCAGAGAGACGGTATAGGATTACAAATGCTTTCACCAGCCAAGAAATAGGACTATCACAGTACACCTACCCCATCGCCAAACTGATGGATAAATATGTGCACCTGCGTCAACTACCTATCCCGCTCATAGACGGCGCCACCCCGACCCTGCTGATAGGCTCCGACCATGCAGACCTCATAGTCCCGATAGACCGGGTCCATACAGGACCCAGAGGCTGTCCTGCAGCAGTCGAGACCCGCCTAGGATGGACACTACAAGGCCCCCTCGCTAAATCTCTCAACCGAACAGCAGCCACTAGCTGCCTCCACTCCAGAGTGACAGAAGAAGACACCACTCTCCTGCAGCATGTCGAGAGGCTATGGACACTAGAGACAATGCCCTTTAAGAACGAAAAGAAAGACATTCGTTCTAAAGAAGACATTTACGCCATAAACCTCCTCGAGCAAGGGACAAAGAGAGTCACAGTCGGCGGAGTGATGAGATACGCAACTCCACTCCTGAGGCGAGAGGGAATGCCCACCTTTCACGCCACGAAAGAAGCTACGGAGCGGTATCTATTGAACACAGAGCGGCGCCTAGCCAAAGACCCCGCTCAAGAGAGTGTGTACCGCGCTGAGATTGAGAAGCTAATCACAGCGGGACACGTAACGAAGATTGACTGGCGACGCCGTGCGCTGCTCCGCGCCTCTCTGATCAAAGACGGCTTTGATCTCCGGCAGCAGGCCAGCAGCGACCCCCCAGTATTACGCAGCCTCTCCCCAGAGGAGAAGCCCTTGCTGCGGTTCCTATGGAGAGAGAGGATCGGAGATGAGCACCCAGCCATCTACCAATGGGAAGTCCTCCCCTTCGGAACCACATGCAGCCCGTGCTGTGCTACATTTGCACTGCAGAAACACGTCGCAGAGGACCCAGCAGCAGATGAAGAGGTCCGACACAGTGTGAAGAACAGTTTCTACGTGGACAACTGTTTACAAAGCGTTTCGACCCAAGAAGAAGCCGAGGCTCTCCTACTCAAGCTACGCGCCTCCCTGATCAAAGGCGGCTTTGATCTCAGGCAGTGGGCCAGCAGCGACCCGCAAGTATTGCGCAGCCTCTCCCCCGCGGACAAGGCAGCCAGTAGCGAGACCTGGATGGCGACCATCCCAGGAGAAGCCCAAGAAATGACACTAGGACTAGTCTGGCGCTTCAAAACAGACTCGCTCCACTATAGACACAAACCCCTGACCACGGAGCAGGGAAGGTCGACGGCGATACCGACCACCAGACGGAGTGTGTACAGAACACTCGCCAGACAATATGACCCGTTGGGATGTATTCTACCTTACACCACCAGGGCAAAGATGATTGTACGAGCACTATGGGACAAGGACCAGGGCTGGGACGACCCAATACCCGCACACCTTGCCTCCACATGGAGAGAGTGGGAGATGGAACTCCGCTCACTCCCAGGCGTCAACATACGCCGCAGCTACTTCCCACCCACAGTGAGGCCAGAGACATGCAAGATGGATCTACACGTCTTCAGCGACGCCTCCGAAGTAGCCTATGGATCTGTGGCCTACTTGCGTGCCCAAGAGAAGGGAGGAGAGATACACACCGCTTTCATCCTGGCTCGCTCAAGAATAGCCCCACGAAAGCAACAATCTATCCCGCGTCTAGAGCTCTGCGCAGCCCTAGCAGGAGCGCATCTAGCCACGTTAATCCAACGTGAACTCACCATCCCGGTGCAAAGAACAATCTTGTGGTCAGACTCTACGACAGTACTCACATGATTCAAGTCTGATTCATGCAGATACAAGGTCTTCGTGGGAGTCAGAGTCACAGAGATTCAAGAGTTAACAGAAGCAGCGAGCTGGCGGTATGTGGACACCAAACACAACCCAGCTGACGTCATCACCCGGGGAATGTCCCTAGATGACCTCACCCGTCACAACATCTACAGTGACGGACCAGAGTTCCTCAAGCTCCCGGAAGAAGAGTGGCCTACGCCCACCCCACGGGAAGCGAGTAAAGAGGAGGCTGAAAACAAGAAACCTATGTTCTGTGGATTGAGCACAGTCGCCTCCACAGACCCCAACATAGATGATTGCCTCACCCTACAGAGTGCGCAGCTAAAGACATTCCTGTGGCACCACCCAGAGATTCAGCCCACCACTGACATTTCAGCAGCTGACTACGAAGAAGCAGAACTTCTTCTACTACAACGAGCCCAGAGAGACTCGTTCCCCGATGAGCTAGACTGTCTACAGGGAGGAAAGCCCGTCCCATCAGACAGCAGACTGCTCCACCTGGCACCCGACCATGACGCCCATAATCTCATCAGAGTGGGTGGTCGTCTGCGGAGAGCCCCCGACCTACCGGATGACGTTAAGTACCCGATAGTCTTGAACAGCCGACACAAGGTCACAGAGCTGATCATAAAGAAATACGACGAGGATGTGCACCACGCAGGAGCAGAGAGAGTCTTCGCGGAGATCAGACGTCGCTATTGGATACTTCAAGGGAGAGAAGCAGTGCGACGCTTCCAGCGAACCTGTCTAGACTGCCGAAAGTGGCGCGCGCAGCCCAGCATACCCCGGATGGCTGACCTACCTCCCTGTCGCCTCCGACTCGGCGACAAGCCCTTTCACTCCACAGGCATGGACTGTTTTGGCCCGTTGTATATAAAGAAAGGAAGAGGAACCGAGAAGCGGTGGGGTATTGTATTCAAATGCATGACCACCAGAGCGATACATATCGAACTCCTTCCAACCATGAGCACAGACTCATTCCTTATGGCCTTCCGAAGATTCACATCGCGGAAAGGAAAACCGTCTACATTGTTGTCTGATCACGGGACAAACTTCAAAGGCGGAGAAAGAGAGCTGAGAGAGAGCTTCCAAGCTATGGGCCCAGAACTTAAGACCCACCTCGCTCCATCCCAGATTGACTTCCAGTTTAATCCCCCGAACGCACCCCACTTCGGTGGAACCTGGGAACGAGAAGTACGTTCTATAAAGACAGCCCTGTACGCCGTGCTTGGGGCCCAGACTGTGGCGGAAGAAGTCCTAATGACAGTCCTCACGGAGATCGAGGGAGTATTGAACTCCAAGCCCCTCGGTTACGTCTCAAGTGATGTAGCAGATGTCGACCCAGTCACCCCCAACACACTCTTGATGGGGCGGCTGGACCCCGCGCTACCCCAGACAATGTACAGGCCTGAAGAAGCGAACGGCCGAAGAATGTGGAGGTACAGTCAAGTACTGGCTGACAAGTTTTGGAATAGCTTCCTACTCCACTATCTACCGTCTCTACAGACCCGCCAGAAGTGGGTAAAAGAGAGAGACAATTTGACAGAAGGAACAGTCGTCATGATTATCGACCAGTCACTACCCAGAGCTATGTGGCCGGCTGGCCGCGTAAGCAAAGTGATCACCGGTGCCGATGGCAAGGTCCGAGCAGCTGAAGTGCTCGTCCAAGGGCGAACTTACACACGACCCGTGGCGAGGCTAATAGAACTGCCAAGACTCCCAGACACTATCGATGACGACCATGACCCCACGACTTTGTGAGTTGACTGACCCTTACAGCGGACCTTGAGTGGTAGACAGTGCGGTTAATCTGTCTCTGCTTAGCTAATTAGGTGGGACTAATTAGGGGGCGGCTGTTGTGAAGGATCAGATTAAACCGAATATATATATTTATTTATGGATATATATTTAATAGTATTTGTATATCGTTTGATATCCCTTGTATATTCTTTGTACATATACACTGAATATCCCTTTAGTCTACTACAGCCCATAATAGTTCATTCTCTCATTGGACAAGAACCTGGCGCCAGCAGACAGGCCCCTTGAGTCAAGTTCAATAGTGCCGACCAACATGTCCCAACTAGCCCCGGTTCCGCGTAGGAATACGGCTACCGAAATACGAATGGTACTATTTGTTCACTGTGCATATAAATAGGGCGCAAGTAAAGTAGAACTTTCTTTTAGTCCATTAGTCCTTTACCCTCCAACCTAGTAACAGACGTGAAGCCTCACCCACGACCCACGTGTGGTGCAGTATGGCCTATTTTTGGCCCCAGAATAGGCATTGAGACCTCGTGTAAATTCATAGCTGAATTGTCATAGTTTGGCACTGTACCGTCGAGTGGGACGTATTTCTATTAAGTAATAAGTCTATTATGTATGGTGCATCGTTCGGTTAAAGTTCTAAAGTGAGCAGCACCCCCATCGTTTCCTCGCGTTATCTAGAGTCTTAACCAGGCTGGGCAGACCACGCGTGGTGCTTTCATCCGAGGAGTTCTGGGCGAGGACGAGTGGACCTGCACATTGGATTACCTACCCGGACGACTGCTGAGCCTATACGGCATGGAATATCTATTTGCTTTGGGTGCTTTGATTTGTGGAGCGGATAACAGCCAACGCCAGTGAGTGTTGGAATTACCCCCGAGAGGAGCCCAGGTGAGACGGCGCTCAACCCAGACCGAGGCCGCCTCGCTTCTCCTTCGTTGTGGACCTACAGCTACCGTCTACAAGAGGGCCCAAGTGTATTCATCTGTGGATCAAGATCCTGCGGGCACTGTTTTCTGTACCTGAATTCTCCCCAGGAATCGTTGGCCAGATGGGATGCAGCTGACGGCTCTCCAAACCCCCCCCCCCCTTACTGACTTACAACCAGCAGGACCCCTTTAGTATCCCGCTATAATCCTTAAGTACCATCGCTATAGTTTCCCTAAAGAACCAAGTTGTATACTTGCTTCCTGCGTAACCAGAGATTGGACATTCAGTGTTGATTTGCCTACGAATACTCATTTGCCTTACAAGTGCATTCAAATCATAAATGTAATTATCGGCTCAAATAAGGGACTAAACACGTTTCGCAATTATGCCACATCAATGTGGAACGCCCTACCCAAAGCTGTAAAGGAATGTGGATCACTACCCACTTTCAAAACCTCTCTCAAGGGACACCTACGGGAGACTGCAATTCAACACTGGCCCCTGTAAATATCCTAACCCAACCCCCTCCAATGTACAGTCATTTACCTAGTATGGTTTTGTCAATAGTTCAATGTACAATTGTGTTTGTTTGTACAGTGTCTCCTCCCCCCCCCCCTCAATGTACAGTGTTACTTGTTTATACAGTGTGCCCCCCGGCCCCCCCCCCCCCCCCCCAACCACCTCCAATGTAAATTACCCAGTATGGTTGTCAATATCCCAATGTACCCAACCCCCCCCACCCAACCTCCTCCAATGTACAGTTTCTACATCAAATGTATATACTCCCTTTTCTTGACTCCTTCTGTATCACAAACAGTACTGTATTTGCAAATCTGGTATGTCATAAATGTATAGATGTAGCAGTACTGACTATCTGTATGTCATGTATGTCATATATGTCTATATGAATTGAAAATGGGGGACCCTGATGGAAACAAGACAAACGTCTTTCTCAGGTCTGCATCCCCTTAACAATTGTATGTATTGAGCCGTACTGTATTGTACCCATTCTGCAATCTGTTAAATAAAGTTTTCATTCATTCATTCATTCATTAAGTGAATGTTGTATATACCTTTTGCTATATTAAACCTTCGGCTGTTATATTTGTGTGGACCTGATTTCATATGTGGGAAAGTGTTCATCATACTTAGATATCGTGTACTGGATGGCCAGAAGTTAAAGTACATCAAGCGGTAGTGGTTTAATGATACCATACTTATCAATACAGTCAGGGAATTGTACCCCTCAGTTACAGTAGTGTTTGTTTTTGCCTGTTTGTTTTACGTTCTCCAGTTTATTGTTCTTATGTCAGTTCGTTTGCGCCATTTACTTTAATTTGTTTGTGCTCTAAGTCTTTTTGTTATCGTACCAGCAAGGCTGTGTTGTTATTGTCTGTTTCGTGTAGTGCTTGGTGAACCTCAGTAAAGAGTCATTATCTACACGAATTCTGCCGTCTCCGTTTCCTCCATTCGCCAGTCATTCTGCAGTTTCGGTGCTCTCCGGTCCTTCCGCATATTGGGTTCTACTTCCCCCTCTGGTCGTAACACAAATGGCCTTGTAGAAGTGGAGCAATCTTCCATTTACTATTTTAGGCGGATTTTCAGAAAATATGGCTAGGGCTTAAGAGGTTAGAAAACCAAAGAGAGTCGGCATCTGCTCACTGACTTGCACTGACCTTAAAGCGGCACTTCAGCAAAAAGAAGAAGATTTATTTTGCACATAAGCTCATACACATCCAAAAACTCGAAACAGTTTTGCACGTGTTCATTTAGTTTGACATGTATTGAGAGTGAATGAGTTTGAATAAGCCCACCGATGATGTCATCTGGCACATTGAATCCTTGTGTCATATTAATTACAGCACCATGACATGATGTAGATGAAAAGATTAGCAATGCCTTGTCTTATAGGGACTGCTCCCTTGTGATTTCATTGAGCTCTAAGTACCACAATACAAGGATTCAATGATGACATCGCTGGTGGCCATATTCAAACGCATTCACTCTTAATAACTCTCAAACTAAATTAATGTGTGCCAAGCGGTTTAGTTTTTGGATGTGAGTGAGATCATGTGGAAAATAAATCAGTATTGTTTTTTGGTGAAGTGCCCCTTTAACATCCAACCCATGACAAACTTACATACGTCCCCCAAGTCCCCCTTAAAATAAATTTATCAAAGGGCCCTTCCTGCAATCCACTTGTCATTAAAACATCTATACTTACATATCATGTTTAATATAACACTGTAAGCTATTTCCTTTCAATCCATGATGTGAAACACTTAATAATAGTCTAACCGGCACATAGAAATACTGTTATTAATACCACTATACACTTGTTAATAATACCACTATACACTTATTAATACCACTATTGCACTTTACTGTTACATTTTCACTCTGGTTAGATGCCAAACTTATTTTTGTTGTATGTACTTGTGCTGTATAATGACAATACATTTGAATCCAATCTAATCTAATCTAAATATATATACCCATGAATGTTTTGACACGGAAAATGTAAGAAAATAAAACACACAAGATAACACCGTTGTTAGTCATGTACAGGATATACTCCTGCTAATTGTGAAGGATGACTTCTCATCAGAAAGCATAATGGAGTATGTTTATGGATGTGCTGCGGACTCATGTTACAGTCTGAGAGCACAGTTGTGAAAACTAGTTTACAGATCATGTATATATATATATATATCCAGTAATCAGTGTTAGGAAAACAAAGCTGACGTATGTCCTTGAACAGAAGAATGACAATGGGAGGGCAGGAGAGGAGGATGCTGGGACACATGGAGATGAGGTGAAACATGAGAGGTAATGCAACATGGAGAACAGTAATATCCAGACATGGGTTCAAACCCCAAACAGGTCACCAAGGAGAAATGTTGCAATGTCGTTATCAATGTCACAAGGAATCTTGATTTAAATTTAATTTATTTCAATTTGTCTTTTCTTGTAATGCTGAGCCAAACTGTGCCCAACACAAATGCCCAGGTCGAGAAAATAGGACTTGCAACTATTTGTAATGTTCACAATGTAGATATGATCAAATAGTGCATAATATTATATATATTATACCGGTATTATACATTTCACATTTGGTCATGCCATCAGTCTTGTGTTAAACTGTAGGACTGGTCTACAGTGGTGTGGTTTCTCCTGGGTGATACCTGTCGGGTCGTCATGTCTACAAGCAAAGAATGAATTACTCTTGTAACCTTTCTTCCAATCTTGAAACAAAGTATTGAGGAGTTCATATCTTTGCATTGTTCTTTTTTCCACACAACAGAGAGATTCTATACTGCGGGCTCTTCAGGTTTAGACCAATGATGTGTTCTGAACCACCATTCCCAGCCTCTAGTCATTTTCTTTTCATTCGTGACAAGTCTATTTAAGGTAAACCCCTGTCTGTACCCGTGTTGACATCATTTCACCGGCCATACGGGAAGCTTACCGTTAAAGGATCAATAGGCTGCCGCAGATGTTTGGCAACATTTAAATTTTCTTATTATATCTCGACAGTAATCGATAGTACTCCAAATGTTCCGGTAAGGGGGCAGGAGCTAAAACAACAACATCCAATCAAACAAATGACCAAATCAAATGATTGGAATGAGCGAGCTGTCTATCAAACCCTCTGGTGACGCGCACGCTTGTTATGCGCATAACACTTGTGCGCGTACACAAAGGCCTGCTGCTGACACATAGCTGCCTGCTAGCTACCTAGCGGGGCCGTGGCTTTGGATGCATCCTGATGCGTTCTGATTTGGAAGGGCGTTGTCGAATTTGGTTTAAGGATTTGAAAATATTTCTAGGTTCTGCCCAAAATCAAACGGCCGCCTGTTGCTCCTTTAAGTCGTCCCTCTGTACGCGTGGCGTTCCATTGCCTGACAGCTACAGTTGAACAAGGGCCCTTAAATAGAGACTAGAAGATGACTACGGACCGGGTCGGAGCGCTAATGTGTTTGAGTCCCTCAGAGCCCGGGGCAGTATGAGAATCCTCAGGAGTTCTGGTCAAGGACACAACGGCCAATCAGAGCGGAGGAAGGATAGGGGGGAGGGGTCAACCTACTGGAAGCATGGTCGACCCACGGCCTCCACCACTGCTTTTTTTTGGCCTTGGCTTTCGTTCGCTCTGCTCCTAAAATTTCACAAATAGATCAATGCAACATTTCACAAATTCTTTGAGGAAAAAAATTAAGTATTCTGTGTTATTTCAAGGCAAAGATATTTCCCTGTTTTAAAACGTTTGTCAAAAGTAATCAAAAGTACTTCATCACGTAACATTCCTGCACTCATCTTGCATGTCAGTTTCTCGTCTATGAAATGTAACCGTTTAATCTTCCACAAGTCCTTCTCACCACAACTGTACGGACACTTTAACTCTTAAAAACAGTAACTCTTCCATCACATCATCACATGTCCAGTCGCTCACTCTCCTACGAGAGCCCCCCCCCCACCGGCAGCCTTCGTCATACCGTCATCGTCGTCCTCCTCCTCGGGTGGGATGAGGTTCTGTCCGTCGCCAGACTCCTGGTTCATGCTCAACATCCTCTCTTTCCCTCTTTTAAACTTCTCCTGCCTCATCTTAATGCGGTCCATCCTGATATAGAGAGATGCACAGAGAGAGAGAGTCACTACAACCAGAGAGAGAGAGAGAGAGAGAGAGAGAGAGAGAGAGAGAGAGAGAGAGAGAGAGAGAGAGAGAGAGAGACACGCTGCCCACAGACATACTGGAGATCACCTTCAGCATGTCCAGGTAGGACCTAGGAGACACGATATCCATATACATCTTAGTGCTGAGGTATGGAGAACCACATGTCTAACTCTGATCATCATACTGGACAACATGGTAACAGGAAGTGTGACACAGTATCAAACTGAAACTGAAATGTTCAATTAACATTCTTAAATATTTTAGAAACTATTTTGTACGTTCTGAGCGCACTCGGTTTTAGCCACAGGGACCTTTCAGAGAGAGATGACAGGTGACAGATCCAGTATTTCCCAACCTACTGCGTGATTGGTTCTTGACAAGCGCGCAGTCGTTCAGTATTGACAAAGCCTACTTTGCTGGAACGATTTATTTCGCACTATACAGTACGTATAAGTAAAAGTATAAGTCTTTATTTGTCATCAGATTAACACACACACACACACATGCGATGAGCGACCAACAGGAACACACACACACATGCACTGAGTCGTGAGTCGTGAGACGTGTGTGTGTGTTTGTGTGTGTGTCATTTTGAGATCAGTCGCAAATCGCTTCCTGTTGAATGGATCAGACAGCCAGGGACCAGATGCCGAAACTCGGCTGTTTTACACACGCCTCATTCGACTTATAAGGAGATGGCGGGCGTGTCTGTATGCAAATGCCTTGAGTGCGAACACGCATTTGAATTTAAGAATGAGTGGGATTCATCATGCAACAGACCTGGGAAAGAACAGATTTGGACGTTAAAGGTGACATGCATTATAAATGTCATTTTTCAGTCTCTAGCATTGTATTATAGTAATAGGAGTTAGTATCAATGTGTTTAAGTGTCTAAATACCATATTGGCGGATTGCTCTGATTCAGCTCAGACCATTTCCTGCTCCAGTAAATTAGGCCATCCTGATTTGAAGGCCTGAGTGACGTCACTCAGGCTCTGGGTAGCGGACAGTGATGTGATTGGCTCTGTGGTTGTAGCTAATGCCCGCCCACAATCTACCTAGACTGACTACACAGCGAGTGGAAACCACTTCCTCATACTGCGGCAGAGTGAAACCCACCTCTGCATGCACTCTGGAGGGAGAGAGAGAGAGAGATAGAGAGGGAGAGAGAGAGGGAGGGAGAGACAGAGAGAGAGGGAGAGAGAGAGAGAGACACCACTGTGCAAACACTCCGCACACAGGTCCCCCCCCCCCCATTCGGGAGCACTTGGGGAGGGGGGGGGGGGGACCTGCCGCGCGGCACACACCCCCGAACGGCAGAGGGAGAGAGTGAAAGAAAGAAAAAAAGAAAGGAAGAGAGAGGGAGGGAGGGAGAGAGGGGGCCTTATCAATAACGGCCTGTATTTTTTTTCTCTCTCTCTCTCTCTCTCTCTCTCTCTCTCTCTCTCTCCCACCCCCCCCTCTCTCTCTCTCTAACTCTCTAACTCTCTCTCTCTCTCTCCCACCCCCCCTCTCTCTCTCTCTCTCTCTCTCTCTCTCTCTCTCTCTCTCTCTCTCTCTCTCTATCTCTCTCTGTCTACCAGTCGCAGACTGTGTGGACTGACTGTCAATCAAAGTGCTTATGGGCGGAGCCAGGCCATAACAGCCTGAAATCTTGAGGCTGAAAAATGATGGTTTTGAGTACTTGATTAGAAATATAAAACAATGCATTTAAAAAAAAAAAAAACTTACAGATGTCTTCAATTGACTCACAGGAATTGTGTAAAGTTGCCCAAATAGTGCTAGGAATAGCAATGCATGTCCCCTTTAACACATTACGTGATTGGGAGTCAGCGCTTGACGGCCAATCACGTATATATACGTTTTTAACTCGTTATTTCTTTTATTCGCTATTGCCATTCATAATTCATCGAGGCACATTGTGCATGCTGTTCTGAGTGTGTCTGAGATTGCAGACGGTCAATACTGCCCCCTAACGCATTGTGGCCGCTATTGCACTCCATTAGAAACCATGTATTTTTTTTCTGGGCCGAGCTGAGCCGTGTGGGCGGGGTTTAAATACTCCGGCGAGGTAACCTGTTACAACGATATCACAACTAGGCTGCCCCCCCCCCCCCCCCCCCCTTCATATGCAATGCTGGAGAACATGGCACGGACTCCCGTGACCAGTACTACAAATGGCGATCAGATAATTGGATTATTTTTCTTGCATTACATCAAAGACAAGGTAAGAACACTATATATAAAATCTTGCGTTGATCTGATATTTTTTTCCCCCATGATTGAAGCTGTCTGTGTGTGTGTGTGCCGTTGGTGGCAGGAGGGGGGGGGGGGGGGGTACGCCGGTCTAAACCACATTTCATTCTTGCATGAGGAGACATCATAACGATAATCTAGCGTTGATTTCAGGATGATTCGATAATCAGGCGAAAAATTACAACGTGATAACTGGATTTCACTAAAGGGCTATTATCGCGACTTTTCCTGGGATTAGTAAGAATCACCCAAACTATACTTATATTCAAAACGGTATAAAACGGAAATGTACAGATGAAAAAACAATCTGTTTTGTGCATGTTGACTGGAAGCAACTCACTGACAATTGACGGGTGTATTAGATCCATAGCTATAATATTTCATATATTTTAAGGACTCGCAAGTGTGGCTTTCTCCCCATTGAACAAAGAGCTGGCGTTCTACCCAGAAGGTAAACAGCGACCCCTGGTCGTGAATGTGTTAAGAACGGCTTGATGAATGTGACGGCAAGAATATAAGAAAAATAATAATAATAGTATTGTTGAATGAGGCCCATTGTGTTTAGGGAATTTTGGGCTGAGAGAACATTGGGCTGAGAGAACATTGGGCTGAGGGAACATTAGGTTGAGGGAACATTAGGCTGAGGGAACATTAGGTTGAGGGAACATTAGGTTGAGGGAACATTAGGCTGAGGGAACATTAGGTTGAGGGAACATTGGGCTGAGAGAACATTAGGCTGAGTGAACATTAGGCTGAGGGAACATTAGGTTGAGGGAACATTAGACTGAGGGAATATTAGGCTGAGGGAACATTAGGTTGAGGGAACATTGGGCTGAGGGAACATTGGGCTGAGAGAACATTAGGTTGAGGGAACATTAGGCTGAGGGAATATTAGGCTGAGGGAACATTAGGCTGAGGGAACATTAGGTTGAGGGAACATTGGGCTGAGAGAACATTAGGCTGAGGGAACATTAGGCTGAGGGAACATTAGGTTGAGGGAACATTAGACTGAGGGAATATTAGGCTGAGGGAACATTAGGTTGAGGGAACATTGGGCTGAGGGAACATTGGGCTGAGGGAACAGCTAGTCGCTCAGGCTGACCAACACGCTGCCTACAGACAGACTGCAGAGGCCCTGGTCTGGACATCAAGGAGCATTAACCAACAGGCGGAGGGCTCATTAGGGTGAGATAAGTGGATAAGGAACAACTTCCTGGGCTAATTGTAAGTGGTGGAAACACTCTTATCTGTCTATATTAGGATGAACTAAAGTGTCCTAATCAGACAGGAGAGGAGGGGGTCTCACTGTCTCTTCAGCTGCTCCATGGACTTGTGCTCCTCCTCCAGTCTGGCCTTCACTGCTTTCACTATGGTGGCCTGGAACAGCTCTGCCCCCCTGGAACACAGAGCAGCCACCGTCAGCTTGAACTGCAGTCACAGAGTCACTCTGACAGGACAAGACACTCTGACGTGACAAGACACTCTGACAGGACAAGACACTCTGATGTGACAAGACACTCTGACGTGACAAGACACTCTGACGTGACAAGACACTCTGATGTGACAAGACACTCTGACGTGACAAGACACTCTGATGTGACAAGACACTCTGACATGACAAGACACTCTGACGTGACAAGACACTCTGACGTGACAAGACACTCTGACAGGACAAGACACTCTGACGTGACAAGACACTCTGACGTGACAAGACACTCTGACGTGACAAGACACTCTGACAGGACAAGACACTCTGACGTGACAAGACACTCTGACGTGACAAGACACTCTGACAGGACAAGACACTCTGACAGGACAAGACACTCTGACAGGACAAGACACTCTGACAGGACAAGACACTCTGACGTGACAAGACACTCTGACAGGACAAGAGACAACAGAGAAACGAGTAACACAGTAGGGGGTATCATAATAATAATAATAATAATAATAATAATACACTTTATTTGTATAGCACCTTTCATACAAGAATTGCAGCCCAAAGTGCTTCAGGGCAGTAATGTAGACATACAATAGACATAGGCATAGAATTAGCATAGAGTTGGCATAAATATAAAATGAGCAGAGAATTGACTAAATAAAATCATACATACTGTAACATCATTCTGTCTATACCCAAGTCTATGCATAAGAAAGCTTCTCTCTCTCTCTCACTCCCTCACTCTCCTTGCTTAACTCTTATTTTTCTCATCCTTTATTAGTATTGTAGTATTGATTTGTTTATTATATATATATATTATTTATTATTTATTTTAGTTTTGTTTGTTCTATCTCTATATCTTATTCATATTTGTATTTATACATTTTGTTTTGTTTTTCATTTCCGTGATGGGTTTTAAAAACTAAAACATTTCTGAATAATAATAAGGGATGGGGCCGTGTTGGAGCGTCATCAGCGTCATTAATTAATTAATTCATTAATTAATTCATTCATTCATGTTGATTCCTCTACAGGAGGCGCTGTGCCGGGTTGTAGTAGTGGGCGATATACCGGTAGAAATGACACACCGGTAGTGATTTGTACACAGATTTACCCACATCGTCGCTACCGGCTACACAGAGAGCTATTAGCTCTAACTGTAGACTTTAACGTCTGAGAGACAGCGGTTTGTTCGTCAGCTGAAGTGATGTCACTGTTGTGAGTCTGTTGCTGGGAGACACTCCATGTTGGAAAGACATTCACACACTCCGTAACGCAGTACCTGTGCCAAGACATGGCTCCCATCCATACAGTCCAGAGAGAAGGTCAACAAAATGGTGTATAGATTACATTAGATTAGATTCACATTTCAGCACAGCACAACGAAAAGAAGTTGGCCGCATCTAACCAGAGTGCCGATGTAACAGTAAAGTGCAATAGTAATATATAGGGATGTCCGATATTATCGGCCTACTGATATTATCGGCCGATATCAGCATTAAAATGTGATATCGGAAAATATCGGTATCGGTTTTCAATTATTATAATTTTTTTTACATTTCTATAGAAATTATGTCCGATATTATCGGCCTATTTTATAATCATTGCACTATTTGAGAACCATGACATGAAACAGGCATTCCGATAGAGCTCTTTGGGTACACCTAAAATATGTCTTAGAGAAAAACAAGAAAAACAAATATACCATGATATATATCGTTGCCGTCCAAGATTCCATATATATATATATCATGATATGACAGTTAGACCATATATACCCCCCCCCCCCCCCCCCCCCATTACCTGGACGCCAGGATCTGCGAGGCGCGGATGTCCGCCACCACGTGGAGGAAGTAGTAGCTCATGAAGACGCGCCTCTGGAGCAGCAGGAAGACGAAGCAGATACTGTCCCAGATGATCCCCGCCTCGTCGCTGGGCAGGTCACATCGCTTATCCTGAGCTGCACCACACAAACATCCTTTCTCATGAGCAACAATGGAAAGATTAGGGTAACAAGGACACAGTGGGGCAACAGTGGCTCAGGAGGTAAGAGCGGTCGTCTGGTAATCGGAGGGTTCCCGATTCGATTCTGGCTCCTTGAGCAATGCGATTAAACCCCTAACTGCTCCTGGTGAGCGGGTTGGCACCATGCATCGTCGTCGGTGTGTGAATGTGTGAGTGAGCGGGTGAATGTGAGGCATAAGTTGTCAAGCGCTTTGGATAAAAGAGCTATTATACAAATGCAGTCCATTTACCATTTACACAAAAGCGTATTTCCTGCGAGTCGCCAGTAGGGGCAGAGCGGCTAACCGTGAGTGAGTTGGTTACTGAGTTGCTGAGTGTGTCTGTCATGTCAAAAAAATAAATAAATAAAAATGTGTTCACAAAAAAAAATAGATGCTGCTTCGCATCTAAAAACATGAAGCGGCAAACAAGCTGCAGGGGGCAGTAAAACTGTTGACTTACTCAAGTCGCCCCAGTCGGGGGTAACGTTGTACTCCTTGATGGTGCAGGCCAGACTGAACAGCTGGATCAGCCAGCAGTTCTTTCTGATCAAGGCGTTGATGTATCCACAGGCCAGGATCTGAACACGTCAAAGAAACACAGGAAACAAACAATCGGTATATTTCACATAATTTCACACAGCACTCTTGACTCGGACTAAATACAAACTAAAATGCTTTATTATTTCTTTCGCATAGGTGTCGATTTACGGGGGGTTTCAGGGGACAGGTCACCCCTCAATATTGAGAAGAGGAACATTTGTTCCTCTCAAACAATATATATATATACAGAATGCCTGAGAGCCTGACTGCATTATATACCATTATATTCACGTCAGCAGGGACCTGAATGTTGTCTTATCCTACACATAAATAAAGACATTTCCACCATAAATTGATGCAGAAAAGGCACAAATTAGTGCATGAAAGTACAGCAGAATGCAGTAAATCAAGTGTTTGACACTCATAATATCCTGGGGGAGGACCACCTTAATTTAAAGTGTCCCCCCCCCAAATGTTGAAAGTGAAACCAAACCTTGGTCGGTCGGTTGATCAGTTGCTCGGTCCACAGAACTCCCCACCGTCCAGCAGCCACAGAGGCGCAGGCTCAGAACTTACAAAGTGAACCACAGACTTGCACAAGATTTTGTGGAACGTCTGGTTACGACCCAAAGGACCCAAAGAACAGTTGATGAACTGTTCTAAACAGATTCACGTAACATGGCCAAAGTTACACATAGCCACTCCCCCTTGTGTGTGTGTGTGTGTGTGTGTGTGTGTATGAATGAATGCATGCATGCAAAGCTGTGCTTGTTTTTCTCAGACTCAACGTCAACTCGCCTTCAAAAACCAAAGACGACTTTGTCATAGAACCGGTTTACTCACCGACAGGATGTTCTTCATGGTGATGACGAAGATGTTGTAGGCGATGAGGAAGTCCCAGTAGTGGAGGATCTTCTTGATTGGCTTGAGCAGCAGGTCGCCCCCAAACAGCAGGAAGTAGAAGCAGGCCACCAGGTAGCCCATGCAGAAGACGCTGATGCGTGTGGTGCCCGTGATGAAGATGATGGTGAGGACGAACCAGAAGAGGTAGCTGAACATGATGACCTTCAGCATGTCCAGGTAGGACCTAGGAGACACGGGGAGGGGGGGGGGGGGGTTAAGGGAGGTCAAAGAGGCTGTGTTGCTGTAACAGTGGAATTAATTAATGGGGTCTACAGTATGTTCCATGTTCCCTTGTCCTTAGTTCCACCAAGTCCAGTGTTCTCATAGTCCCTATGCTCCCTCCATTAGCTCTTGGTTAATTTATGTTGAGAGAACATTAGACTGAGAGAAGACTGGAATGAGAGAACATTGGACTGAGAGAACTCTAGGCTGAGAGAACATTAGGTTGACTGAACATTGGGCTGAGAGAACTCTGGACTGAGAGAACATTGGGCTGAGAGAACATTAGACTGAGAGAACTCTGGATTGAGAGAACATTGGGCTGAGAGAACATTAGGTTGACTGAACATTGGGCTGAGAGAACTCTGGACTGAGAGAACATTAGACTGAGAGAACATTGGGCTGAGAGAACTCTGGACTGAGAGAACATTAGACTGAGAGAACATTGGGCTGAGAGAACATTAGACTGAGAGAACTCTGGATTGAGAGAACATTGGGCTGAGAGAACATTGGGCTGAGAGAACATTAGACTGAGAGAACTCTGGATTGAGAGAACATTGGGCTGAGAGAACACTGGGCTGAGAGAACATTGGGCTGAGAGAACATTGGACTGAGAGAACACTGGGCTGAGAGAACATTGGGCTGAGAGAACATTGGGCTGAGAGAACATTAGGTTGACTGAACATTGGGCTGAGAGAACATTGGGCTGAGAGAACACTGGGCTGAGAGAACATTGGGCTGAGAGAACATTAGGTTGACTGAACATTGGGCTGAGAGAACATTGGGCTGAGAGAACATTGGGCTGAGAGAACACTGGGCTGACTGAGCATAGCAGTCAAACAATAATCCAGTTCATACTGTAATGTTATGCATGATGCACCCATCAATCATACTTACCGGATCACTTAGTGTCAGAAGTACTGTAAGAGTCAGATCGATGCATGGGAACTAGGACTCCTGTAAGAGTCAGATCGATGCATGGGAACTAGGACTACTGTAAGAGTCGGATCGATGCATGGGAACTAGGAGTGAAACCAGATCCTTGTCACTCAGGACAGGTACGCCGCGGTGCCCCGCGTGCGATGCCCACGCTAAAAGCATGTGTATGGATCGTCTCTCTTATCATGGGAGTGCACGTCAAGTGCAGGCGCCCATTATATAATGGGAGAGACGGTGAAAACATAGGAAGTACCGGCATACATTAATGGGAGGTTTAGTGAAAACAAGAGGGCCGACGGGCGTTAGAGAGCAGCTCTGATGAAGTGTTCCTGATATGACCCCCTGCGGTGAGAGGAGGCCGGAACAGCGGAGTGTCCTTCTTCATCAAGGCGGAAAAAAATAAAATACCTTTTCCAA
>NC_140177.1:28719704-28747204 GCF_963971535.1 Notolepis coatsorum | reverse complement strand
TGTGGTGGAGCTGGGGAACCTCCAGGGATAGTCTGGAGAGGAACAACATGGACAGGAATTACAATCGCAAGCAGAATTCTACAGGAATACATAATGACTGTGTTATTGTCGTATAGTTGCAGCCAACATTTTTATTTTCCCCTTTACTTCATTGCTTTATACATGAACCCTTTAAACATTGTTTTGATGTGATTTCAAGGTGAGTCGTTAATTATAAAATACTCCTTGCTTTCATTAAATAATTTCAAACTGGGTGAAAATCAATCAATCAAATCCTTTATTTAACCAGATAAGCATCATTAAGATTAAAATCTCTTTTTCAAGAGCGATCTGGCCAAGCAAGGCAGCAGAAAGTTTCAACATAAAAAAGAACATCACAATAAAATACAGATAAAACATTCACAGCAAGCTCCAATTTCAGGCAAGTTATCAAACAGGTAAATGATCAAACACAGTTGCACTGTCCGAGGGAACTGAGTTTGTAGGATTTTAAAATGGCTTTGAATTCTCCGAGGGTGACCAGTCCTGGTAATTTTAGGTCCTCCTGTATCTTGTTCCAGGATGAAGGAGCAGGATATTTAAAAGCCCTTTTTCCCAATTCAGTTCTCATATGGGGAACTTCCAGTGTTAGAGCAGCTTGAGAACGAAGGGCATACTTATATTGCTTCGTGCACAGAAGCACACTTAGGTACGAGGGAACCAGTTTAAGCAGAGCTTTGTGCACTTTGTGAAAAGAAGCTATCTTATTGGAAAAGGGGTTTTCCAGAAGGAATGGGAGAATGAATGATTATAAAAAACAAATAGGTGTGAGGGCTGCGGGTGTTTGGGTCACGAGCAGATAATAGGGACTCTTTAAGTTATTCATATAACTAAACTGCTAAGCAGTTTATACCACTCAATAAAGAGGTATTATAGAAAAACTGAAATAAACCACAAGGGCACCTCCTATTAACAGAGTTCATACAAATAAATTATATAACCTAAATAACAATAAACCTCCACTAAGGGAGTTTATGTGTAGTAGTGGACTAATGATAAATAAAAATGCGGCACGGTGGTGTAGTGGTTAACACTGTCGCCGCACAGCAAGAAGGTCCAGGGTTCGATTCCCGCTTGGGGACCAGGTTTCCATGATGCCAGGTACTCAGGTGGGGTATCTCCCAGGCCTTTCTGTGTGGAGTTTGCATGTTCTCCCCGTGCTCGCAAGGGTTTCCCCCCCGGTAAGATAAACCCAATGGAAAAACATGCACAACAGATCGCTAACCCTGGTGGGTCTTATATCCAGGGGGGACGAGTCCGCCTACAGGAGGGAGATCGAGAGGTTGCTGAGCTGGTGCAGCTGCAACAACCTGGTCCTCAACGCCCAGAAAAGAGTGGAGATGGTAGTGGACTTCAGGCGGAAGGCAGCCCCCCCCACCCCGATCATTCTGGGAGGCACCCCGGTGGCCTCTGTGGAGTCCTGCCGCTTCCTCGGCATGACACTCTCCCGGGACCTGAAATGGGAGCTGAACACCATCGCTCTCAATAAAAAGGCCCGGAAGAGGATGTACTTCCTACGTCAGCTGAGGAAGTTCAGGCTGCCGAGGACCATGATGGTCCAGTTTTACACCGCCATCATCCAGTCCATCCTCACCCTCTCCATCATCACCTGGTTCCCTGCAGCCACGGTCAGAGACAAGGCCAAGCTGCAGCGGGTGATACGCTCGGCGGAGAGGGTGATCGGCTGCCCCCTCCCCTCCCTCGAGTCCCTACACTCCACCAGGGCCTTGAGGAGGGCGAGGAAGATCATGGCAGACCCCGCCCACCCGGGTCACAACCTCTTCAACATGCTCCCCCACGGCAGGCGGCTACGGCTGCCCAAGACACTAAAGTCCCGCCACAGACTGAGTTTCTTCCCCTCAGCAGCTCGCCTGGTAAACGAGTCAGGTGTCCCCCTGCTCCCCCCCCCCCCCCTCTATCGCGAGCTGCTAGGGCTGGACTTCTGGACTTGAACTTTGTGTTGCACTGTATCCATGTCCCCAACCACTGCACTTTCACAGTCTTATTGTTGTCTCACTGTCCTGTCTTGCACTTTACTTAAAATTATTTATTTACTGTTGTATTGTTCTTATTGTGAAAAAAGTATGCACTGTAATGTCAAATCACGTTCCATTTTGTACCTGTATAAAATGGCGAATAAAGTAATCTGAATCTGAATCTGAGCACTTGGATTGGTCCCCGGGGCGCGGCTCACGTTGACGCCCTATCTGCTCCCGGCTGCCCATGGGGGGAAGGACAACGGGATGGGAAAAGTGCAGAGATACATTTCATCGGCGACTCAGTGCATGTGTGTGTGTGTGTTCCTGTGGGTCGCCCATCTCGCGTGTGTGTGTTAAAACTGCATGACAAATAAAGACTTCTAGTCTAACAATTATTATGACAGTTCAAAAGGAAACAAAAGAAAACGGTCATAAAAAGAAACACACTACAATAAAAGGCTCAGCTACTAGAAAATAAAGTGCTAAATAAGCCAGTAGTCTAAAACCAGAATGGCTACAGAGGCTAAATGCTGAACAGGGCAGAGAACAGCACTACACTTTAATATAGCAAAGCCTGACCGGAAGGATAGCCAACACAAAAGGAAATGAGAAAGCAGCTAACCCAGCGAGATTCAAACTTAAATAGACTCAGCTTTACCATAGGCACAGCTGCACTGAATCAGGTGCAATCAAGCCCACACACCTGCCCTACCATGAGGCAATTAACCACAGAGGCCAGTGATTGACAGCTGTCTCTCCCCGGAAGACGAAATAGACAGCTTTCCCTCACAGAAAGATGAAAATAAAGCAAAAACCACGACAATAGGTGTATGTTTACCACTGTTTTGTATGTGTTTGTAGGGAGTTTTTTTTTTTTTTTTTATCTTTTTCCCCCTCCTTTTTCCTTTGATTTTCTCCCATCCCAATGTTAGTCGTTATGCCAATTCCCAATCCCCTTCCTGGTCGCTGCGCACTTACCCCCCACAGTCGGTCTGGGAGAGTGGAGGCTATCACGTGCTTCCTCCGACACACGTCTAGCCAATCAACCGCTTCTTTTCACCTGGCAGCGCGGACTCTCACTGAGAGGGTGTAACGTGTGGAAGGATCACACTACCCCCCTTAGATCCTATCCGCGCTTAGCAGGCGCCCCGACCGAACTGTAGGAGTCGCTGTTTACAACGACCCGGACCCACCCCGCCAGCTTTCCCACCCTCTAATACTGCCAATTGTATTAGTGTGAACGGCCAGCCAAGCTGGTGACACGCCGGGAGCTGGATTCGAACAGGCAAATCCAGCGTCTCCGGCGTTGGTGACGAACGCAATCTCCGCTACGCCACCTGACCACCCTGGGGTTAAAATAATACTTTCAACATTTTGGGAAATACACATATTTGCCATTTTCCCCAGAGTCAGTCGATAAGATTGATACCACTTTTTTTGGAAGTTGTATTTCTTCACCTTTGATGGAGCTAGGCTAGCGGCTCCCTACTGCTTTGAGTCCTTGTGCTAAGCTAGGCTAACTGCTCCCTACTGCTCCCAGTCCTTGTGCTAAGCTAGGCTAGCTGCTCCCTACTGCTCCCAGTCCTTGTGCTAAGCTAGGCTAGCGTGCACCTGGACCTCTCTCTGGGGCTACTGGACACACAGAGATGAAACTGATCGTCTTCTCTGGGTACACAAATAAGTGTATTTCCCAAATGTCTGATTATTCCTTTATCTGTAGTGTGGTAGTGAAAGGGTTAACCTTCTGTAGTGTGGTAGTGAAAGGGTTAACCTTCTGTAGTGTGGTTGTGAAAGGGTTAACCCTTTGGTAGTGTGGTAGTGGAAGGGTTAAAAGAAGATTTAAGGAGACTGATTGATTGATTTATTGAATTGATTGATTGATTGATTGAAAACTTTATTAACAGATTGCAGAATGGGTACAATACAGTACAGCTCAATACACACAATTGCTAAGACCACCTATCGGACGACCGTTGCGTACCTTTACAGGCGGCAGGCGGGATCCCGATGCAGAGGAAGTACTGGAAGGTGAGCATGCAGGCCAGGAAGCAGCAGTACTTGGGCCAGATCTCGGCGATGGCTTTCCTCCTGCGTCTGTACATGACCGCTATCAGAGCGAAGGCGTGAAGCACGGCGTAGAGGTCCATGCGCTGCCCGATCACATTCACCACCAGCAGGAGGCACGTCTGTGCCACGCAGCAGCAACAGGGAGACCATGGATGAGAGAATCATTTTACATATTGATTTATTTTGTCCACTGTGTCGTGGATATCAAATGTCTACCCCTCCCATCCCCATTGTCCACTACCCTGTGCCCCCCCCCCCCCCCCTTTCACTATAAAGTCCCCCTCACCACAAGATTCCTTCTTCTCTACCTGGGTAATTTCAGCTTATCACCTGGGGCGGAAGCCTCAGCCATGTATCTAACTATCTTGTATATATTCTATCTATCTGGCTAATAAACCTTATTAACTGGACCTCGGTTGACTGAGTACATTCTTCATGATATTCACAATATCCTATAACTGCAACAGCTGAATCGTTGAATGTGTCTGACTGAGTTTGAATCATACGCCGAGTTCAAAATGTTGTTTTATTCCACAACTCAGGTGGGTGATGTGTTAAAGGCCTAATCAGTCATCCAAATGAAAACGAATGGGTAGCCCTACCACTTAAAGGAACATGTCAACATTATGGGAAACCTCTCCAGAGTCAAACAAGAAGATAGATATCAATTTCCTCTCTGTGCGTTCAGTAGAAAGCTGAGAGATGCTTAAAACTCCGGGAGGGTTTTTTGTCCAACAGCTAGGCTAGCTAATCCGTATCCTCTTCCATTCATTTGTGCTAAGCTAGGCTAGCTTTCTAATGGACGCACAGAGAGGAAATTGGTATCTATCTACCTATAATGTTGGCGTATTTCTTTTAAAAAAAATTGCAAAATTGCTAAATGTGTTTTTATTCTGTAGTTGATTGACTCTGCCCTTGATCGATTATTGAAGGGCTGAAGCATTGATTGTTGATGGGACAACATATATATGATGTATATGATGTATGAATATGTTGTATCTCTGGAGGAGAGGTGTACTGACTGTCGGCTCACTGCCTTAATACTATTCTTGTTGTACAGAACTTGTAAGATCTACAGATCAAACTCTTCAAGAATGTACTGTATATGCAAATATACCTCACATTGATAGGTCCAGAAATTAAATCATGCATTGGGGCCTTAAGGGTGGAATGTTGTTTTTATTTAATTTCAAACCTACCTCCAGTCCAAACTTGTAGAAGAAGTAGTTGATGAAGTACTTGAGGAAGTCGACGATGCCGTTGTCCAGGTGCTGCCGTGTGATGTCATGGAAGATGATCCTGGCGGCGGGAGGCAACAGCTTGTTCCTCAGCCGGTAGAACTCCTGGTGGCGGTAGATGGTCACCTCGAACGCCAGGACGGCCAGCATCAACAGGTTGTTCTGCACAGACAAGAGCAAGGGGTTTTTTGGTCAATGAACAGGTTTTGCAGCATAATTGACTGTACTACTCGCCTGTATTCATAGTATTCGATGGCAGACATATTCAGATTAAATTAGATTAGATTAAAATGTCATCATACAACACAAGTACAGTACAACAAAAAGAAGAGGCATCAAACCAGAGTGCAAATGTAACAGTAAAGTGCAATAGTAATACACAATGTACAGGTGATTAAACTGGGTATAAAATATATAGATTAGTATTAATGATTATAGTGTTAATCAGATATATGTACAGAGTTGTAGTATTAATATGTAAAGTGATACAGGTATTTAGATTTTTTTTTAATCTTTATTTCGAACAATATAAAATCAAAACAAATCATTGATCTCAAGAAATTTAATGAAAAAAAGAAAAATAATAATAAATAAACAAAAGCCAAACAACTCAATTTACATGTTCGAAAAGGAGTAGGAAGGGCGGCTAAGTGGCGCAGTGGGCAAGGCGCTCGCCACTAACGCTGGAGATGCTGGGTTCGAGCCCAGCTCTCTGCGTTGCTTCCGGCTTGGCTGGTCGTTCATACTGATACAATTGACAGTATTAGTGGGTGGGGATCGGACGTTGTGGACAGCGACTCCTACAGGTCGGTTGGTGCGCCTGTACAGCAGAATCAGGAAGTATCGGGGGCAGCGTGAGCCTCCCACGCGTTACTCCTCGCCACTGAGCGATCGCGCTGTTCAGGTGAAAAGATGCGACGGCTGCCTCCTCGTGTACCGGAGGGGACACGTGATGCAAGGCTTCTATCCTCACGACAGCCGACCAGTGGGAGGCATGGTCTAACAACGTTCGAGACAGGGGAGGGTAGAATTGGATAATACAAAATTGGGATGGGAGAAAAATAGAAAATGGGGAGAAAAAGTAGATAAAAAAAGAAAAGGAGTAGGAAGAAGTATACACTTATTTAATCCTACCCCTTTTACACTACTCAAATGAGTGTACTAATTTAAAACCGTACAAAACATATATATATATATATATATATATATATATATATATAATATATATATATATATATATATATATATATATATATATATATATATATATATATATATATATATATATGCAAAACAAAAAACAAAGTAAGTCATACTGGCCAGCAGCGTAGGACCCTGTGGACAAACCGTCATTAAATAACAGGTGATTATCGTTAAATGACAGCCGTGTGTCGTGTTGGTTTGACGTGACACGTCATGAGAATACCATGAATACTGGAGGTCATACAGTATATAGTCTACAAGAAGAGATGCCCTTTCAACACTTAGATCAATACAAGATTACCAGACAGTTAAAACAAAGGGCTACAACTGTAAACTTTTAGTCTTCATATTTGGAAGCCTGGGTCATGTCCATAAGTTGGGTGTTAGAGGCCTTCAGATGGCCGGTCTTCCGAAGAGAAGAGCCAAACAATTAGCAAGATATTGCTCAGTGTCAGCAATTATTGGCAGCCGGGCAATTTGGAGAAGACGCTGCTATCTGTATCCATGAGCTGTGTGTAGATTGTCAGGTTCATCATCCATGTGTGTGTGTAACTTTGGTTGCCATTGTCAATTTGGGCACGACTGTATCAGAATAACCGACAATGTACAAGTGCACTGATAATATTTGTGTCCTTTAAACATTGTCTTTATGTGGACATAAATAAAGATTCTATGTGTGTGTGTGTGTGTGTGTGAGTGTGTGTGTGTGTGTGTGTGAGTGTGTGTGTGTGTGTGTGTGTGTGTGTGTGTGTGTGTGTGTGTGTGTGTGTGTGTGTGTGTGTGTGTGTGTGTGTGTGTGTGTGTGTGTGTGTGTGTGTGTGTGGTATATCTTCCTCACCCTGAGATAGTCCAGCAGCAGGTCTGACTTCTGGAGGCCCACCCAGTTGGCTGGATCCACAGGATCCTTATACAGCAGAGACTCCTCCATCTCCTCCTTCCGTTTGGGCTGAGTGTAGTTTGGCTACAGGACGTAAATTAGCGTTTTAGCAGGGTTGGACTCAGTTCACTCTCTCAATTCAATCAAATTAAAAGAATCAACAACAGAAATAGCTGTTTATTTACTATGGACAGAACATTCATTGTAATTTATTCGTCAATATAGGTGGGAAGGTCTTTCAATATTTGAATCCGAAAAAAGAAATCCACCTCTGTGATCTTGTTGACTTGAAAGCGATTGAAAGTAAAAATAAATATATGAATGAATAATAATAATAATAATAATAATAATAATAATAATAATAATAATAATAATAATAATAATAATAATAATAATAATAATAATAGTAATAAATAAATACACTTTGTCAAAGATACCTACAAAACCCAAAGATACCTAACCTCAAAGACACTGAGATAACTAAAGACTATCTAATTACACAGGGTGTTTGTAGTGTATGGGACTTGTGTATGAGTCGGACTCACCATGTTGCATCTAATGGAATACGTTTGTGGCTCTATTGACTTCAGCTGATACAACATCTTGCAGATGATGATGACACACGTCCAGACCGTACACACGCTGGAGGCCAGAGGGCGGAACTGGCTGTAGGGCAGCGCGAAGGCCCAGCACGCCAGGAACACGTAGTTGAACAGAGACACCTGCCAAACCACACAACAAGGACGATGAGGAGAGCGAGTCCAGAGGAATCCTGTTTGCATCGCCATTCCCAGCACAGTTCAGTCAGCCATGGTGTAGCTATCTAGACCAGCCAAGGTCTAATTTAGTTCAGAAGTCCAGTCCAGTGTTAGACTGAATGTTTGTGTCGTTATCTTTCTTCCGACATGGCTGCCTGTAACCACTGGTAACCACTTTAGAAAGAAAATGGCTAAAGTGGTAGAGCAGGTAAGACACCCGAAAAGCATGATGTTACTGTTCTACTGTGACTTGTTTACAAGATCCAGTAATAAGACAGATTCATAAAATTTTTGTTGATCTATTTCTCATATACCGCACATGTAGCAACCGGTGTCCCTTCCAACATGGAGGACAAATGGCCATTCTAAACATTCTGTGAAATGTCCCTATCAAAGCAGCTATGGGGTAGCTAACTAGTCAAGCCAAGGTCCAGTTTAGTCTGGTAGTCCAGGTTGGTTCCCTCTATCTTTTAGGAGGGTCTCAAGAGGGTCTTCTTTCTCGACCGATCTCAAACTCTGCCCTCTTTCGGACGGCGACAGCTGTGATTGGAGGATCAGTCAAAAGAGGGACATCGTACCTCTTTGACCGTGACCAGGATGATGTAGCAGGCGACGATCTTGATGATGTGTATCTCCAGCAGCCACCAGACGAAGAGCTGCAGCTTGTGGAAGTACTCCAGGAACTTGAGGAAGAGCACCGTCAGACGCTCCACCACCAGGTGCCACTTGTTCTTCAGGTCTGAGAGGAGGGAGATGGGCGGGGAACCCAATATTAACACTTTCCGTGCCAGCCTCCGTGTCCTATTTACCCCGTTGAATGCCACCGCTCTATTCAATGACAGAGCTCTCACGTTTGTGAACGCATAAACTCTGTCTTAAATTATGTGTCTAATTCGACCGTCGTTTATCAATTACTTGTTTGCAGTCAACATTGTCGAAACGGATTGTTTTTTAATCGGTTCATTTCCGTTTTATACCATTTTGAAAAACGCTCGTTTTTTGAAACTTTCAGAAAAAAAAGAGATTCTGCAGGAATCGCGCTTTACTGTAATACACAAAACACGTTGTCATTTTTCGGCCTATTTATGAATCGTTTTCCAATAAACGCTAGATTATCGATAGTATATGTGTACTTATGTACGCTATAGAAGCGGGCTGAAAAATCCATTATCTTATTTCCTGATCAGCTACACACACTCACAGCCACATACACACATAGGGGACACGTTGATATATAGGTGAAAACAGCTCTGATTATCCCAATACTGGTAAAATAGATTCCTTACCTCAGATCAGATGTTCTCCAAAAAGATTATTCCAATTCCTGATCGCCATTCCAAATATCGATCGTGTTTATTGATCCAACGCTGGGTGGTCAAAAGACATAATCCACGCTGTTTTGATGGTGGGCAATGACTGGGATCGTCTCCGGTTACTTGTCTGACAAGTAAAATGTGAATTCCGGACTCTTTTTTCCCCATGCGTTTCATTCAATCCAATCCAATCCAATGGGGTGCAGTACCATCCGGAGAGACGATAGGGGGCGGTATTTTCCCTGTTCGAGCTCAGACAGATCCCAACTGGTAACATGAGGCTAGATTGATGAAATATGAATGGAAACCGCTAATAAAAAAAATAACGATTAAACAACGAGATTTCTCTTCGTTGGCACTCAACGGTTGGCATGAACTAACGAGATTTCACGTTGTTGGCACTGAAAGTGTTAAAGGGGGGGTCCACCCTAAAATCTAATTCACATCACGTTATTTCTCTAACGCTGTACAGTTTAAATTTGTGAATATTAACAAGTCTCTTCTTAACTCATTCAGCGCCAGCGTGTATCCCCATCCCTGTGGTCAATGGGCCACGCTTTAAAAGATAGGCATTTTCACGATGCGTCACGATGTTTGCAGAGCTATACCTATAATCTATATTATAGCTATGGAGACAATACTATGGTTCATTTGACAGTCACTATCGATCGTCCAACATGTATAGGTATTATGTTTCATCATGAAGGCATCATGGGGGGGAGGGGGGGGGGGGGGGCGTCGTTTTGTGATGCTCTGATCGTCAGCAACGGCATACATTTTGGAGTACGTAACATATGATCGTTGCGATTGATGTGAAATCATTGTAGTCCTTACCTTTGCTAGGAGGTATTGCAAAAAGAATATTTCAATTGTCTGATCGCAATTTCCAGTATTGATCGGGTCCCTGACATGAAATGGGACAAACTATGCATGAAGTGTGCTGGACGCGTTCCAAGTGGCTCGAATGAAGCCTTTCACTTGCCCGGGTACCATTTCTCCGCCCGGACCATATAAAATGTAACACACAGTGTGAAATAAGGTTTCAAATGGTAGGTGTTACAAAGGGTCAGATTAAACCGAATATATATATTTATTGCCTGAGATCCCATGTATAATATTTGTATATCGTTTGATATCCCTTGTATATTCTTTGTACATATACACGGAATATCCCTTTACCTGGTACAGGACAGACCATAATATTCGTTCTCCTATTGGAAGCGATCCCCTAGGCGCCAGTGACTTACCCCCTAGAGCTGACTTGAAAGCTACCGACATGACTTGTCTTAACATGCCCGCTTCTGCCCATGAATACGGCTACCGAAAGCAGAGCGGCACTATTTGTCCACCGTACATATAAATAGGGCGCAAGAAATGTAGAATTCCTCTTAGTCCCTTGTCCCGTTCAGTCTCGTTCAGTTCCAGTTATCCAAGTGACGTCTCTCCCCACTACGCAACGTGGGCAGAGTAGGGCTCGCATCGCCCCAAGATAGAGTCTCGTGTTATCCTACTACGTTTGTTTAACGTATCGTTCGCTCCCTACTAGTAAAAGCCTTCATTACGAGTCAAAGACCACGTGAAGTGGGTAATTGTGCGTCTACATAGAGCACTTATTGCCGCGTGCTAATAAGGATAGTAACGCCAAGTTCAACTGTGAACCACGGACCAACCGGAGGATTTACCCCGGTGATTGCAGAGCCACTTTCCGGCAAGGATTACTATTATTATTCTTCATTCTTCACCAAGCTGCTGGAGCAGAGAACCGCCTACCCCGCTGCTACTGTGAGATCTACACATGCCCGTGAGGACATCATTCGAGCCCGTCTCTGTTGGAGCAGAGACTCCACGGCTTCCCCTTGTGCTGCTGCATACTGGAATTACAGCGGCTGCTTTTCCCCGCGGAGCAGGGAGTAATACACCGTCTCCAGGTGCCTTGCTGAAGCCCTGTGGAACCATTGACCTTCATAGAGCATTGCCTCCCCCTGCTGGCTTACAACCGGTAGTACACCCCTTCCCAGAGTACAATAGAGAATTCCTAATATTCAGTATTGACTTGCCTACGCACATTCTTTGCCTTACAAGTGCATTCAAATGATAAATGTAATAATACCTTTTGATGTAATAAATATTCTAAACAAGTATTTGTGTGGAAACCGTGTTATTGTGGAGAAGTTCTCATCATATACCTGTGTACGGTATTGGCCAGTAATGTACATAAGACGGTAGTAGTTTAATGATACTAATACTTGATTAATACAGTCAGGGAATTGTACCCCTCAGTTACAATTGGTCCTTCGAGCCGGAGATAATAATTAGCGTAATATTAATATAATATTAATATTGACATGGCCGATGACGAACACTCCACAAACGGTTCTCCTAAGCTAGATCGCCCGCAGCGCAGACGGCAGCCACCTCCCTATCTAGAGGCATACTCTGTCAGTCCAATACCTAGCTTTAAAGGGAAATTAGATACGGATAAAATAACTAAAGCGGATAGTAAAATTATGTCCGACCCTACCAACCAGGCTACCCCGCCAACAGAGGCCCTAGTGGGTTCTAATGTAACTGACCAAGCTCACGGTGGGGACCAGGAGGGAACTGACACGACTTTATCCCCCGACAACGCCGACGAGGTAGTCCCCGGAGCGCTCCAGGATAAAGAAAGCCCTCCCGGGATGGAACCCGACCCACCACAAGAAGAGACGCGCACCCAGGAGATGGATCTCCTCGGTGCGCAACAGGAGAACGGATCTCCAACAAGCACTGCCGGGAGCCGATCGCCCCGAACGGCGTCTTCCCCCAGCGCGGCGGACAAGATGCTGGCGCAAGCACTCATCGCCACCCTGGCAGCCTCCACTGAACGCGATCGACTTCAAGCGCAACAGACGCGCGAGCGCGAACATTTTGCAGTCGAGCGAGAGCGCTTCCAGGCGCAACAAAGGAGTGAAGACGACCGCATAAGACTGGAGACCAGACGCCTCCAGACAGAAGAGAACATTGAGAGAAGCCGCGCCGATGCACAGCACGCCGCCGCCAATGCACAGCACGCCGCCGCCAATGCGCAGCGCGACGTCGCCAATGCCCAGCGCGAAGCAGCGCGCGACGCAGCCCATGCCCAGCGCGAGGCAGAGCGCGACCGGCTGCAGGCGGAGCTGATGGACAAACTGGTTGCCATGGCGACACCCCCTCACTCCACACAGAGCTCTCAGAGATTGTCAAGACACGGGTCTAGGACACATTCCCCTACCCGACGAAGCGACCCGGGACCCCGCCAACAGGAGGATCCTGTCCACGTCTCCGAACCCCCTCCCCAGCCGGTCCATACGAGACCCAGCAACCGGGAAGAACCGGACCACGCCGAGAGACTGAACAGAAGACTCCAGGTCCTAGCAGAGGAAGAGGAGGAGGAAGAGGAGGAATGTCAAGCCGACCAGCAGCAACGTACTCTGGCCCAGGAGGCCCAGTACAGCCCCGACCAGCAGCAACGTACTCTGGACCAGGAGGTCCAGTACAGCCCAGAAGTCAGCCCCGAGGCCCTGCGCTACAAACCCCCGACTCAACTCACGGGTGAGTTTGACGCACCGCCAGCCCCGAGGGACAGCACCTGGGTACCCGACCTTCGGTACCCACCAAGTACCAGCCCAAGACGACACGCACGGGGAGACTCGCCTAGGAGGCCTCTTCCCCAACGCTCACCGATGTGCCAGTCATCCATGGCATCGTACCTTGGCGCACCGACGTTTCCAGACTTCACCCATGAGAACCGAGCACAGTACACGGAGCTACGGATGTGCTTAGAGACAATGATGGTTGATGTAGCTGATGAACGCCACAAGTATGCTACCCTATTGAAGCACCTCAAGGTGCCCCGAGCGCACAATATAGCGCTGGCCTATGCCAACTCTACTACCCCATACACAGCGGCTCTAGCAGCACTCGACCAACGGTATGGACGCGTATGGGACTACGTGATACAGGAGATAAGAGACATTGACCGTCTCCCCCCAGCCAGAGACAACAGAGCGCTAGATGACCTGTCTATCAAGGTACAGTCCCTGGTAGGGATGCTGGGGTCCCAAAAGGAAAAGGGTATCTACGAACTGTACGCTAACTCTAACGTAGAGAGGATATTAGAGAAGCTCCCTCCCGCCCGACAAGAGCGCTTCAGGCGGCAGAGAGACTACCGCGACCCCAGCGGTCCAGAGGCATCCCTCCTAGACCTATCTGAGTTCCTCGCCAGGGAGGTCAGTAGCCTACGACTCGACACGTTCGTATGGAGTGGACCAAGCCCAAGACTCGGACCTCGGGGACAAACGGATAACCGCCGGTTGGTGACCGTTATGCACCAAGCCGAATCAGTACCACACAAGAACCACAACACCCCCTCGACGAAAGAGGACCAGTGGAAGATTGAGTGCCAGTACTGTGAGGGAGAACATCGGCTGTACCAATGCGACACCTTCGGGAAGCTGACCACGGACGAGGTGAGTCAGTGGACCAAGGACCACCGCCGCTGCTTCCGCTGCGCGCGCAGCCACCTAGCCGCTGAGTGTCGCTTGAAAAAGAAGTGCAGCAGGTGCGGTGGCACCCACTTGGAGGTCCTGCATGACATCAACAGGCGTCAGCCAGGACAACAGAGTGGGCCCGTCGCGGTAATGTACCATGCCGAGGCGGTGGCACCAGTACCGAAGAGCCACCAGACCGCTCCCTACTGTACCTACTGCGATGGCAGACACTGGCTGGCACAGTGCGCCGAATATAAGACACTGAACCCCGTCCAAGTGGACCAGTGGCGTAAGCGGCCCAGGCGGGCGCCGCTTACCACGCAGGGGCGGCCCAGGCGGGCGCCGCTTACCGCGCAGCACGGTGCGGAGCCCACCAGACGGTCCAAGGCAATCAACCAACAGGAGTGCTCCACATTGACCAGCATAGCGGGACCCCCCGTGTGCTCCTCAAAGTGGTCAGGGTGCTCCTGAGCTACGAGGACAAGGTCCTGGACACTTACGCCGTCCTGGACGATGGGTCCGAAAAGACTCTCCTCCTCGCTTCTGCAGCAGCCCAGTTGGGCCTGCGGGGTGTCAAAGATACAATGACCATACGCACCATCAGAAGGGACCAGAAGACCATAAAGGGTGAAAAGGTCTCCTTCGAGATAGCAGCGGTGGACCAGCCCGAGAAGCAGTATAGTATAACTAACGTCTTCACCAGCCACGACATAGGCCTGTCTCAGTACACCTACCCCATCCCACAGCTGATGGCTAAGTATGTGCACCTACGTCAACTACCTATACCGCTTATCGACGGCGCCACACCGACCCTGCTCATCGGCTCCGACCACGCGGACCTCATTCTCCCAATTGAGGCGGCCCACGTCGGACCCAAAGGATGCCCAGTCGCGGTTCAGACCCGACTGGGATGGACGCTCCAGGGCCCCCTCTACGGACTTGACAGTCCACCCACGTCTACACGCTGCCTACACACAGAGGCGAGCGACACCGGCCTCTCTCCCGTACAGCAGAGGCTATTGACATTAAGCGAGAGGTCCGTGAGAGAACCGTGGGCACCAGAGGGAGTTCAGAACCCCACCCCCCTCAGCTGCGCCCCAGACGTGGCTGACCTCGAACCCAGCACCCCAAGCGACTCCTTGACGGGGCGGCCGGGACGGGCCCCTCCTCAGACGGGGTACAGAGCAAACAAGAGAAACAGACGGAGGAGGAGAAAGCACAGCCAAGCACAGATCAAAGCAGTCTCAGGCCCGCTCCCTCCTAAGCCCCCCTTCATCCCGTCCAGTCGTCATGACCATAGACCAGTCACTACCCCGAGCTGCGTGGCCGGCCGGCCGCGTAAGCAAAGTGACCACTGGTGCCGACGGAAAGGTCAGAGTGGCAGAAGTGCTCGGCCAAGGGCGGACCTACAACCGACCCGTGGCGAAGCTGATAGAGTCGCCAAGGCTCCCCGACTCGCTTAATGACGACCATGACCCATGACTTTGTGAACTGACCGACCCCTCACAACGGACATTGAGTAGTGGACAGTGCGGTTAATCTGTCTCTGCTTAGCTAATTAGGTGGGACTAATTAGGGGGCGGCTGTTACAAAGGGTCAGATTAAACCGAATATATATATTTATTGCCTGAGATCCCATGTATAATATTTGTATATCGTTTGATATCCCTTGTATATTCTTTGTACATATACACGGAATATCCCTTTACCTGGTACAGGACAGACCATAATATTCGTTCTCCTATTGGAAGCGATCCCCTAGGCGCCAGTGACTTACCCCCTAGAGCTGACTTGAAAGCTACCGACATGACTTGTCTTAACATGCCCGCTTCTGCCCATGAATACGGCTACCGAAAGCAGAGCGGCACTATTTGTCCACCGTACATATAAATAGGGCGCAAGAAATGTAGAATTCCTCTTAGTCCCTTGTCCCGTTCAGTCTCGTTCAGTTCCAGTTATCCAAGTGACGTCTCTCCCCACTACGCAACGTGGGCAGAGTAGGGCTCGCATCGCCCCAAGATAGAGTCTCGTGTTATCCTACTACGTTTGTTTAACGTATCGTTCGCTCCCTACTAGTAAAAGCCTTCATTACGAGTCAAAGACCACGTGAAGTGGGTAATTGTGCGTCTACATAGAGCACTTATTGCCGCGTGCTAATAAGGATAGTAACGTCAAGTTCAACTGTGAACCACGGACCAACTGGAGGATTTACCCCGGTGATTGCAGAGCCACTTTCCGGCAAGGATTACTATTATTATTCTTCATTCTTCACCAAGCTGCTGGAGCAGAGAACCGCCTACCCCGCTGCTACTGTGAGATCTACACACGCCCGTGAGGACATCATTCGAGCCCGTCTCTGTTGGAGCAGAGACTCCACGGCTTCCCCTTGTGCTGCTGCATACTGGACTTACAGCGGCTGCTTTTCCCCGCGGAGCAGGGAGTAATACACCGTCTCCAGGTGCCTTGCTGAAGCCCTGTGGAACCATTGACCTTCATAGAGCATTGCCTCCCCCTGCTGGCTTACAACCGGTAGTACACCCCTTCCCAGAGTACAATAGAGAATTCCTAATATTCAGTATTGACTTGCCTACGCACATTCTTTGCCTTACAAGTGCATTCAAATGATAAATGTAATAATACCTTTTGATGTAATAAATATTCGAAACGAGTATTTGTGTGGAAACCGTGTTATTGTGGAGAAGTTCTCATCATATACCTGTGTACGGTATTGGCCAGTAATGTACATAAGACGGTAGTAGTTTAATGATACTAATACTTGATTAATACAGTCAGGGAATTGTACCCCTCAGTTACAGTAGGCGATACTGCCGCCTAGCAGGATTCGGCCGGCATTGCAATCTTGCGGTCTCAGAATGAGTCCCAATGATACACCGAGGTCCATGAGCCTGTATATAATTTTAAAAAATCAAATAAAAGAAAAAACTATGAAAACAATCGAAAACCCGACTGGTTTTGGCGCGCAACGCATGGCGAGATAACCCGACTATAGTCGTGATTGGCCGTGAAAGAGTTAAGCTGAACACCATAGAGGAAAAAGAAAAACGACTTACCTTTGCTTCTTTTACTATTATGCACTTTGCTACTAAGTAATCTACCTTGCCTATATTACTACCTACTATACTAATATGTCTATACTACTATGCACTCAGGAGTGTAGCACCCAAGTTCAACACTGTTTGACGAACAATCTTATTTACTCTTAGCTGCCAGAGTTGTACCCTTCCTGCTGACTTGTTGTACAGAAATTGTGAGTCGCTTTGGATAAAAGTGTCAGCTAAATGACTCAATGTAAATGTAATGTAGACAAGACTCTAGTGATGATGTCATCGAGAGACAAATCCTGGAGCTGCTCCATAGACGGTGACTAGTGGAACGACTCTGAGGACACTGTGACAGTAGCCATGGTGATTTAACAAGTTTAATAAGATTTAATATGATTTTTATGATTCAGACCTGTAAGCCCTACATTTAATAAGTCATTTGTATGTTATAGCTCAAACAAGAATTATATGAGCCCACAAAGTTGGTCACTAATTCATTGCTGTTTTGATGCTGATTTACAGCTTAGGGAGACTCTATGTTTATAGATATTGATTTAATTGTCCAAGCATATTGGAATATAAATTATGTTTTAGGGTGTTTTTCCATTTAAGACAGAAACTCTACGGAGAATGGCAACTGGGAATCGTTTCTAGGGACGCAGCTTTTAATCGTGTCTATGTTTATAGATATTGATTTAATTGTCCAAGCATATTGGAATATAAATTATGTTTTAGGGTGTTTTTTTAATTTAAGACAGAAACTCTACGGAGAATGGCAACTGGGAATCGTTTCTAGGGACGCAGCTTTTAATCGTGTCGACAACCTTTTCACATTCAATGGAGCTTGCAAAGAGTAAACAGCTCGGTTAATACTTGCTCGGTTGCGTGTTCTCATGCAAAGGCGTCCTGTATATGATCTCAGGCTCGTTCTTTGAGTAATAGACTCTCCAGCTGGGTTTGTGTTGAGGGGAATCTATCCAAACATCATAAACACGGAGACCTCACAGGATTATGGCCAACGTATACAAATGACGATTTGTAGCTTATGGGTGAAAATAAGCACTCAGAATCATGCGTCATAACAAACAGTGAACTCCAGACAAACGTTATATGTACAGCGCAGCGTTTTACAAAGCAGCCTGTGATTATTAATGGACTGTCTGCTGAGACAACAGACGCTTTCAAATAACTGTCACATTCCTGGATAACAGATTTGAGATGATGCCTTTTTAAGAAATGTATGAACATTTATTTTATCCACTGAGCAGACTAAACAGCCCTGCGATGAGCCAACATGCGTCTAGAAACACTCTGACTGAGAGGCTACTGTGGAAAGCTGTTGTAGCAGAATGGATTATGGTTTGATTAATCACACTGTAAACACAGGAGCAGACTTAGGGAGTAATGAAATATAGTAACTGGCGTCACATAATCAGGATACGTTTTTTTTCTTTTTCTTTACTGTATTTCGATACATTAGAGGGAAAAAAGACGGAATCAGATTACCGATAACATTTTTTTAAATGGGGGTTATTTTTCAGGATAATATATTTTTTTATGATATATCTTCAATATACCTACTTATACACCTGCATATACCACTTAACTCTGTATGATAGCATGTACAATAATGCTGTATATACTGTATATATACATTTATATATTATATTTACTATATACTATATTTATAATCTTTTTTACATACCTGTAGATACTATATCTATGTCTAGTTCAAAGAACCATCTGCACTTCAGTAATAGTCATGTTTTTTATATCTTTTATTTGGTCTTTTTCCATATTTTGGCATTGCGGTAATCCAAAACAAACTGAATGTAACCAGATTGCATTTCTTGAGTGACACTGAATACATATTTGTAATAGTAACAGAATACATTCATGAAGTAACCCTTTCAACCTTGCACAGGAGTAGCTTAGCGAGGGGGGAGTGAACATGGCTAGGAAATAGGGTGCTTCTACTATAATATATTATATATACATATTATGCTAACAGAGCCCTAAGCATCTTAACACTATACCTTAAACACCCGGAGAATGTGCTGTGCTGCAATGACTCACTCACACATGCAAGTAACATGTACATTGTGAGGTGCTCCCCCACGCCACCCAGAACCCTGTTTGCCTATAGAACAGCCAGAACGCTTCAGGACATGGACTGTACGAGGTGTCAGGAACGTTCTACAGGAGTGTTCTCTCGCCATGAGGTTTGCTTGTTTGTTGCCTCGTTACACGTAGCTTCCTCATTCTCAGTTACTGTAGCACTTTTCACCCCAAAGCGCTGCTGTTGACAGGATGGTTTGTGTTTGTTGCACCTCTGTTAACATTAAATCTGTGCATTTTTTTATTTGAAAAACACAGGAGACGGCAGGGCCAGCAGGGCCGAGACAGCAGGGCCGGGTAAAGATATTGAAATAAGGAGCGGCTGGGTAGCGCAGTGGAGAATGCACTCGCCTACCACCGCAGAGACTCTGGGATCGAATCCTGCTGTCAGCGGTACCTCCGGCTTGGTCAGTCGTCCCTACTAACACAATTGGCAGTGTTAGCGGGTGGGAAGCCGGCGGGGTATGTGTCCTGGTCGTTGTAAACTGTGGTTCCTACTGGTTGGTTGGGGCGCCTGTTCTGCAGGGAAGGGATCATGGGGGGAAATAGCGTGAACCTCCGCACGCGTTACATTCCCCCAGTGTGAGTCCTCGCTGTCAGATGAAAAGAAGCGGCTGGCTGACTCCACATGTATCGATCGGAGGAGGCATGTGGTAGTTCTACACCCTCCCTAGGCCGACAGTGGGACAATGCACGCAACGACCAGGAAGGGAATTGGCATAATGACTAAATTGGGATGCAAGCAAAAAATACAGAAAAAGTGAGAAAAAAAATATAAACAAATATATATATATATTTAAATAAGGGGCGGCTACGTGGTGTAGTGGGCAAGGCGCTCGCCACGAAATCTGGAGACGCTGGGCTCGCCTGTTCGAGCCCAGCGCTCCACATTTGCTTTCAGTTTAGCTGGTCGTCCACAGTAATACACATTGGCCGTATTACGGGGAGGGAAACTGAAGGGTGGGGATTGGGCGTTGTGGACAGCGACTCCTACAGGTCGGTTGGTGCGCCTGCGCAGTAGAATCAGGAAGTGTCGGGGGCAGCGTGAGCCTCCCACGCGTTACTCCTCGCCACTGAGAGATCGAGCTGCGCAGGTGAAAAGATGCGACTGCTGTTACCTCAAGTACCGGAGGGGACTTGTGCTATGTATGACTTAGTCCACATTGCAACCGGCTTGTGGGAGGCAAGAAACAGCGTTCGTGACAGGGGAGGGTTGAATTGGATGATACGAAATTGGGATGGGAGAAAATATAGAAAATGGGAGAAAAAGTGGATAAAAAAAAAATATATATTTAAATAAGGATCGATTGAATCGATTCATTTGAGCATAAAATTCTGTGATCGATCTTTTAATCTATGTGGATGTGTGAAGACTTACGCCTCCCGTCCTGCAGACGTCTCTAGTTTTTCTTGTGCCGAGTTTCTGCTGAACTGGTACGGAAACTCAGTTGACCAAATAACATCTTTTGACAATCAAGCCTGATTCAATCAATATCGAATTTAATAAAATCTAAACCAAATCGGGACCTTGTGAATTGAAATTGAATGGAATCAGGTAATCAGCGACGATATCCAGCGAGGAGGGTGGGGCGTTGAGGTTGTGTCTTGAGACCACAACCTTCACCTGGCTCTGACAATCATGCCTCAGAGACTCACCCACTCGAATACTATAAATCACTACAGTATTTCTATGATATATCTCTATGGTGTGTATGAAAATAAAACACAGGTATACTATTAATCACTACAGTATTTCAGTGGTAAATCTAAGATTTGTATAAGCCCAACCCTACCTTATCTGTAACCTTAACGCACCTCATGCCTCACCACCCGTTGGACGCGGTACATGAGATACACCCCCCTTCTAGCCAATTGGCATGAACACACACATACAGTACATACAAATACACACACCCTCACATGCGCACACTTGATCTCATACAGTAGTTTTTATGGTACCTGAGTTGTGTTTCAGTAGTCTTTATGGTACCTGAGTTGTGTTTCAGTAGTCTTTATGGTACCTGAGCTGTGTTTCAGTCGTTTTTATGGTACCTGAGTTGTGTTTCAGTAGTCTTTATGGTACCTGAGTTGTGTTTCAGTCGTTTTTATGGTACCTGAGCTGTGTTTCAGTAGTCTTTATGGTACCTGAGCTCTGTTTAAGTCGTTTTTATGGTACCTGAGCTGTGTTCAGTAGTCTTTATGGTACATGAGCTGTGTTCAGTCGTTTTTATGGTACCTGAGCTGTGTTCAGTGCTGTGTTTCAGTGGTTTTTATGGTATCTGAGCTGTGTTTAAGTAGTCTTTATGGTACCTGAGCTGTGTTCAGTGCTGTGTTCAGTAGTCTTTATGGTACCCGAGCTGTGTTTCAGTCGTTTTTGTGGTACCTGAGCTGTGTTTAAGTCGTTTTTATGGTACCTGAGTTGTGTTTCAGTAGTCTTTATGGTACCTGAGTTGTGTTTCAGTAGTCTTTATGGTACCTGAGCTGTGTTCAGTAGTCTTTATGGTACCTGAGTTGTGTTTCAATAGTTTTGATGGTACCTGAGCTCTGTTTAAGTCGTTTTATGGTACCTGAGCTGTGTTCAGTAGTTTTTATGGTACCTGAGTTGTGTTTCAGTAGTTGTTATGGTACCTGAGCTGTGTTCAGTAGTTTTTATGGTACCTGAGTTGTGTTTCAGTCGTTTTTATGGTATCTGAGCTGTGTTCAGTAGTTTTTATGGTACCTGAGCTGTGTTTCAGTAGTTTTTATGGTACCTGAGCTGTGTTTCTTTTTTTTAAACTTCATTTTTTAGCGTTTATCGCTTTTCTGGTCAAGCATGACCGACAGATGCAAGGTGAAACGGGAGGGAGAACAGGGGAAGACATTCGGCAAATGACGGCGGGTCCGGGAATCGAACTCGGAGTCAACCAGATCCGTGACGCAGCACGGTATTCCCCGACGCTTTCACGTCGAGGTACATGGTGAGCTACTGGAGCTCCCTCCTGAGCTGTGTTTCAGTCGTTTTTATGGTACCTGAGCTGTGTTCAGTGCTGGGTTCTGGCTCCGTTCCCACGCTGCAGCGGTGACTCTCCTCGGCACTGGACTGCCGGTGGTCCGAGAAGCTCCTCTTCTTCACCTCATCCACGTCATCCATCACCACCACCAGCACCTCCCCCTTCTCCTGCTCCTTCTCCTGCTGCTTCTCCTGCTCCTTCTCCTCCTCCGCCTCCTGCTTCTTCTGCTCCCCCCGGGCCAGCGATCCATCCATGGAGCTCAGCAAGGTGATGTCTGCCAAACTGCCGTCCTGGTGCACCAGTCTGACAACAAGGCATGGCGTTTCAGTCACTAATATACATGTTAATGTGCACACACACACACACACACACACACACACACACACACACACACACACACACACACACACACACACACACACACATACACACATATGCTAATTCACATGCATGCACACACAAAGACACACACACACACACACGCACACACACACACACACACATACACACATATGCTAATTCACATGCATGCATGCACACACAAAGACACATACACACACATGCACACACAAAGACACACACACACCATACACACATGCATGCACACACACGTACACACACACACATACCATAAACACACCATACACACATGCCCATACACACATGCACACACACACTTGCATACACACACACGCGCGCGCAAACACACATATACACACATGCCTACACGTACACACATCAGCCCTATGGCCAGTACCAGAACACCAGGCTGGTGTCAGAGGAAGGTGATCAGCACATTCCTCTTGCATTAATAACATTGCATGGGGTATTTATTTCTCCTTGCATTGGGTACATGGTAACAGGAGGAGGGCAGCATTAACCCTTAAAACTCTTCTCAGGCAGTGGATGGAGGTTGACTTGCATGAGATGGCTGCATGTCAAGGCAGGCACTCCGTGTCTTACACTTACTTGCTCGGCTGAGTGGGGATTTTTTGCTTGATGCTGCTCAGAACAGTGGAGAGAGTGACATGTCACTGTCACAGTGAGGACCAGTGTTTTGGGCTTATACTCAGGGTTGAGGGTGGGAACTGACCTATCTCAAGCCCCGCCCTCTTTCATTGATCCTCCAATCACGACTGTTGCAATAAAAGATTCATTGGAGGATCAATAAAAGAGGGCAGGGCTTGAGATTTTTCCGGGAGTGCCATGCAGTGGACGTGTGTGTCATCGGCAATTCAGTGTGAAGGGAACACGGTCTTCTCAATGTCAAGACATGCTTGAGACAGAGTTCTTTACAAGGATGGAACATGTGAGTCAGTCTTGGAGGCTGGTAGAAACAGGTGAGGCCGGGTTAGAGAGGTTATGGGCTGCAGGGTGAACGATCCAGAGGTATCCGAGAGGAGGAGGCGACAGGCAAGAATACTAACTACAACAACAACAAAGGAAATACAAAATATAGGCTCTTCGTTAGTTTATCAAACGCCTGCCAAGGAAAACCATCCATGTCAGAATGAATCACTATAAATAACTATAAATACATAACTAGAATATGTAGAACAAAAGTTCAACAAGGTACCATTGTTGACCATAGTCACAATAACAGCCATTTTGCTCTTATGTCATGCTTTCCACGTTGTTCCCACCTGAGCATGACATAAGAGCAAAATGGCCGCCGTGTGACTATGGTCAATTGGTTACAAGGTCAGAGAGCACTAGGACCTCAAAGGAATACTCAGACATTTTGAACTGGTTATTTTCCTCTACCGGGCACTTCAAGCTTCAGTTGCTTCAGGAGAAGCTTGGCCTTCAGTTCCCTTGTAATTGCATGTTAGTATAGTCAGCATTCCTCTTTGAAACCATGGGGGCACTGGTAGTGGAAAGCTTGCAGCTAGCCGTGTCCCATGGTTTTCGGTAAGGAAGGCTAACAATGTTAGCGTGCCGTTTCAGGGGAAACTGAAGGACGTTTTTCCCCACAATGTGAAAAGTGACACATAAGAGATACATCAAAATGTTCGAGGATCCCTTTAAGGGAACGTTCCATTTGGAAAACGGGAAGGAGGGGGAGGGGGGTTCAGAGGGGATGGTTGGTGGGATGATGGTTGATGGTGGTGACCGGTGCCACAGAAAGCGAGCAGGTTACCCACCTATTCATGATCAGATAGACACGCTCACTGACTTTATCATGGCTGTGAGAGGAGAGGAGGAATGGAGGAATGGAGGAATGGGGGGATGTAGGGATGGAGGGTTGGATGACAGGGGAGAGACGGCAGAATGGGTTACAGAGAGAAGCAGAGCAGAGAAGAAGAAGAAGCCATGGTACTACAGCACACGGGAACATAATGGAGATGATGATGACGAGATGATGAACTACAACCATGGAACAACAGAACCAGCCAGACAGACACACAGACTACAAGTGTATGACGATTGTCGCAATGATTCCACAGCAAAAACGCAACAGACCACACAGTAAGTAGTCTGGATCAACACCATGAGACTGTGGGTATAAGCATGCAGTCGGCCCACTATCTCAGTCAGAATTATCCTCCCCTTCCGCTATCTGCACAACTATTTTGCAAGGGCACCATTGCTGGGCTTAGCTCCGCCCAGGAGGATTGTGATTGGTTTAAAGAAATACAAACAGGCCAGAGTGCTTTTTCCACCTATACCGGAATGATAATAGGTTTATCCAGACCTCTCTCCGGCGCTGGCACAGTGCTAACACAGTGTGGAGAGAGGTACGGCTACGCGAGACTGCACAATAAGAGATGTACGGGAGAACGTCGCACATCTATAGTGAGCATTTCAAAGGGTGTGCTCTCTCTCTCTCTCACACCCCCCCCCCCCTCTCTCTCTCTCTCTCTCACCCTCTCTCTATCTCTCTCACACACACCCTCTCTCTCTCACCCACTCTCTCTCTCACCCTCTCTCTCTCACACCACCCCTCCCTCTCTCACCCTCTCTCCCTCCCTCTCCCTCTCTCTCTCTCCCTCTCGCGCAGACTTCCATGCCTGTTGAGTGAGCCCTCTGTATCTCCTCAGACCCACCCCTCCCCTGCGGGTCTGTCACCTGTAGATGGTGCTCTGCTCCTTGGCGACCACGGCCTGGAGGTCTGTGAGCAGGAGGAAGCGGTCGTGGAAGTAGTGCAGGTGGAGGATGCAGACCAGCAGGAAGGAGGAGGGGATGAAGATCCGGGTGAACAGCATGGAGACGGAGAACTGCTCCAAGCCCAGGTCCTCCAGCCTGGAGGGATAGAGGGCATGGAGAGAGAGAGAGAGAGAGAGAAGGGGGGAGATAGAGGGAGGGAGGGAGGGAGAGAGAGAGAGAGAGGGGGACATATAGAGAGAGGGGGGAGATAGAGAGAGGGAGGGAGGAGGAGATAGAGAGAGAGGGAGGAGATGGTGGAATAAAGTGAAGAGTAAACATCAAGGGATGTAGTTTCAAGTTTCAAGTTTGTTTATTATTTGTCAGAACAAAATACAGAATACTTTATAATGAAATGCTTGTTTCTTATGAGCCCCTGAGAGTGTGCTACATACAGTAAAAAGAAAGTAAAGCACTATATCAGGCAATAATGGACAGTAAGGGAAATACAACATTGTATGCAAAAGAAAAGTGGGAAAGAGAGTTGGAAATAGAGATAACAGAGGAGGAATGGTATGACACATGTAAGACACAACAAACAACCACAGGATCAAGGATATGGAGGGAGTTTGGGTGGAAAAATATAATTAGATACTTTATAACACCAGAAATACAGGGCAATTAAATGGTAAATGGTAAATGGCTGCTTTTTTATATAGCGCTTTTATCCAAAGCGCTTTACAATTTGTTACTCACATTTTACCCATTCACTCACACATTCACTCACACATTCACACACCGACGGCGGAAGCAACCATGCAAGGTGCCAACCTGCTCATCGGGAGCAATTAGGGGTTAAGTGTCTTGCTCAAGGACACATCGACACGCTGCCCGGGAGGAGCGGGAATCGAACCGGGAACCTCCGGATTGCCAGACGACTGCTCTACCTCCCGAGCCACTGTCGCCCCAATTACACACCAGCAAAGAGAACATGTTGGAGGGAGTGTGGACAGGAAGGGGCGAACCATACACACATATTCTGGGGATGTCAGAAGATAAGGCACTACTGGGAAGAGATAGGAGGGATAATAAATGAAATAATAGGATACGAAATACCCCAGGGAAGCCAAGTGTTGTATTTGGGCAATCTGTCACAAGAAGGAATCCAAGGGGAAGACAAATATTTGATTAAGATATTGATAGTGGCAGCCAAGAAAGCTTTAACTAAACTGTGGTACAAGGTAGAAGTGCCGACAAAGGATCAATGGATAGAGTTGGTAGAGGGGATACAGGAAATGGAGAGAATCACACATCTGCTGAGGCTGCAAGAAGAAAAGTTTGAATGGAAATGGGGAAAATGGGAAGAATAAAGGAGGGGAAGTAACGACATCACAGAGGTTTGAAAAGGATACAAGGAAATGAATAAACATTTAAATAAATAATGCAAATGTAGAATGGACCGAAGGACCCATGCCACACTTTTTCTTTACTCATTTTTGTCTATTTGTTTTATATTTATGTACTGTGTATTGTCTATGAATGTTGTCTATGTATGTTGTTGAAAAAATGAAAATAAAAACTTAAGTTTAAAAAAAAAAAAAGTAAGTAAAAAAAACTAAGAAGTAAAAAGTAGGTAAAGACAATATACAATACAGAGTAAAATGAGTAACAGTGAGGTAGAATGCAGACTACAAAACTTGGGGTAAGGTGCAAATGAGGTATGAATGTGGTGCACATCTCTTTAATAGTAGAGAGAGAGAGAGATAAAGAGAGAGAGAGGGAGAGAGATGATGGTGAATGAGGGTGAGAAGAAGAGAGAGAAGGATGAGAGGAGATGAAGCAGACTACATAAAACAAGATGGAAGAGGATTAAAGAGCGCAGCACCCGTCTCGCCTCGCTTGGAAATAATGAACTGAAGCTAACTGAAATCTATTCACACACTATATATCTATCTATCACAGTACAAGTACATTTCACTTAGGGCGGTCGGGTGGCGTAGCGGAGATTGCTCTCGTCACCAATGCAAGAGGCTGCGGTCTCGACTCCCGGAGTCAGCATTGCCTGCGGCTTGGGCCGATCGTCATACTAACTCGTTTGGCTGAGTTAGCGGGAGGGAAGTCGAGGGTGGTAATCTGGCGTTGTGGACAGTGACGCCTACAGGTCAGGTCTGGGTGCCTGCTCAGAGAAAGGCAGGAAGTGGTGAAGGCAGCGTGACCACACGTTACACTTCACCAATGAGAGTCCTCGCTGCCAAGTGAAAAGA
>NC_140177.1:28694704-28717204 GCF_963971535.1 Notolepis coatsorum | reverse complement strand
ATTATTATCATTTAACCTTTATTTAACCAGGCGAGTCATTAAGGACAAATTCTTATTTATATTGGCGGCCTGGCAAGAGGCAGGACGTCTCCCGGGGGTTTTGGGGAAGGGGGGGGGGGGGGGGGGGGGGGCGATTAATGGATTACAATGCTAATGGTACTTAGAGCCCTGCTTGTTGATTTTATAGACAGTGAGATTTGGCTTGCGTCTCCATTATGTGTGTGTGTGTGTGTGTGTGTGTGTGTGTGTGTGTGTGCGTGCGTGCGTGCGTGTGTGTGTGTGTGAGAAGTGTGAGATGGCGTAAGACAGCCTGTTCCTGACCCTTCTTCCGCTGCTCGTCCTCGACGTGGACGTCCGAGAGGGCCGTCTCCTCCTCCGCCAGCTTGTCCTGTCTCTCCGTCAGCGTCTGTCTCAGCAGCAGCCAGAAGCTCAACAGACACAGGATCTACAGCAGGGCCACGAAACAAACACACTCTGAGTCTACAGCGGGGCCACGAAACAAACACACTCTGAGTCTACGGCGGGGCCACGGAACAAACACACTCTGAGTCTACAGCGGGGCCACGAAACAAACACACTCTGAGTCTACAGCGGGGCCACGGAACAAACACCCTCTGAGTCTACAGCTTGACATTTTAACATCCTTAACAGTATGCTGTCATTGCATTTATTGTTGATGTTACAATTGTTATCTGTTTAGGTTGTTCTCTGTGTTTGTATCTCTGATTCTGTGTGTTGTATAGCCTAGTCCTAGTTCCTGTTGTGTTGATTGTTGTATTAGTTCTTATGCCTTTCTTCCCCCAGCTGTCGTCCATTACTAATTAGCGTTAATTAGGGTCTGTATTTATTGCCTGTGGTTTGTTGAGATGTTTGTGGCGTCATTTCCTCCAAGTCCTCGGTGTTCCCCTGCCCGTCGTGTCTCCTGTCGTTTCCCTTGCCTTGCTGTTTTGTATTGTGAGTTTGTAAGTAGATTTAGTATTTTGTTTCGTTGAGTTTTATTTTCCGTGTTTACAGTTCAGTTCTTTGTCATTAGCGCCAGCTCGGCTGAGCCGTTTATGTTTCCTTTTGTAACGTGCCGTCGTCATCGAGTAAAGTCTGTATACACGTTATCCTGCCGTCTCTGCCTCCTCCATTCCTGTCCGCAAACTGAGTTCTCATCGCCTTCCCTCACTACCCATTCGTAACAGTATATGGTCCGGGTGGAGAATTTAGACCAAGCCAAGTGAAACGGTTCATCCGAGCACCTTGTAACGCATTCAGCACACTAATAATTAAAGCTTTTTAACTTTAGTTGGAGAGTGCCTTGGATTTGCTTTTTCTGATTTTTTCCCCCTCCTTTTTCCCGATTTTTCTCCCATCCCACTGTTAGTCGTTATGCCAATTCCCAACCCCCCTCCCTTCCTGGTTGTTGCGCACCCCCGCCCTACTGTTGGTCCGGGAGGCCGGAGACTGTCACATGCTTTCCTCCGACACATGTGCAGCCAGCCGGCAGCCAGCCTGGCAGCGCAGATTCTCACTGGGAGAGTGTAACGTGTGGAAGGTCGCACTACCTTTCTCCAGATCCTACCCTCGCTGTGCAGGCGCCCCGACCGAACTGTAGGCGTCGCTGTCCACAACGCCCAGGACCCACCCACGGCTTCCCTCCCCCTAACTCAGCCAAACGAGTTAGTATAGCGATCAGCCCAAGCCAAGGCAATGCTGACTCTCCGGGAGTTGAGACGCTTTTTCTGATTATTAACGCTAAGGGATTATTTGTAAATACTATTTGTACCAGGTCTGATCTTATAATGGTATACTATACATACCTGGATGCCTGGATTTGAACATTAACTAAAGATAACGTTAAAACAGAGTGACAGTGATGTTAGCCCACCCTCCATCATGGACGACCAATAGGAAGAGAGATTTACATGATTTTATGGTTGGAGGTGGGGATTACTTTCACCCTTTAACGCTCGCACCAGTGTGATTAGAATTGAAGGAAAAGAGAATTCCTGCTGTGATGTAACGATTGCTACTGGTCACTGGAATCCATGGAGTTCTAGAATTATGAGGAAACATCTGGAAAAAGATAAGAACTAAAGGGGTTAAATTCAATGATCATATTATAAGGATGGCGTTTTTATTAAAGATCCCATCCACTTACTGGCAAAACGGTACAATTAATTCTTCCTTTTACTTGTTAAATCGCTGTCAGGAGGACAATATATTTCAAACGGACACCAAATCTCCAATGTATCCTACTGCGATGGTCCACAGGCCCTTACAGACAACATGTGGAGATCACAGATGTCTGCTCCTCTCTCTCTGGAGAAACTGACTCACAATCTTAATGATGAATCGGACAAGTTTCAGAGAATCCTCTGCAATCTTTCATAGAGACACCCCCTGACTCACTTAGAGAGAGAGAGAGAGAGAGAGAGAGAGAGAGAGAGAGAGAGAGAGAGAGAGAGAGAGAGAGATTAGCCTTGTAATGTGACGTCTGATTGCTTCATCTGCAAACGATACTTGCGTTCTATATCGTACTTTTATATAACTTTCTTGCTTGCTATTTGTAATTTTACATTATTATTATAATTATTTTACATAGTGCAGTGTTTGTTCTTGTTTGGGGATTTTATTGTGTGTTTTGTTTTGTATGTCTTTCTGTTGTTTCTGTCAAATGTTTCAAATTGAGAAATTAATGAAAATGAAATATATATATGTGTGTTTTTAACACTTTAAAAATGTTGTACAATAATAAATTAAAATGTGTTTGGTATGGTTTTACCACCAAAAAATGTCAATTAACTACCAAAAATGGCGTAATCCCCTACCCCCACCCCCTCACGTCTCCCCGCAGGCCAATTAACTTCCTATTTTTCCACCTAAACTTCATTCTTCATTGAAGTTTCTAAAGGAGCTGACATAGCTGAGAAGTGTCTTGAGCCACAGAACCGCCTCTCCGCCGTGCGCCACAGAGCCATTCAAGAGCTCTCCTGTGCCGTTTGCACTATAATGCCTCCCTCTCTCCCTCTCTCCCTCTCTACCTCTCTCCCTCTCTCCCTCTCTCCCTCATCACCAGCCTCAACCAGCTGGGGGGCTGAGATCTGGTGCTTTATCTGCACTCTGTGTTCTCTACACAGCTGTGATATGAACATATAACATATAATGATAATAATAACAATAAATTGTATTTAATATTTATAGAGAGAAGCGCCTTTCTCAGACTCAAGGACACTTTACAAGAGAGAGAAGCTATAGGGGCGGCTGGGTAGCACAGCGGACTAAGCGTCTGTCTACCACCGCAGAGACACTGGTATCGAATCCGGCTGTCAGCGGTGCCTCCGGCTTGGCCGGTCGTCATACTGGCACAATTGGCAGTGTCAGCCAGTGGGTGGTAATCTGGTCGTTGTAAACAGCGACTCCTACAGGTCGGTCAGGGCCCCTGCACAGCGAGGGAGGGAAATGGTGAAGGTAGTGTGACCTCCCATGCGTTACACTTCACCAATGAGAGTCCTCGCTGCCAGGTGAAAAGAGGCTGCTGGCTGTCTCCTATGTATCGGAGGAAGCATGTGATAGACTTCAGGGCTCCCTAGACCGACCAGTGGGGGGGCACATACGCGCAACGACCAGGAAGGGGAGGGTGGAATTGGCATAACGACTAAAATTGGGATGGGAGGAAAATACAGAAAATAGGAGAAAAAGTGGATAAAAAAAAGAGAGAGAAGCTATATAAAAGAGGGGGTAAAAATACAGGAAAAATAAAACAAATGAAAGAAAAATTATAATAATAAGAGGCAAGGTGCTGTCCAATTGGACGAAACAGTAACAGAAAAAATAAACAAAAAACTAAAACAACGGGATCAGTAGCTTAAAAGAGTCAGGGGGGAAGGGGGTGGGCTACTTGGTAGCAGGGCCGCGTTGCGCGAAGGCAAGTGTGAACAGGTGTGTTTTAGGTGAACAGGTGTGTTTTAGGTGGGTTTTGAAGAGGTTGATGGTGTCAGAGCCTCGGATGGGGGGGGGGATTTCTCTACACAGCTGTGATATGAACATACCCTGATGTTTATCTCTGTGTTCTCTACACAGCGGTGATATGAACATACCCTGATGTTTAAATGGCCAGCTCTATCGCCCATTTATCTATCTATCTATCTATCTATCTATCTATCTATCTATCTATCTATCTATCTATCTATCTATCTATCTATCTATCTATCTATCTATCTATCTATCTATCTATCTATCTATCTATCTATCTATCTATCTATCTATCTATCTTCATAAAGAGATATGACTTGTTATAAATCTGTTGTAAGAGCTTTTAATATCTAATACAGCGCATTATAATGAGTTATTCTCTCATTGTAGCTCATTGTAGGTATATAAAGGGAAAGGAAAGAGTTATGAATCCCGTCCTATTTAGCAACACTGCAACCACTAAGTATTGTTTTTTGAGTGTCAATTGTACACGTTGCAACACCAGCGTTGTAATTACACAGGGGAAGTACCAGTATATTAAACAGGATACAGGCCTTGGAGTTTTATATCATTATCATTTTCTGTAAACAATGAAACAGACCATGTATTTTCAGTTAGAATGGGGGAAAGAAGGTTCCTGTATATACAAAGTTTAATGGTCAAAAAGAAATGATGGATTGTAGCTTTAAAGGGGAAAATCCACCCTAAAACAGGATGCACATTGTGTTATTCCAGCGATGCTGGACAGTTACGTAAGTCAATATCTATAAACAGACAACTGTCTCCCTAAGCTGGACATCAGAGCATCAAGAATTGACTTGGTCCAAGAAGTGGCATCACTTTACTTAACAGATACTCATAATTGATCACAATGCATTTCACTGTGATTTCTAACATGCATAATGACTTAATTAACCCTAAGTCAATAACCGCACTGAGCAGGCTAGATGACCATAATGGGGCAGGAGGAGCTGACACAGCTAAGAGGCATCTTTATCCACCAGGCTCCTCCCTCCCGAGGTGTGCCTAGGAGCTATTCAAGTGCCCTCTTGTGTCCTCCTCTACCATCCGCCACTATAATGCCTCCCGCTCCCCCTCCTCACCAGCCCTCAACCAGCTGTTCTCTACACAGTGCACTTGTGTTCTCTCCCCAGCTGTGATATGAACATACCCTGATGTTTAAATGGTCTGCTATTGACATACATTTAATGTGTGTATATTGTTAGGAGTGAGAGGAATATGAGGGCTTTCTCCACTTTCCTTTTCCTACGTTTTGTTTGAACTGCTTTTCATTGAAAGAAATAAAAATGGGTTAAAGGAACTCGTCAACATTATGTGAAATATTCTTACCGTCTTTTCCAGAGTTAGACAAGAAGATAGATACAATTTCCTCTCTGTGCGTTCAGTAGAAAGCTATCCGGCTGCAAGCTAGCCTAGCTTAGCACAAATGAATGGAAGCGGATACAGACCACTAGCCTAGCTTAAAACTCCAGGAGAGGTGTTTTTGGCCAACGGCTAGGGTAGCTGGTCCGTATCCGCTTCCATTCATTTGTGGTAAGCTAGGCAAGCTAGCATCGCTTGATAATCGAGTGTGCGTGTGTTCATGCGGAAGGGAAGTACTGTAGAACTCCATTGCCCGCGAGACAAGCAACTACTCACCGTGAACAACCCATGAACTTTTGTTTGATTAGAAAACCAGTATGTTATGTTACTGGTTTAAGTGCTGGCACTCGAGTACCAGACGTAACACAGTATTTGTTTTGTCACCAGACCAACCAAACTATAACATTTTTAAATAACTTGTCACTCAGGAGGGTTCAGACGGTGCTTGCCAAGGTTGGAGATCTGGCGTACTGATTCTGGTAACCTATTTTTATTTCTCTGTTCATTTAAAACCAGCCCCTTTGTTCTATTTCCTCGTCTCCTCCTCATTCTGCATTAAGGCTAGAACGGTGAGACCTTGGGGGGTGGAGGGTGGAGGGGGGGGTGGAGGGGGAGGGGGGGTGCGGAGTTCAGCGAGATGACAGCTCAGAGGAAGAAGTGCCTCTTTGCACTGCTGCGGTCAGGCAAGCGCTACCGGAGTCCCGTCGCCAGCACAGAGAGACTCAAAAGGAGCTTCTATCCCCAGGCCATCAGGATGCTCAATGACTCTATGCAACACTAACCTGTCCATCTACACTCGTTGCACACAACAACATCCACATGCACACACTCACTTTAAACATTCACCTAGTAGTGTTTTAAGACACTTTAAACACTACGCCACATTTGATCTATTTATTACAAAAAGATTTGCACTACATCTCTACCTCATTTTTGGTTTTGTTGCATTTTGTACTTTAGTTTTGTATATTGTATATTTTGTATAGTGTTTGGTCTTTATTCTTTCTATCACAAATGTTGCTTGATTGGAGAATCAAGAATCAAGGGGTTTGAGATAGGTCCAGCTCCCCTCAGGAATTAATTATTATAATTATTAGAATATAATATTATCTATCTTCATAAAGGGATATGACTTGTTATAAATCAGTTGTAAGAACTTTATACAGCACATTCTAATTTGTTATATTCTCTCATAGTAGCTCATTGTAGGTTTAAAGGGACAGGAAATAGTTATGAATCCCCTACTCTATATAGCAACACTACAACCACTAAGTATTATTTTTTGAGTGTCAATATGTATGTTGCCAGACCAGCGTTGACCAGGGGAAGTACCAGTATGTTTTCTAAACAGGATAAGGTCCTTGGAGTTTCATATCAATGTCAGAGTTTTCCTAGAATGGGGTAAGAAAGTAAGACATTTAATTTTTTTCATCTACAGTACAAGGCAAACTCCTGCTTTAAATGGTCAATTAAATGTCTAAAGTCTGTCAATCTAAAACAGGATGTACATTATGTTGTTCCGGCGATCTTGGACAGTTATGTCAATGTCTATAGACCTTTTCTAACTTGACAACATAAACATTCTAAATAGGCCACTTTGTGTTTCCTGTTGTAACGTTTGTTAATACAGTTGCTGACAGGACATAAACAGGGGCCGAAGCTATTGCCCTGGCAACGGAATACTTCTGTAAAGGTCTATAAACAACTGTCTCTGACAACTGTCTCCCTGAACCGGGAATCAGAGCATCAAGACTTGAAAGTGATGTCATCAAGTTACACTTGTTGGAGTTTACTGACAATTTATTAGTGACAGATTTTGTGGGCTCATGAAATGTTTGTTTGAGCTGTTACATCCAATTGAGTTTTAGTTAAGTGTAGGGATCACAGCTCTGAATGATATAAAGTACACATCCCAGTATAATCACCATGGTTACTGTTATAATGTCCTAGGAGGCGTTCCATTGGTCCGTGGAGCAGCTCCAGGACTTGTCATCATCACTAGAGTCTTGTCTCTCTTGGTGTTCAGCTTAACACATTCCCTGCCAATGACGAGTTAACTCGTTATAGCCCGCCAATCGAATAACATGAGTAAACTCGTTGTTATGGTCGTTATTTCTTTTATTCGCTATTGCCATTCATAATCCATCGAGGCACCTTGTGCATGCTGTACTGAATGTGTCTGAGATCGCAGACGGTCAATACCGCCGCCTAACGCCTTGCGGCCGCTATTGCACTCCATTTGAAACGATGTGGTTTCTTTTCTCTACCGAGCTGCGGCGTGGGGGCGGGTTCTAAACACTCCGGCAAAACAAGCGCTTGTAGGGATGGTGGACAACTGACCCTGCCCGCCCGTTCATGTGCAATGCCGGATAACATCGGAGACAGGGTCGCTGTGGATATCTGGAATGGCGATTAATTGGATTATTCTTTTTGCAGTACATCAGAGACCAGGTAAGGACTCTATATTACCAATCTTGCGTTGATCCGGTATTTTTTCCCCCGCGATCGCTCTGTCTGTGTAGTATGTGTGTGTGTTGTGTCCCGTTGGTCACATCGGACCAACGGATGGGCGCCCCGCTCCAAGCCCCCTTTCATGCGTGCATGATGAAAGATAATACCGATAATCTAGCGTTGATTTCAGATTGATTGTTGATCCAAGCGAGGAATGGCAACGTGTTTAGTGAATTCCAATAAAACGCAGTTTTTACGTCTTTTCCTGGGATTACTCAGAATCACTCAAACTATACTCATATTCACCACGGTATAAAATGGAAATGTACGGATGAAAAAATTCTCTGTTTTTTGCATGTTGACTGGAAGAAACTCACTGACAATCGAAAACGTTATTAGATCCATAGCTATAATATTTAATATAGTTTTTAGCACTGCAAACACTGCATTCTCCCCATTGAATAGAACGCTGGCACTGACAGCCCACAGTGCCCCCTGCTGACTGGCAACTGTTAAGGAGAGACTTAAAATGTAAAATATATACAATATATATATATATATATATATATATATATATATATATATATATATATATATATATATATATATATATATATATATATATATATATTCCGGTTTTAGCACAGTATGTAGTGCACGCATTTTGCAATTGCTCCGCTCCCACCAACGCTAATTTCGTTTAAAAACATTATTTGGACAGTAAAGAAAGAGAATAGACCACATCGTATGTATTGATAAGACCCTCTACTAACCATATCAAAAGACAAAATGGTTAAAGGTAGAAGGACGGTAGGGAAACAAACTACGGTAACTTCAGCGGCGCAGGACGTAATAAAACTAAGAAGACGCGTCCTAACCGACGCTGGTTCTGAGCCGACGGCGACAAGCTCCGAAGAGGAGAATGAAGAGGAAAATTTACCGGGACCATCGATTACGGTCCCCGAAAGAGAGTTAATAGATACCAACATAACAGAAGGGACAGAATCAAGCTCCGTGAAAGAGAGAGCAGCCAAATATCTGGATAAAAGAATACCAATAGCAAAAGATTCCACCGTCACCGTCACTGCATCTATGCTGCCAATTGAAGCAAGCAGTACTACCACTCAACCCGATTTCAACACACTGACTAACCTGATGGTAGAACAGTCTAACCTGATGAAAGAACAGATGGTAGAACAGTCTAACCTGATGAAAGAACAGATTACACACATCAAGGCGCTCGAGGCAAACGTCGATGCTAAATTCGATCGCATCGATGCTAAATTCGATCGCATCGCTGAGAAATTAGAAGAAGTCAAGAAAGCGATCCATGCACAGTCAAAGCGAATCACGTCAGTGGAGAATACGGTGACAGAAATTACACGGGCAGTCAAGGCGAACGAAGGTGGCATGACAGAGATGGAAAAAGATATAGAAAGTGTGAAAGAAGAATACCGGAGAGAAATACAAGTGCTTAAAAACGAAGCGACGGAGAGGCTACTAGAATCCCAACGCTACCACAGGCGGAATAACATCCGCATTGTGGGGCTTGATGAAACAGTAAACTGCGAAGATGCCAACTTTCCAACAGTGCTATCAACGATTTTGGATAACAACGATCCAAACAAAGTGCCAGAAGTGGACCATGTTTACAGAATCGGTTCTCGGGGGAATAGAAGCATCGGGCCAAGAGTCATCATTGTCACTCTGCGGAAGACTACAACAAGAGATGACATCATCAAATTTGCTCGCATCCAACGTGGGAATCTGAATTATGGTGATAAACCAATATTTATCTACGAAGATTTGAGCAAAGAAGCCATCATTCGACGTCTACCATACAAGGAGGTGATGCAAAAGCTGTTCAAATCTGGTCACAAGCCAAGGTTATCATACCCGGCGCTGTTATCATTCGTGGGCAGTGACGGCCTCAGGTCTGGTATATACACACCTAAAGAAGCTGAGGATTTTCTGAAGCGAAATGGAGCTAATAACCCAAGGCAGGACGACAATACCGGAAACAGATAAGCCTCTTTCTCAATGTATACCAGTGTTAGAATGACTTTATTGTGTTCATCAAGGTAGAAGACGATATGCAAGCCGTCTATAACAATGTGTACTGTGTATAATATGATTCGTAATACATTATAATTTCAGACTCTGGTCTCTGGGGAGACAAATACATATCATTGCAAAAATATCTATCTGGAATATTCTGGGTTTATCGCTCAAATGCCCTGGGTCTCTTAGATCATTCTGGAACATAAAAATAGTCTATTGCACTAGTATACTCTACAACCTTCTAGAATATAAGGCACCATGACAACGAAGGCCTACAACTCTAACAATAAACATCCGGTGTGTATACACATAGAGATAATCAATTGAATGAAGTTCAATCTGTCCTTAATAATACTTTAAAAATTAACCACACCTAAACGTATGAACACTACAAGGTTATTCTAACAATTTAAGTAATCACTCCATTGATGGTGACTGGCACATTGAAGCTCTAAAAGGCTCTGCTTATCTATCTTATCTAATCTGTTAATTCGGTTCTAGTGGCTTCTCCACGTTGATAATTATTCTATCTCTCATTCCTTATCTATATCTTTCCTTTAATTTTTATTTTATTTAATTTTTTCTTCTCATTACTCTATTTTTTATATATATTTTACCTTACATTGTTCTTTTCCACTGTTCTTCACATTAAGGTGTCAATATTGCTCTACAATCTTTTCCTTTTTTCCTTTTTTCCCACACGTTAGTAGAGGGTTCAAATGAATATGTCGATGAAAGTTTGTTCTCTTTTTTAATTTTTTATTTTTTTGTCATTTATCACAATACTTCATTACAGTAAGGGAAGGTGCAAGACCAAAAGCGACATTCTATTGCAATAGAATGGAAATGTTAGATCCTATGGCAATTAGCATAGGAAGATTAAGATTACAATGCTCATTTTGGGCAATCCGGCGGACTATGGGAGAAAGTCAATCGCGGAGGATGTGTTTTTGGAACACAGGCCTGTACGACTTTCTGGGTGAGGGGAAAATAGGGGATTTTTATTTGTATATATATATGTTTTTAAGCTCAGCTCTCAACGGGACCTCACTAATTGGATGTACATCTATTGTAGCTTCGCACTCCAGAAGCATTACCAAAAACTACACAAAAACATGCATAGATTATGGCTAGTTTGAATATAATGGTATGGAACACCGGTGGGATAAACAAACAACACAAACGCAAAAGCGTGCTCACACTGATGAAAAAAGAACATGTGGACGTGGCTCTATTAAGCGAAACGCACATTTTAGAGGAAGACATAAATACGTTAGCGGATAACATATACCATAATATTAGTCACTCATCTTTTGTTACGAGAACTAGAGGGGTAGCCATAGTCGTCAGACGCAAATTAAATATCGAATTGAAAGGGGTATGGTCGGATGCTGAGGGGCGCATAACTATAGCTAGGATTATACACAATAACAGGAAAATTGCGTTGGCAGCGGTATATGCCCCAAATTTGTACGAAGTGGGTTTTTTTACTTCACTAACCGGAGAAATGTTAAACCATCCCGAGTACTCATATATAATAGGTGCGGATTTTAATGCCATTTGGAACCCAAGGATGGACAAAACTTACCTTACCTTTTCCAGCGAACAAAAAAATTCATCTAAAGCATTAAAAGATTGGTCAAAATCAACAGGGGTAATTGATTTATGGCGTTCACTTAATCCCATGACCCGCAAGTACTCCTGTCGTTCGGCGAGACACAACACACTATCCAGAATTGATTACGTCTTTGCATCCCCGAGAATATTTGATAAATATGAAGTGGAAATGACACCCAATGCGTTATCAGATCACTGCTACTTAATCCTGAAAGCAACATTTGGTACACTATCTTCCCGGGCCCCAAGATGGCGTTTTAATTCTATGCTGCTTAACAACAAGGAATTCATTACACAAATTAAAGAAGCTCTCACAATATTCCTACGGGATAATGCAAACTCGGTGCAAGATCCCAGAATATTATGGATGTCGGTAAAGAGTATGATCAAGGATTTCACGGATAGATTTTCCTCCATATTGCGCAAAAATCAATGCACAAAACTGTCTGAAATGGAAACGCTTTACTCAACTCTTTTTAATTCTTTAAAATACAACAACTCTACTAGACTAGAAAACCAAGTTAACATTCTAAAGACAGAGATCAAAGCAATATACAGACAAAAATCGGAACTGCAAATACGCAGCACAAGACAACAGCAGTACTTCCAAGGATCTAAACCTAGTCACCTATTAGCCATGCGACTAAGAGTTAATGCAAAATTTGCAGATATAACTGCCATTAGGAAACAACAAGCTCTAGTAACAGAACCCGAAATAATAAACGATACATTCAAAGAATTCTATTCCGATTTGTATAATTCAGAGACGACCTTTGATCAAGACAAATTAGACACATATCTTAATCAAATTACTCTCCCTAAACTATCGGAGGACGACGCTAAACAGTTAGAAGCACCGATCACATTAGAAGAACTCAAGAAGGCCATATCCGGAATGAAAAACGGCAAGGCTCCCGGAATTGACGGTATCCCATCAGAAATGTACATTTCTTGCTGGGACATATTTGGACCCTTATTACTAAATATGATCTTATACTCAGTCAAAGAGGGAAGCTTCCATAAACACCAAAATATCGCACTCATTTCAGTTCTTCACAAAAAAGACAAAGACCCCACTGAGTGCGGTAGTTACCGACCTTTAAGCCTCCTCGGAACCGATGTCAAACTGTACTCTAAGATATTAGCCATCAGATTGCAAATGCATATGACGTCTTTAGTTCACCCGGACCAAACAGGCTTCATAAAAGGTCGCCTGATCAATGATAACATAAGGCGAATACTGCACGTACTAGACGTAGACAAAGAGGACACCACACCTAAGGCGATGCTATCCCTGGATGCTATGAAAGCATTTGACAGGTTGGAATGGTCGTTTCTATGGGCAGTATTAGAAAGGATGGGGTTAGGAAAAGGATTCATTGATATGATTAAAGTACTATACAAGGACCCATCGGCCAGGATTACAACAGGCACATTCATCTCCGATATCTTTCCGGTATCACGCTCAGCCAGACAGGGTTGCCCTCTTAGTCCCGGACTATTCGATCTATCATTAGAACCTTTAGCACAATTTATAAGACAATCCCAACACATAGAACCAATAGTAATCAAGGGCACACAACATAAAATTTGTTTATATGCGGACGACGTAATATTATTCATGCAAAACCCCAACAACACATTGCCGCATATACTCAAGTTGATAGAGAACTTTGGTGATTTATCGGGATTTAAAATAAATTGGCCTAAGTCGGCTTTTCTTCCTCTTAACATCAGTGCAAAAAAAGACACAACCCTCCCAGGTGCGATACCCATGGTCAAACATTTTAGATGCTTGGGAGTGGAAATATTTCCCACCATAAGACAAACGGTGAAGCACAATTACACAAAAATACAGAACAAAATCAAAGACGACCTGGACAGGTGGGCAAAACTTAAAAACTCAGTACAGGCAAGGGTATCAATAGTTAAGATGGATGTATTACCAAGAATCAATTTCTTCAGCTCAATGCTTCCGTTACCTCCTCCAGAGGGCTACTGGAAAAGATTACAAACCTCCACATACAAATTTATTTGGAATAACAAACCACCTCGCATAAAAAGATCCACCGCACAGAGAAATAAAGCAGACGGTGGCATGGCAGTTCCAGATTTTTTACAATATTTTAAGGCCTTCACATTAAGACCACTGAAGATATGGTTTGACCCCCAGGCTTTGGTATCTTGGAGAGATTTAGAAGAAAACATAGTAGCCCCACAGAGACTAAAAGACATAGCACACACTAAACTTTCAATCAAGCATTGTGAGCGAGAATTTGGCCCAATAATTACCCATGCAATCAGAACATGGCGGGAAACACAAAAGAAATATCCTAACCCTCAAGAATGGCATAATCACACTCCCATATTCAATAACAATGCACTCTTAATGCGAAAACGCCCTATAAGATTCCCTATATGGGAAGAGCAAGGCATACACTCATTAGGGGATATTTTTAATAACAAGGGCCTCTGTAGTTATGTCGAAATATGCACAAAGTTTAACCTCACCGAGTCCACATGGCTTTTTTACATACAGTTACGACTTTGTCTGAGGTCTCACGGTGTTCCATTACTCATACCAATTGAACACCACAGATACCACAAATTTTTCTATGAAAGAGAAACATTGGGAGGTTTTGTATCAGGTTTTTATTATCAATTACTAACGTCCTCGTATGAAACCCTTCAACTAGACACTGTCTGGAGGAGGGATATACCAGACCTGGAAAATGACTTTGATTGGCAAGGAGCCTGGGCAAATGTCCGACTTACATCAAGGAACCCGGATCATCAACAAATCAATCTGAACTATATTCACAGGACATACTTGACTCCTATAAGGCTGTGCAAAATGGGGCTTAAACAAGACTCCAAATGCTCCCAATGTACAAATGGGGACGAAGGAACATTTATGCACATGTATTGGGACTGCCCACCAGTTAAGGCATTCTGGAAAGATGTGTCCCAACAATTATCAATACTCGTATCTTGGAATATACCTGTACACCCCTCGGTATTACTATTGAATGATGTTTTTGAGTTTGCAGTGAATCCACAACTAAAGAGATTGGTTTTATCGGGTATCACAGTAGCTAAAAAACTGATCGCATCACGTTGGTTTCAACCGGAAAAAATGTGCCGAAAAGTGTGGTTTCTTACATATCTCGATGTGATATATCAAGAAATATCTACAGCAAGAATTCTGGGTCTCAATGAATCCAAAATGTCAATGTGGTTAGAAGTGGTGGAGAGAATAAAAGCTAGCTTATAATGGTAGTGTCTGGTTAGGAGTGAGGGATAATGGAGGTACTATCCAAGAGGGGGTCCGGGAGGGGGGGGTTCGAGCTGGAGCATATGTGTGTAGGGTTTTAGAAAATAGGTATTAGGGGTATATTATATACTAACATTTATATAATTGTAATTTCGCTGGATATACACTGTATACGGTTAAAATGTTATTATAGACTAATTTTGTTTTATCTTGTTTCTGTACTTGCATATATTTTAACCACCTTTACTGAAAGTTTCATTATGCATTGTGTGTTGAGTACTGACTTTTAATAATTTTTGTTTTGCAATAATAAAAAAAAATATATAATAAAAAAAATATATATATATATTTTTTTTTATAAAAAGAATACTAACCATCATACTGTCTTTTACTATTATGCACTTTATTATGCTACTAAATAATCTTCCTTTCCTATATTACTACGCTAATATGTCTTTACTACTATGCAATCAAGACTGTAGCACTCAAGTTCAACACTGTCTGACGAACAATGTTACTTAGCTGCCAGAGTTGTACCCTTCCTGCTGACCTGTTGTACAGAACCTTGTAAGTCACTTTGGATAAAAGCATCAGCTAAATGACAAAAAATGTAAATGTGAAATGATGTAAATGTGAATTCTATTTTAGGGTGGATTTTCACTTTTGTAAAGTAAAGTACGACGTAAACACTGTTCCCGAGCGGAACACGATGCCAAGCGGGCCGGTGTACCTTGGAGCCCAGCTCGCTGAAGGGCACGTCAGATTTGTTGAAGAGTCCTGGGACTTTATCCAGGGTCTCAAAGCTCCAGATGTACTGCAGGCCCAGCAGCAGGTTGCCGTACGCCACCATGAAGGGGGAGGTGAGCATGGCGTAGCGCCGGCGGTCCCGCACCATCCACAGCACACAGGACCAGATCAGGAACACGAAGGTCAGCCAGCTGACGTACGTGATGCTCCAGGCCTGCGGAGGCAGCATGCAAACGCCTGGTTTTTAGTGTCGACGGATGAACGATGAAGTCCTATTGAATATCTAGTCATTCATCTAATTATCATAATAATAATCATGACCACCTACCTCATACTCAAACTTGAAACTTGATACTGTAGTCTACCCATATAACCTGTATGATAGCATGTACAATAGTGCTATATATACCATATACATTTATATTTACCGCATATAATATATATATCCATCTGTCTGAATATACCTGCATACAATCCTTCTATATACCTACTTATACACCTGCATGTAACCCATATAGCTCTGTATGATCGCATAAACAATAATTTATTCTTACCGTATATCCATCCACAGCTGTATCACTGACTGTACATATTAATACTACAACTCTGTACATACATCTGATTAGCACCATACTCACTAGTACTCATTTATATATTTTATACCCAGTTTACTGGTTGGATGCCAAACTTATTTTCATTGTACTGTACTTGTGCTGTGTAATGACATTGCATTTGAATCTAATCTAATCTAGTAGTGGAACATACAGATAATTTATGGTTGATTAAATTAGATGCAACGACACACTCTGAAGACAACAGGTGGTGCAACATGGCGAGGACCAACCTCCTGATGATCCATGAGGACAGACAACAGACAGACAGGCGTGACAGACAGGTGTGACAGACAGGTGTGACAGACAGGCGTGACGGACAGGTGTGACAGACAGGCGTGACAGACAGGTGTGACGGACAGGCGTGACGGACAGGTGTGACAGACAGGCGTGACAGACAGGTGTGACAGACAGGTGTGACAGACAGGCGTGACGGACAGGTGTGACAGACAGGCGTGACGGACAGGTGTGACAGACAGGCGTGACAGACAGGTGTGACGGACAGGCGTGACAGACAGGTGTGACAGACAGGCGTGACAGACAGGCGTGACGGACAGGCGTGACGGACAGGTGTGACAGACAGGTAAGACAGACAAGTTTGACAGACAGGTGTGACAGACAGGTGTGACAGACAGGTAAGACAGACAGGCATGACAGACGGGCGTGACAGATAGGCGTGACAGACAGGTGTGACGGCCCCTCACCATCATGGCTATGAGAGCGCAGATGTAGCTCTGCTTCATGACGAAGCGGAAGGCGGTGACCACGGCGCTGAGGCCCTTCTTCTCATCCTCCTCCTCCTCTTCCTCTCCTCCTCCTTCCTGCTGCTCCTCCTCCTCCTCCTCCTCCCCTCCCTCCGCCGGCCTCTCTCCCGGGGGCAGACTCACCTCATATAAACATTCATCCTTCTTCTCTGTTTGGATACATACACACACGCACGCACATAAACATCTCATTACGTCAAGTACCCGTAGTACTCGACCGTGCAGGCATCTCTCTGCCAACGGGGCTCCCTGCCATCAACACGGACGAGCGGTTAGAGCTGTTGTTTGATTGCTAGCACCTGTTGTTTGCCTGCCGAGACGCTGTTGTAGAGACGCTGTTGTTGTAGAGATGCAGCCGCACATTGTAGCTTTTCAACCCACTTGTTTTTGTTTGTAATGGACCTGTCTCAAAACCCTGCCCCTTTTCTTGATCCTCCAATCACAACTGTCGCTTACCTCGGACAAACTTGGTTTGTCCGAGGTAAGCGACAGTTGTGATTGGAGGATCAAGAAAAGGGGCAGGGTTTTGAGACAGGTCAATTACAACCTCCAATCCCTTGACCCACTTAAGACAGGACATGGGGCTTCTGTGATGGAGCATTTAGTTGACCATATACTTATAATGTTTATTCGATAGCATTAGATTTAATTAAAGGTTAAAGTTTGTAGACTCATTTACAGAACGCTATATTCCATCTACACACAATGCTTGAGGGAGTCTTGGGGGGAGAGAGATATTCAGGTGGACATTCCCCAATGGACACCTGGGATGAGTGCCTCTGCAGTATCCACAATCAGTTAATTCAATTTAAGGTGATACATAATATATACTTCACTATTCTTGTACAAGATTGCACTCAATTTACCCCTCAGTCTCACCACTCTGTACCAGATGTAAATCTGCGGAGGGCTCACTGGGTCACCTCTTTTGGTTTTGCCCCCGAAGCTCCACAGGTTCTGAAGTGAGGTGTTCCAATGTTACTCAAATATTTACACCCATGACTTTCCCCCAGACCCAGTAGTGGCTATTTTTGGCTGGTCACAAAATATGACAACACTCAATCACTCTGAGATACAGACTATACAGTACGGCATGGTAATTGCAAAGAAATGCATTTTAATGGTGTGGAACAAAGAAAGAGTACCACTTTTCCAAACCTGGTTGACAGAATCATCAATATGCTACACATGGAGAGAACGCAGGGCAGCCCAGCAAATTTAAAGACATTTGGCAAAATGTTCTTGATTATATATCTCAAAACTAACAGACGACTGGTGATCTGATTGCTGGGACCTTGGTGCAAGGAAACATGTAACCCTGTTTATGTAACCCAGTGGAGGGTCAATCATTTGAAGTGTTAATGTCCAAATATCACTCAGAAAACGAGTTGGTATAATGAGATACTTTTTTCTTCTTACATTTAAAATGCAAACCTACAAAGTACAAAGTACAAATCCTGCAGGTCCAACAATTGAAATGAGTATATTTGTTTCTCTGGCCGAACTAACGTTATTAATCCTGCGGCCGCGCTTTATTTAAAAACAGCCAATCAAATTCCCATCAATGGAAAATAAACCCGCCCATACCCATGCTGATTGGTCCTTGTGCAAGACTAGAAAGCGGGGATTAAACACCTGCTATCAGAAGAATAGACAGTCAGAGTGACAAGCTACACAAGATGGCCACAAACAATAGTACGAGTGATGTGTGACGAAACGGAACATTTCATTGCCCCGGAATAAAAAAGTTTTTCCTTTTACTTTTTAGTACTTAAGTACATTTAAAAGCAGAAACTTTTTTACTTTTACTCAAGTGTGTTTTTAGCCAGATACTCTTGACTTTTACTTGAGTACGATTTTGAGACGGTACCCATACTTTCACTTAAGTATGATTTCTTGGTACTTTTTACACCCCTGACAATGATTCATGGGATGACTAAATGTGTTTATGTGAAAGTGCTGTGAGTCTGCCAAGTATATCACTACTATAAAAACGGGATGTTTGTTTCGTTATAGAGGGGAGACATACAGTATTTGCAGATGTCAAGGCCTGGCAAGAGATCACATATAGGTTTGTTACAAACATGGATTTCTGTTTTCACTGTGTATTAGCATTTAATTACAGCATGAACTATAAACCGTGATTTTTGTATCCCATCTGACGTTCAACTCTTCCCTCTCTTAGGGGAAAGGTTGCGTTTTGTGACAAATTGAGGCTCTGTTGGCAGGTTCCTGGAGTCTCAAGGGAGGGGGATGTGGTGCCAGATGGGAAGGATCATCTGGTATATCATACGTATCATTTCAATACAACATACACCTGGCAAGGTGCTAAAGTAGCCTTTGTTGGTCCACAACTGGGTCAATAAAAGAGGTCCATAATTTCCATTGCTTACAGGATATGTAAGCATATGGTGGAGCTTAATAAGCTCCAGAGGAGGGGATATGTAGTGGAAAATAAGTTAAATGACCACCATTCTGTTCTTCATATTATACATTAGTTTGAAGTATCATATCTGACTATCATGTTTCATATCCATTAATAACTGTTTTAGATATACTGTGTTAGAGGGAAGAGTTTTCTCAATAACAAGGTCTGAGAGGACAACAGCAACTTCTGGTGGGAGTAAGAGAGGTCAGAGATAAGACAGTCTGGAAGCTGCCTTACTGAGAGAGAGTATGAAAGCTGCTTTACTGAGAGAGACCCCCTACCCACTACTCTCACCAAAGCCTGCCTCCCTGCTCTCATCCCCCACCTCACCGCCCTTTTCAACCAGTCACTATCCCTAGGCCACGTCCCCTCCCCCTATAAACTCGCCGGTGTCACCCCTGTCCTGCAGTGTGTTACCACCAATCGGCAAGCACGTATTAGGTTTTTACTTCCTGAATGTCAGCCATTGATCAGAGCTCACAACACGGCTAATACGTTAGCTCCCGCCGGAGTGGATTACCGTCGCTCCTCAGGAGTACTAAACGAGGCATAATGATTTTACTGCAACGAATGTTATAATAAAAGCCCTTCGTTCTATACACTTGTCTGATTGAAAACTTTATTAACAGACCGCAGAATGGGCACAACTCGGCACGCTCTGAGCAAAGAAAGGAACTGAGATATGAATTGAGTAATGCTTGCCTTGCTATGGTCCGGTAAATACGCTGATGTTATTGAACGTGTAACTATATAACGTTAATGCCACAAAACGAATGCCTTTGTAATCATAAGTAGTAACGTTATAATAATAAGAAGAAGAAGAAAGGGTCGGGGGGGTAACCGCCGGGCGCTACCACCCCTACCTGCGACACAGAGTGAACGGCGCACGACCAGAGGGGAGACTTCGAATCCGTGTTTCACTTTCAATAACGAATGCGTGCTTGCCGAATCCCAAACAATATTCATGCTGCAAAGTCATCCTCTAAAGATAGACATTTAGACTAGAGGCAGGCTATATGCTATAAAGAGTAGACTACAAAAAAAAAAAAAAAGATGCATTCAAATTTTGTGTGTGTGTGTGTGTAATAACCGCAGCGGTAGGAAATATTTCGCAAATTTGTGCGGTAAGGAAAACATCAATACCGCGGCAGCTCTAGTCTGAAAGCTGCCTTACTGACAGAGAGTATGAAAGCTGCCTCACTGACAGAGAGTATGAAAGCTGCCTCACTGACAGAAAGTATGAAAGCTGCCTTACTGACAGAGAGTATGAAAGCTGCCTTACTGACAGAGAGTATGAAAGCTGCCATACTGACAGAGAGTATGAAAGCTGCCTTACTGACAGAGAGTATGAAAGCTGCCATACTGACAGAGAGTATGAAAGCTGCCTTACTGACAGAGAGTCTGAAAGCTGCCTTACAGACAGAGTCTGAAAGCTGCCTTACTGACAGAGAGTATGAAAGCTGCATTATTGACAGAGAGTATGAAAGCTGCCATACTGACAGAGAGTATGAAAGCTGCATTCTTGACAGAGAGTATGAAAGCTGCCTTACTGACAGAGAGTATGAAAGCTGCCTTATTGACAGAGAATCTGAAAGCTGCCTTACTGACAGAGTCTGAAAACTGCCTTATTGACAGAGTCTGAAAGCTGCTTTACTGACAGAGAGTATGAAAGCTGCCTTACTGACAGAGAGTCTGAAAGCTGCCATACTGACAGAGAGTATGAAAGCTGCATTCTTGACAGAGAGTATGAAAGCTGCCTTACTGACAGAGAGTATGAAAGCTGCCTTATTGACAGAGAATCTGAAAGCTGCCTTATTGACAGAGAATCTGAAAGCTGCCTTACTGACAGAGTCTGAAAACTGCCTTATTGACAGAGTCTGAAAGCTGCTTTACTGACAGAGAGTATGAAAGCTGCCTTATTGACAGAGAGTATGAAAGCTGCCTTACTGACAGAGTCTGAAAGCTGCTTTACTGACAGAGAGTCTGAAAGCTGCCTTACTGACAGAGAGTATGAAAGCTGCCTTACTGACAGAGTCTGAAAGCTGCCTCACTGACAGAGAATCTGAAAGCTTCTTTACTGACAGAATGTATGAAAGCTGCCTTACTGACAGAAAGTATGAACGCTGCCTTATTAACAGAAAGTATGAAAGCTGCATTATTAACAGAAAGTATGAAAGCTGCATTATTGACAGAAAGTATGAAAGCTGCCTTATTGACAGAAAGTATGAAAGCTGCCTTACTGACAGAGAATCTGAAAGCTGCCTTATTAACAGAAAGTATGAAAGCTGCCTTATTAACAGAAAGTATGAAAGCTGCATTATTGACAGAAAGTATGAAAGCTGCCTTATTGACAGAAAGTATGAAAGCTGCTTTACTGACAGAGAGTCTGAAAGCTGCCTTACTGACAGAAAGTATGAAAGCTGCTTTACTGACAGAAAGTATGAAAGCTGCTTTACTGACAGAGAGTCTGAAAGCTGCCTTACTGACATAGAGTATGAAAGCTGCCTTATTAACAGAAAGTCTGAAAACTGCCTTATTGACAGAGTCTGAAAGCTGCTTTACTGACAGAGAGTATGAAAGCTGCCTTACTGACAGAGAGTCTGAAAGCTGCCATACTGACAGAGAGTATGAAAGCTGCATTCTTGACAGAGAGTATGAAAGCTGCCTTACTGACAGAGAGTATGAAAGCTGCCTTATTGACAGAGAATCTGAAAGCTGCCTTATTGACAGAGAATCTGAAAGCTGCCTTACTGACAGAGTCTGAAAACTGCCTTATTGACAGAGTCTGAAAGCTGCTTTACTGACAGAGAGTATGAAAGCTGCCTTATTGACAGAGAGTATGAAAGCTGCCTTACTGACAGAGTCTGAAAGCTGCTTTACTGACAGAGAGTCTGAAAGCTGCCTTACTGACAGAGAGTATGAAAGCTGCCTTACTGACAGAGTCTGAAAGCTGCCTCACTGACAGAGAATCTGAAAGCTTCTTTACTGACAGAATGTATGAAAGCTGCCTTACTGACAGAAAGTATGAACGCTGCCTTATTAACAGAAAGTATGAAAGCTGCATTATTAACAGAAAGTATGAAAGCTGCATTATTGACAGAAAGTATGAAAGCTGCCTTATTGACAGAAAGTATGAAAGCTGCCTTACTGACAGAGAATCTGAAAGCTGCCTTATTAACAGAAAGTATGAAAGCTGCCTTATTA
>NC_140177.1:28679704-28689704 GCF_963971535.1 Notolepis coatsorum | reverse complement strand
ACATTAATCCAAACCACTTGGAGGATTAATGTGCTACTGCATCATCTGAAAGTACTCAACCTCTACTTCCTTTAACTATGAATGTACATAACATGACTGGCTGGCTGGCTGGCCGACTGTCTGGCTGGCTGACTGGCTGACTGGCCAACTGTCTGGCCAACTGTCTGGCTGGCTGACTGGCTGTCTGGCTGACTGGCTGACTGGCCAACTGTCTGGCCAACTGTCTGGCTGGCTGACTGGCTGTCTGGCTGGCTGGCTGACTGGCTGACTGGCCAACTGTCTGGCTGGCTGGCTGGCTGACTGGCTGTCTGGCTGGCTGGCCGACTGACTGGCTGACTGGCCGACTGTCTGGCTGGCTGGCTGACTGGCTGACTGGCTGACTGGCTGACTGGCTGACTGGCTGACTGGCTGACTGGCTGACTGGCTGGCTGGCTGGCCGACTGTCTGGCTGGCTGACTGGCTGACTGGCCGACTGACGGCTGACTGGCCGACTGTCTGGCTGGCTGGCTGGCTGACTGGCTGACTGGCTGACTGGCTGGCTGGCTGGCTGGCTGACTGGCCGACTGTCTGGCTGGCTGGCTGACTGGCTGACTGGCTGACTGGCTGGCTGACTGGCTGACTGACTGGCTGACTGACTGGCTGGCTGGCTGACTGGCTGGCTGACTGACTGGCTGGTTGGCCGACTGTCTGGCTGGCTGGCTGACTGGCTGACTGGCTGACTGGCTGGCTGACTGGCTGACTGACTGGCTGACTGACTGACTGGCTGGCTGACTGGCTGGCTGGCTGGCTGACTGGCTGACTGGCTGGCTGAGATATAAAAACAGAGCATGGAGCGGTTATCTTTGCTATCGATCAAATGTGTCGGCATCAGCTTGATGTCGTAATCATGTTTTATTATTAGCATTGTCTAAAGTGTAAGAGAGGGTGAAACACACACACACACACACATATACACACACATACACACACACACACACACACACACACACACACACACACCCCTGCGAGGGATCAATAATGCATATGCCCCAGGCCCCATCGACCCCTCTATAAAAACACTGATCTATATAACTCCATTACAGGGGAGAGGAGCTGAGCCTTGGGGTCTGAGAGAGCCAATGATGGGGCCCTGCCTGCCATCACCAGCAGGGGGGCCCGTCCTGATACTGTCAATCACATGTAATGGTATTACATGTAATATATGTAATATAATTTGCAGCATACATATAATTTGGCAATTTATTAAGTGGAATTGGTGCCATGGGTGGTTTAGTCGTGGTTATGACCCCCTGCCTCTAGTGGAGTAGTGGTTATGACCCCCTGGCCCCTGGTGGAGTAGTGGTTATGACCCCCTGCCTCTAGTGGAGTAGTGGTTATGACCCCCTGCCTCTGGGTAGGTTGAATCCCTCTGTATCTCCCCTGTCTCCTCTGGAGCTACAGTAACCTACAGGGTTCAATCCCTCTGTATCTCCCCTGTCTCCTCTGGAGCTACAGTAACCTACAGGGTTCAATCCCTCTGTATCTCTCCTGTCTCCTCTGGAGCTACAGTAACCTACAGGGTTCAATCCCTCTGTGTCTCCCCTGTCTCCTCTGGAGCTACAGTAACCTACAGGGTTGAATCCCTCAGTATCATCATAAAATTTGCTGACGACACAGTAGTGGTGGGCCTGATCTCTGCAAACGACGAGAGGGCCTACCTGGAAGAGGTCAAGGTCCTGGCGGGATGGTGCCAAGAGAACTGCCTCTCCCTGAACGTCAGCAAAACAAAGGAGATGATTGTGGACTTCAGGAGGTTGGGGGTCAGGGACTACAGCCCCCTCAGCATCGACGGGGCACCAGTTGAGAGAGTGAACAGTTTTAAGTACCTCGGAGTCCACATATATGAGGACTTGACATGGACCACACACATTGACAGTGTTGTGAAGAAGGCACAACAACGCCTCTACTTCCTCAGGCGCCTAAGGAAGTTCCAAGTCAGTCAGAAGATCCTTAAGAACTTCTACTCATGTACAATAGAGAGCATCCTGACTGGCAATATCACCTCCTGGTTTGGGAATAGCACCGCACAAGACTGTAGCAGACTACAGAGAGTGGCACGTTCAGCCGAACGCACAATTGGAGGGGGGCTTCCCACCCTCCAGAACATTTACAACAAGCGGTGCAGGGGTAAGGCTAAGATAATTATCAAGGACTCCAGCCACCCAAACAACTGCCTCTTTGAACTGCTGCGGTCAGGCAAGCGATACCGGAGTCTCATGGCAAGCACAGAAAGACTCAGAAGAAGCTTCTATCCCCAGGCCATCAGGTTGCTCAACGAACAATAACACTATGCAACAACCATCAAACACACACATCCACACGCACACACTCACTTTAAACAAACAACACACTGCAGCATCCACTCTCCACACTTTAGAACACCTAAACACACTTTATATTTATTGATAAAGGATTTGCACTACAACCCATACCTCAGTACACCTTACTGTAAATTGTACCTAAATTGTACCTCATCCCATTTCTGCTTTGCACTATATAATATTGTATATTAGTATATTGCATAGTATATTGTATATTGTATGGTAACTCAGTTACTTCTATTCTGCATCTAACATTGTACATATGTATATACTGAACACTGTGTCTACGTACGTGACTTCTATTTTTTACTTCTATTTTTACATGCTATACTATTTTATTTCATACTTATCTTTTGTCTAGCACAGTCTCTGGAGCGTAACAGAAAGAAGCATTTTGTTTTTTGATCCACTTTTTCTCCCATTTTCTATTTTTCTCCCATCCCAATTTTCATATCATCCAATTCAACCCTCCCCTGTCTTTGAACGTTGTTTCTTGCCTCCCACAAGCCGGCTGCAATGTGGACTAAGTCATACATAGCACGAGTCCCCTCCGATACTCGAGGTAACAGCCGTCGCATCTTTTCACCTGCGCGGCTCGATCTTTCAGCGTCGGGGGTCTGGGCTTTGGAGGGGGCCCGCCCCCGTCGCTTCTTGATTCTACTGCGCAGGCGCACCAACCGACCTGTAGGAGTCGCTACATCCCCACCCTTCAGTTTCCCTCCCCGTAATACGACCAATGTGTATTACTGTGGACGACCAGCTAAACTGAAACCAATGTGGAGAGCGGGGCTCGAACAGGAGGCATCCTGTTCGAGCCTAGTCTCCAGCATTCGTTGCGAGCGCCTTGCCCACTGCGCCACCCAGAAAGAAGCATTTTGTATAAAAGTATTCTGTATAGAGCTGGGCCGTTAACGGCGTTAACGTGCTGCGTTAACGCTATACTAGTATCGCGCGATAATATAATTAACGCATTAATATAAAAAAAAAAAAAAAAAATTACATTTTTTTTTTTTTACCTTTATTTACCCAGGGTAGGTTCTCTGAGCACAGATGCTCTTTTTCAGGAACGCCCTGCTTCACATTCACACAGTTCCATTCACACCTGGGAGCTGCCCAGTACAACCACAGTTGACACCATTGGCCACTGAGCAACTCCACTGGAGCAGTTGATTCAAGCCATGTCACATAGTTCAAGTTTGAAATGATTCTTTCTGTTTTGCTCCTGAGAGTGCTAGATACTGTACTGTACTGGTAATATTATTTATTTGTGTTAACTTCTGAATAAAACAATTTATTAAACACAAGTACATCTTATTGAACATTATTTTGATATTTCATTACCAATTATCATAGCAAAACAGCTTTTTCAAACAGTCTGTAATGCATTTTGGAAACGGGAGATGGGCTCATGGTGTAATGGGCCACCTGGCCTGAGAAACATAAGGAGGAAAGAAAAAGTAAGGACTTACTTCTGGTCATTATTTTGGTAGAACACACATATTTTGAATGCCTTCTGCAGTTTTTTTTTTTTTTTTTTTAGCCGTTTTAATCTAGATTAATCTAGATTAAATCCAGGATTGCAGATAGATTAATCTAGATTAAAAAAATTAATCTATGCCCACCTCTAATTCTGTACTTCTGTATGACAACTATTAAAGAAACTTGAAACTTGAAACTTGGGGCCGCGCCCCGGGGACCAATCCAAGTGCTCCTGCCCGTTTTCGTCAGGGACACGCGACAGCGTTAGCGATCTTTTGTGCATGTTTTTCCATTGGGTTTCTCTTATCGGGGGGAAACCCTTGCGAGCACGGGGAGAACATGCAAACTCCACACAGAAAGGCCTGGCTGGGAGATACCCCACCTGGGTACCTGGCAACGCGGAAACCTGATCCCCAAGCGGGAATCGAACCCTGGACCTTCTTGCTGTGAGGCGACAGTGTTAACCACTACACCACCGTGCCGCCATCTAATCCAGTGTGTTTGTACAAGCTGCCCTCACCTCAGGCTGGTCGATGGGCTCCTGCAGCCACAGGCGTATGAGCGTGGCCAGGGTGTAGTACAGCACCAGCAGCATGATGGGGTTCACAAAGTGATGCCACTTCAGGTCCGGGTCCACCATGAACTTCCACGTGCGGGAGCAGTCGCTTTGCACGATGGGCGAGATGCCAAATAAACTGGAGGGAGACAAGAGAAAGAAAGAAAGAAAGAAAGAAAGAAAGAAAGAAAGAAAGAAAGAAAGAAAGAAAGAAAGAAAGAAAGAAAGAAAGAAAGAAAGAAAGAAAGAAAGAAAGAAAGAAAGAAAGAAAGAAAGAAAAGTTGTGGTTAGTAAAGTTGACCCCCCCCCCCCAGCTCAACTACTCCAGAACTGCGGCTCACGAAATTCAGATCAAACTGTCAGACTAGGCGTTGCAGGTCAAATATGAATTAAGATCCAGCAATTGCATATTCTATTTCTCGCCTAAAATGTTTGTCAGAAACATATTTTAGTGAACCATTTAGGTGGAAAATAAATCAGGTTTACAAGCTGCCATGTTGTTCCCTTCATACACAGGTACAGGAGAGTGGAATGATTTGGTCTTGGTTCCTCAACCTTACAGCAGCAACGGTAATAGAATAAAAAAAGCAATAGAAGTAGCATAAAAATAGCAGCATTAAAAAATATAATACAGTATATGATGCCGTATAGATATAATACAAACATATAGTCCAGGGATAATGATGATAATGTATATACCGTGTGTAAAGTGCAGTGTGCAGTGTGGAGTGCAGTGTGTGTGCGGTAGACATGTGTGTGGCATAAATTATGTGTGAGTGTGTTTGTCTGCGCATAGTCTGTTTGTATGTGTGTGTGTGTGTGTACGTGCATGTGTGTGTGTGTGTGTGTGTGTGTGTGTGTGTGTGTGTGTGTGTGTGTTGTGTGTGTGTGTGTGTGTGTGTGTGTGTGTGTGTGTGTGTGTGTGTGTGTGTGTGTGTGTGTCTGACTGCCTGGAAGAAAAAACTGCCCTGGAGTCCCAGCCTTGAAGCTGCAGTACCATTTGCCAGAAGGCACCAGCTGAAATAGTTTGTGGTCGGGGTGGTTTGGGTCTTTGGTAATCCTGTGGGCTTTGCTGACACACCGTCCGTTGTTATATCCTGGATGGAGAGAAGCTTGCATCCGCTGATGCTCTGGACCGTTCCGCACAACCCTCTGTAGGGCTCTGTGGTCGAGAGGCGGTGATGCATCCAGTCAGGACGCTCTCGGTTGGGCCTCCATAGAAGCCCGTAGGATCTGGGGCACCATGCCGAATGTCTCCAGCCACCTGAGGTGAAAGAAAGCATTGCTGTGCTTTCTTAACTCCCTGGCGGGGGTGCTCACCCCAGGTGAGGTCATCGGTGATGTGAACACTGAGGAACTCTCTCCACAGCAGACATGTTGATGTTGATGGGGTCCAGGCCAGCCTTGCTCCCCCTCTCCTGTAGTCCACGACAAGCTACTTTTCATTCATTCATTCAAACCTTTATTTATTCTTGAAAGGACAATTGAGGTCACCCTCATTTTCAATGTCGTCATTTCAGACATTTCAATGCATACATTTTTACAATATAATAATAATAAATATGAACAACTACCGTACTTTTCGCACTATAAGCCGCACCTGACTATAAGCCGCAGCAGCTAAATTGAATGATGTGTACATATATAAGCCGCACTGGACTATAAGCCGCAGGTGTTTTAATGTTTAATTACCATATGTAATTAGCATTGGGACACAATACTGTCAAATAACAAGAATTAACTCATTTACAAGTTGTATTAAGTTTAGCAAATAAGGGAACAGATAAATAACATTTCAATGCAGTCAAAAAAGCTATATTTAGATTTTTACATTTTCGGGTTTGGTCACGTCGAGTCACATATAAGCCGCACCGTTATATAAGCCGCAGGGTCGAAAGATGGGGGAAAAAGCTGCGGCTTATAGTCCGAAAAGTACGGGTATCTATATAGCACTTTTCACACATGGACTGCAGTCCAGAGAGCCCCACAGCAATTAGTATAAAATGAACATAGGCATAAAAATCATCACACAATTGACAGAATAAAAATAATGCATAAATTGCAGACATAAGAATAGGTATAAAAAACAATTAAAGTAGTGCAACGTAAAAGTGCAGACATAAGTACAATAGAGACAAATAAGTACAATAGTACAATGTTGCTCGAAGGCATGTGAACCCCCCCCCAGAACAGCCAGTCCCTTGGTCACTTGGTCTTGTCAACATTGAGGGAGAGGTAGTTCACCTGCACCAAGGTGCCAGGTTGTCACTCTCTTTGGAGGCCGTTGGCGTTTCATACAGTAGTTGTTGGTGATTAGGCCTATCACTGTTCTGTCATCTGCAAACGTAATCACCACGTCAGAGCTGTGCGTGGCCACACATTGTGGGTGTACAGGGAGTAGAGGAGGGGGCTCAGGACACAGCCCTGGGGGGCTCCTGTGTTGAGGTGTCAGTACCCATCCTCACCACCTGACGACGGTCCGACAGAAAGTCCAGATCCAGCTGCACAGGTTGGGGTTCAGTCTTAGGTTCCTGGGTTTGGTGTTGAGTCTGGCGGCAACTATGGTATTCAATGCTGAACTAGTCAACAGCATTCTCACATAAAGATTTGTGTTGTGGCTATTGCGTCATCGGTGGATCTGTTTTGCCAGTAGGGAAATTGGTGGGGGTCTTTTTTTCGGTAATGGTCGGTAGTCCGCTACGGATTCATTTCTCACTATGGGACTCAGTAATATCTTATTTCTAACTGGACTCTTCTCACTTGAAATAAATTGGTCGGCTGGTTATTTGTCAGCGGAGCTCCATCCTCATGTAGCAGTGCTTTAGATCATTTACCATCAGAGAAACTTGGGCTCTCCAAAACTAATTATTAATTCAAGAATCCAAATCAGGACGGATTAGGCGATGTTAAGATTACAAAGGCTTTAGGGAAATGCAGTCATACCGTCTGTGCTGAAATGGCCTGAATAGTCGACTAATCGATTGAAAGGAGCCGTAGTCGACTGCCAACGTCTTAGTCTAATACACATTTTTTTTTAATAAAAGCGTGGGCGCTAATGGTGCGCATACCAGCGAGGCTAACTGCCTAAGGAAACACTGAAGGCACTGAAAGAGGATTTCACCCGTCTAATGAACACACTAGACTAGACAAATATCAAGATGTATCCATCAGTGGACCAATTGCATGCTTTCGCAGAGGACAAGGAGCCTTCAGTCGACTCCTTCAGACATTAAGCACCCCCACAGCCCAAAAGGAATGATACAAAAAAAAAGATTCTAATATATATATAATAAAATTTCGACTATCGGCACATTTCGGCCAATCAAAGTCGACTATCCAAATCCTTAGTCTGGGACAGCCCTAGACTACACACATTATAAATGTTAAACGATATATGCTTAAAGGTGCAGTGAGCGACTCTAATCAAATACACATTTAGTCAAATATCTGCTCAAATATCTGCATTCATACACAGCCCTGGCACTGTAAATGGGCTCGGACCAAGTGGCACCAAACTATTCCATCCAATCAGCAACAGGGTAGGTTTGTACTCGTGCACAGGACGGCGGGGGGGAGGGGAGATGGGGGAACGAGAGGGACAGCAAATCTGGCACATGCTAACATAATGCAAACAAAATATCAACAATCTTTCTCCAGAATCACTGACTCCACCATGAAGAAATCAGTTTCAATGTTGACATTGATATCAGTGGTGATTTACTGTGATTTACTGACAAACCCAGCTGTGGAAGTTGGGAAAATATTGTGCCTCAAACGTCCTCTGATGTGATGTATGCCAGGTAACGATGTGATGATATGATGGATGCAGGTAATGCGTAGATTCTCCCCCTTTCAGTGGAGCACAGAGGGCCATTTACAGTAAGGTCTCAGACATACATCGACGATGGGCGGGCAGATTTAAAAGCCTCCAGAGTCTTTCTACGCCATGAGTAACTCCCCCGCCCCACCGCACCCCACCCCCCCACGCTATTTCCTGAATGGTCTCTTCCTGCACCTGGGAAAGGCCAGCTAATGATCACATGACTGGGGACTTCCATTGTGGCGGGGGGGGGGGGGGAGGCAGGAAGTGGAGTGGAAGCTAGGCCTCTCAACACTCTCACTCAACACCGGGCTCGCAGCAAGGCCGTGCCACTGTCAACAACCGCGATTAGGGCAGCCACTGAACAGCCCATTGTCCAATAAGGAAAACACGTATTTATGGCCCTAGGAGCTTCCTACTGACGGGGCAATAGGGTGTTCGGAGTAGGAAACATGCTAGGCCGGAGGAAGACATACAGCATTCTTTTATCAACAAATTCGGGCCAAGGTTTTTTTTTACACAGGAGTGGACAGAAATACCCCCCGGCGCTGTGGAAAGTCAACATGGACACTTGAGATGATGAAATAGTGGCTCTATTCATCTGAGGAATCATCAAACACGTGCCGCCGCCGTTGTAAACATGCAGGTTAGGCCTAGGCGTGTAAATAGGGAGGCAGGATGGCCTAGAGGTAAAAGAGGCCCGAAAGGTCGCCGGTTCGATCCCCGACTCGGACAGGAGGTTGTATTCCAGCTGTGAGCTGGTGACTGAAGGGTGGCTGGTATTACATCTACGGTGCCCACTGTCCTGCCTAAGTGCCCTTGAGCAAGGCACTGAACCCCAAAATCTGCTCCAGAGGCACTGCACTGCGGGTGACCCTGCTCTCTGAACTCTCTGATGAAATGCATACTGTATGTGTGGGGTGTGTATGTGTAACTAGGAGGGATATGAGGACTGTGTGTATGTGTAACTAGGAGGGATATGAGGACTGTGTGTATGTGTAACTAGGAGGGATATGAGGACTGTGTGTATGTGTCACTAGGAGGGATATGAGGACTGTGTGTATGTGTCACTAGGAGGAATATGAGGACTGTGTGTATGTGTAACTAGGAGGGATATGAGGACTGTGTGTATGTGTCACTAGGAGGAATATGAGGACTGTGTGTATGTGTAACTAGGAGGAATATGAGGACTGTGTGTACTGTATGTGTAACTAGGAGGGATATGAGGACTGTGTGTATGTGTCACTAGGAGGGATATGAGGACTGTGTGTACTGTATGTGTAACTAGGAGGGATATGAGGACTGTGTGTATGTGTCACTAGGAGGGATATGAGGACTGTGTGTATGTGTCACTAGGAGGAATATGAGGACTGTGTGTATGTGTAACTAGGAGGGATATGAGGACTGTGTGTATGTGTAACTAGGAGGAATATGAGGACTGTGTGTATGTGTCACTAGGAGGGATATGAGGACTGTGTGTATGTGTCACTAGGAGGAATATGAGGACTGTGTGTATGTGTCACTAGGAGGGATATGAGGACTGTGTGTATGTGTCACTAGGAGGAATATGAGGACTGTGTGTATGTGTAACTAGGAGGGATATGAGGACTGTGTGTACTGTATGTGTCACTAGGAGGGATATGAGGACTGTGTGTATGTGTCACTAGGAGGGATATGAGGACTGTGTGTACTGTATGTGTAACTAGGAGGGATATACGAAAAGACTAATTTAAATGGCCTTGTACATCGACACTGACATTGTACATCTTCTTCTAAATAGACATC
>NC_140177.1:28639704-28674704 GCF_963971535.1 Notolepis coatsorum | reverse complement strand
AAAACAAGGATACGTTGACATCATATCTTTATTTTCTCTCTCACTATTTTCGAGAAAATACGGCGATATTGTCTTCGTACTGGAGTGTCTGGAAGATGATGATCATTCTAAAAATCCTCCACCGGTTTTCGTATTGGGAGTTCGCGCCGCTACATGCTTTTCCAACTGCAGTCCTTGCTGTGTGCTGGTTGCGGTAAAGGCACAGCTGGGCTGTAGGACGCGCCGCTGTTGTGAGAAGCGGTGGTTTCCAGGTTTGGTGAGTTATGTTTTGCTGGCAGGCTCCACTTGTCTGTTAGTGCTATGGGGGCTAATTGACAATGTTTATGAAAACCGGCCCCAGGCTAAGGTCCTTTGTTCAGCCTCTTAGGCGACAGAAGACCTTGGTCTGAAGCCCATTATAGTTTTAACTAGTGGGCCACGACCATTAACACTGGTGATCCCTGTGTTTTCTGGACGAGTGGATATCTCTCTGTCACCGTGTTAAGGCCCCATCTTTCATATCCAAATGAGAGTATTCCCTCACGAGGAGATATGGGCATAGATGTTCGATGGCGGAAGATCTGTGTTCAAGTCAGCTACACAGGCCAGTTGGGTTTTGTGCTGGCTCCGTCGGGTGTTGGTAAAATCAACGTTGTAAAACTGTGTTAACATCTTGTTTCTCTTTTCTCTTAAAAAGTGAGGAGGGTTTCAGAACGGCGGCCTGTCTGGGTGAGTGTTATATCATTGTGTACAAGTTCAGGTGATAGCTGCTTAGCTTACGGTTAGCCAGTCAGCTGTTAGCTGCGGCGTTAGCCTGCTGTGATCACTGCGTGGCCTACATAGGTTGGGCCTACTGTTAGCCAGTCAGCTGTTAGCTGCGGCGCTAGCCTGCTGTGATCACTAGGAAACGTTAGCTTGCTGCTATCGGCCAAGGCCCAGCGCGGGGTAGCTCCGGCTGGTAGCTCCCCTCTGGTCGCGTGCGCCGTTCGCTCGGCGTCTCGCGGGCAGGGGCAGTAGCGACCGACGGTTGGAGCGGCCGTTAGCTTAATGCTACTCTGTTGAACGTGCTTTGATTATAACATGTTTTAAACACTCTTGACTACGACGTCATCTTTGACAGAGGATGTTCGTCGAACCTGCCCTGGGCCAGGACGGCAAAGCCTGCGTCAACAAAGGGGACCGTAGCGACGGGTTGGAGCGGCGACGCTGCCCAGATCGAACAACACAGGACGGCTGTGTTTTCTACAGTGTCTTGAGACTGCACTTCGTTGATCTACGCTCCGGGTAGGCCAGGTCTGACCAGACCTTGTACACTTCTTCTGGCTTTCCCTTCTAAATGTTTTGTAAATAACGATGTTTTCCAAAACGAGTGTTACTGCACTACATTTAGGATACGACGCGAGTTGTGTGTGAATTGTCTTGTCACTAGGTATTTAGCTTCTCCGTGCAAATCGGGTTGTTGTTTCAGATGTGAAAATGATCTGGTTTGTTGTGTTGAGAAACATCATGTGTGTTTATATGTACCGTGTACTCACAACTAAGGGGGTTAACTAACCTATAAAGCTATGCTTAGTGACAAATGAGTAAAGAATATTCTTTTCTCAGCCTGTAATGACAATGAACAGTGTGTTCACATATTAACAGGTTTTCCTGTTTTAACTGGCCGTATTAAGGGTAAAGTAGGAGGATTGTGTTTCCCCCCGGTTCCCTGGGGACTTCTTCATCCTCCTATCAGACATGTTGTTGCACTACATTGTGTCTTTGTGTGGTAGGGATGCGATGTAACCCTTAGCTTGATTGCTGAGGTTGTGCTAAGACTGCTGGAGAAACTTTATTTTCCTAAAAGAAAAGATTGTTTGGTCGCTTTCGTGTGTGCTTAGCAAGGCCTGTGGCCGATACTAATCGAGAATTATGTATTCTCTCATTATGAAAAACGGCGTTCCTCTGTAGAGTGTTTTTGCCATTTTTTGTAGGTGATGATGGGTTGTGTGTGTCATGTGACCTACAACTGGGTTGGACTGGCCACAGAAGCACATGTGTAAGTTTGGTACCGGGGCTCTTGAAGAGCCCTCTCTATTCTGTGTTTTTTTCCTTAGTAAAAATCAGATAGCAGGTTAGCTCATGCGCTGTGTGAAGCTGTCAGACGCTTCATAGAGCTGACTATGACTGTGTCATACTCTCTTTTTGTCATTACATCGTATCATGGGTGTGGGGTCGTAAAGGGGTGAACTGGTAACCTTTCCTCTCCCCCTTTTTTCTGTTGGTCAGGGGTACACCCCCTGTCCTTCAAGGTTCCTGTCACGTTGCGGTCCAGCACGTTACGGGGTGGGGGGGGGGGGGGGGGGGGGGGGAGTTTCATGGTCCCACGGCCTGGAATATTGGGCGTGTGCACCGCAGAAATTCCCCCGCCATAGAGTACGTCACCGTGCGCGTCTCTGTTGGTAGGACTTCCGTGTGCTGTTCAGGTCCATGTCCAATGGTCCAGATCCGGCCCGCGGGATGATTCTGACCGGCCCGCCAAAGATTACATGATAATAAAAAAATAAAAAAAAAAATAAATTATATATTTTTTTTTATTTTTTTTTACTTTTTTCTTTTCATGTCAACGTTAACACGCACAATTTAGCCAAAAGTCACTCAATTAATGACAGATTTCATTGATAAATTGAGGGAAAACTTTGCAAGTCGATTTGATGAATTTGACATGTCCAGAGAATTGATGCATTTTGTGAGCAACCCATTTGCCAATGTAGCTGCTATTTCCACAAAAGGACAAGAGTTCCTTGCATCACTTCACATTGATGAAGGTCTCCTGCAACTTGAAATAATTGACATGCAAGCATCATCTGCTCTGAAGCAGGCACTTGAGAATGAATCCACCACAACATTTTGGATAAAGTGTATTCATGTCAAGACATTCCCCAAAATAAAAACGCTGGCAATATCTGTGCTAACAATGTTTGGCTCAACATACACCTGTGAATCCAGTTTCTCTCACATGAATGCCATTAAAACAAGCAACCGTGCCTCCTTGACAAATGAGCATTTGCATCACTGTTTGCGGGTAGCCCTCACTTCCTATGAACCCTCTTTCTCTGCCATTGCCCAGTCAAATAAGTGCAATCGCTCTCATTAGATGTGTGTATGCAGGGGCGTAGCTGGGGGGGGGGGGGGTAGCTTAGGATGATTCCAAGGGCTGGGGGGGGGGCCCAAATTTTTTTTTTTACTAGACATCACTCGCGTGTATTATTGATGCTCTCATTGATACTATGTTTGTTTCTGAAGTGTGTGTGTGTGTGTGTGTGTGTGTGTGTGTGTGTGTGTATATAGAGAGAGGGGGGGGGCTTTGGTAGACTATTGCATTGGTCCATTCATTGAAGATGAACGCAATGCGACATCCTTTACTAGGCTCACCCACCAACAGTGCAGGTGCTGAACTGCTGATCCGAATGTATAGGTAAAAACCATATTATGCGTTTTCATCAATAAAAAAATTGCCAAAGAAAATTCTGCTCGCGCGCTTACGCACGCATGTTTTTTTGTTCAAGTGTTGATGTTAGAATGTTCAGATGCACATCATGCACTTGTTTGTTTTTTATTTTATTTTTATATTGAAATGTTGAAGAGGAGATGTTGCAGTTGTTGCACAGTCATAAATGAAGCGCTTTCTGCAGGAGATGTTGCAGATGTGGCACATAAATGAAGCACTTTTTTTGAAAAGTATACTACTTATGTAGTTAAATAAAAGTTGTGAAAATGTGGTTGCGTGTTGTGTCAAGTGTACATATATTCATAGCACGGGGAGGCGCCGTGGCAGTCCGGCCCCTGGCCCCTTGGGTTTCTGACAATGTGGCCCCCTGAACAATTTAGTTGAATAGCCCTGTCCTATTCGGGCCTTCTGTGAGTCGGGACTCCTCCTTCCATGTGAGGGAGCCTCCTTCAGAGTACAGAGCCTCCTCCTCAGATTGTCAAGGTGAGAGGACCCTCTAGAACAGGGGTCAGCAACCTTTTTGACATGGAGTGCCTGTTTGAAATATAGTTGTAACGAGTGTGCCTCAACAATATTCCATGCATCGTAATTTTTTTTCTTCTCATAATCAGGTATTTTTTATGATAATTTTTACATTATTACATCGTTATTGTTATTGTTATTATTAACAATATTATTATGATGGTTGTATCAACCCTAAATCTGAGTGGGGGGGGGGAATGCAATGCAGACAAACAGCTGCATACAGTGCGACCATTTCACTCACATTTGCCCATTCATTTTTGGACACATCACACACCGGTGTGTGTACTGTACATGTGCTGTCATAGCTCCACCTACAGGCCTAATGGAGAACACCAGGATGTGAATGGAGGGTGAATGTGAGGTATATTGTGTAAATAAGTTTTGATTGATCGCAAGACTACACTGTAAAAAAAAAAAAAAAAAAGTTACTAAAACTTACAAATATTGAGTTCAGTTACTGTGCATTAAGGTTTTCAGTTTTCAATCCATAATAAGTTAACAGGAAAATAAGTACACAACCACATTATTTCAACCTAATAAAACTATGTTTATTGTCATTGTTTTAAGAACACAAGTTGACTTGGTAATTCTCACATTTATAGTAAATAAAAATTGCTTTTAACAAGTGCAATGTTCAATGAAATAGAAAAATAAATAATAAAATGTGTTGATTAATCCCACTGGTCACAATGGTGAACGTAATAATGTTTTTGTTATAAGGCTCTGCAAATGTTACTGAATGATGTAGCAATGTATTTCCAGCTAAATTGAAATAATAAACAAATAAAGGGTCTCAATTAAATATGTGGTAGTAAAAAGAACCTGTGGGAAGATTTCAACAAGATGCGACAACAGTGCAAAATATTTCACTATAATATTTCAAAGCAAAAAAAAAAAAAAAACTGCTGCCCCCTGTGTCTATGCAAATGCCCCCGCGTGCCTATGCAGGCACGCGTGCCTAGGGTTGCCTACCCCTGCTCTAGAAGGAGTCCTACTCTATTGTGTATGTATTCGATTCAATTCGATTATTGAGTGTGTATGGGTTCAGTGCCTCCTCCCCGGAGAGCCCTAAATCCAATTTTTTAAATGGCTCAAGGTGCAATATATTCTTTTCAATCTGTACAGCTCACGTGGGAAGTCTCTCTGGGGATTCCCGTCTCCTTCCTATGGGAGGGTGGTGGGATGTAAAAATGTGAACTATTTTTACCCCCGGCTGTGTAGACTGGGATACATACTGTTGGTGCTTCCTTCTTTTCTACTAAAAAGAGTTGGAGTTAGGAAGTGTCACACCCCTCTTGTCGTTCCCCATGGCGCCTTGGGGATTCAATGACAGGTCTAAATAGCCTGTTCATTGATGTGGGTGTGTCCCGACGCACGTATAGTGCTAGCTCGGGGTGTTCTGTAAACAGGCGACTGACTGGCACGCCTTGGTTGCTTGAGGTTAAAACGGCGTTTTTATAAAGCAACTGGGATGGAGGTTTTTCCTCTTCCGACAAGCAAATCCAACGACCTGGTTTTTTGTCATCGACGGATTCTCGTTCATGTCTGGGGGATGATGACGGAATGGATCTGAACTTATGTAGAGGGGTCTCACGCCCTGGGGGTGGGCCACCGGGCGCGGTTCGCCCGAACGTCTGGGTGGCGCCTTCTTTTCATGTTTAAGATCAACACGCATATCTGCCCTTTCTCCTGGAGTAGGCATGTCGGCGTGGTTAGGGCACGGGACTGGTTCTGGTCACGCTGGTCCGGATCAGTTGAACCCGTTGTCCGCCGGGGATGCAGATCTGCTGTTCTGGTACCCTGAGGGACTTGGGCTTTTTTCAGGGGGAAAAATGCCAGGTTGGTCCGGGTGTCACAGGGTTAAGCACTATGGAGACCCTGGTTGGGTACGTTTTTTACTCAGCACTGTCGTAATGGCTTACGGCCATGCCAACCTGTACACGCTCGATCTCGTCAGATCTCGGCCGCTACACAGGTTGGTCCTGGTTAGTACTTGGTTGGGAGACCGCCTGGGAATACCAAGTACGGTGTGCTTAGGGGCTGGTTCTCCATTCTTTTTCGCTCCTCTCTCACGCATGGCGAAGAGGGGCCTGTTGGGGTGGTCTTTGACCTCCTCTGGTGACCCTGTGCTTCCCGTATCGCCGGGCCCGGTCCGAAGTAATGTTTTGTCGACCCGTAGGCCTGGGTTAACCCTTTTTTGAAAAACTGAAACACTTGTACTGCGGTATAGCCGGTGTATACCCGCAGGTGTGTTTTGGAGTTTTTTCTTGAGGGGTTATAGGAACAACCACCGCATTGGGTAACACCAAGGTGGTTGATTCCCTGGTGTGTTGGAGCAGTGTCAACTCCCGGGTTCACCGTTTGAGGGTGCCCCTGCACGTTCATGACGTCTGCCAATCGTGTCAGCCTTCTCTGCCTCAACCCCTCTGGGTGGGTTTTTTTTAAATGGAGGCTTGGTCATGCAACACCGCCAGCTTACGCCCCTTCCGCCGGGGCGGCTGTGTTCAGCTGTCCCCTCTGGCGCCTGTCTCGTCCGCAGTCTCCAGGCTAGGGTTAATAGCCTGTTGCCTGGTTTTTCCCCGGTGCGCTGCCTGCTTCCGTTGGTTAACCTTTTTTGTGTGCTTACGGCCATGCTGACTGCCTGTTCTGCAGGGTCAGTGTGCCAGGCGGTGTACTATTGGGGGGACAGGGCCCGCTCGGCTGAGGGGCCTTTGTCCGAATACGCTGGCGATGTGGGGGGCGGGGTCACTAAGTGCCCACCTGGTGGGGTCTTGATGCTGGCATCATGGACTTCTCCGGGCCCCCGTTCCAGGGGGTCCAGTCCCTTTGGTGGGTCTGGGTCTTCCTTCGCGCTCTGCTGCTACGGCCTTGCCACGGGGTTGGGTTTGCCCTTGACCCCGTGATTCTGGGTGCAGTAACGAGGTTGTTCCTTCCGTTCGTTCCCGGGTGGCATGCGGGTTGTGCGTGTGTGTAGTCGTGGGGTCAAGCCACGGTCTGCTCACCCTGTGCGTTGAGTTGCTTGAGTGCCTCTTCGCACGGTCGGGTCCGTCACCCTCCCGGGAAACCTCTAATAGGGGGGGTGCCCTCCATTAGGGGGGGTCGGGGGGGCTCGGCCCTCCCTGTTCTGTTGGTTGTGGGGGGCCTTCAGCGGGGTGTATTTGTCGGCCGGTGGCTCCGCTCGGCCTCCCTATGTGCATGAGTGATGCCGAGCGGATCCCCTAATGAAACAGAATGATAGGTTATGACTATAACCAAGTTCTGTTAATTAGGGGTGACGCTCGGCATCCGACGCCGCTGCAGCCCTTGACCTCACCTTGTGGTGAAAGCTTGGGAAGGAGGCGAGTGGGTGGCCCCACCCCTGCTTATATGGGTAAGCTGATAGGGGTGTGGTCAGACAAATATTGGGATTAAAGGTACATTGTGGTCTTTATTCAGTGCGCGTGCACGTGTGCGAGGACAGTGCATGAGTGATGCCGAGCGTCACCCCTAATTAACAGAACTTGGTTATAGTCATAACCTATCGATATAAAACCAGGTACACATATTCAGGCTATTCTTTACTTAGACCCAATTTATTATCATCTGATGCCATACTAAAATAAGGTTTTGTATTATATATTCAGAGTTAATTATATTGTTTACACCGTCTTTTCTCAGATTTTTATATTCAGATCAAATTATTGTATTAGTATTGCCTATATGTTTATGTCTTTCTACTATTACCCTGCCCATACCTGTGCCTCTCCATGCTGCTATGACGCCTGAATTTCCCCCAAATCAAATAAAATCGAATGTATTTGTATAGACCGAGATCACATGGAATAGCCCCCATGGGCTGTATGAGTCTTGAAGAAACATCACAATAGATCAAAAACAAAAACCACCATAAAATCCAAATATGCGACACTCCCAGACTTTCCCCAATGAAGGATCCCAAGGGGATCAATAAAGGAACAATAATGTTTTGTTACAACAAGGGATACAAATATATTTATAAAATGTTTTAATAATATATATATATATATATATATTAATATATATATATATACGTATTACGTATATATATTCTAACACTGATCAGAAACAAATAGTGACAAGGTTGAAAATAAGCAGAGTTATCCTTTAAATAGGAGCAAACGGTTGTAACAGCAGGCCTTTTCACACGGCAGATGTTTTGACTTAACCTAAACCTGGCTGTGGTAACCCTGGCGTAGCCCTGGGTTAACAGGCGTTTCACACTAGCCAATTCCAAACTGGGGTGTCCTCCATTTTAAACTGGGGTTACCTCTGGGTCCTGCTGCTCCAGAGTAGGGGCTGGGGATCATGAACACATTCCACAGCGATACTGATACCCTGCATTTGATATTGATACCACAAGGATAGTTTCTTCCAATACTTTGTGAATGCAAACCATATATATATATAAGATAAGATATTCCTTTATTGATCCCCTTTTGGAAATATATAATACATTATATATATATATATATATATATATATATATATATATATATATATATATATATATATATATATATATATATATATATATATATATATATATATATATATATATATATATATATATATATATATATATATTTCCAAAAGGGGATCAATAAAGGAATATCTTATCTTATCTTACTATACAATTACAATTTACAATTTAGTAATTTAGATGACGCTTTTCTCCAAAGCGACTTACAGATTGTGAACAACAAGTCAGCAGGAAGGGTCCAACTCTGGCAACTAAGGGTCAGTGGCATTGTTCAAATTAAATAGTGTCGAACTTGAGTGTTACACAGTGCATAGTCGTATAGACATATTAGCAAGATAGGTAGTAGTATAAGAATAGTAGCATAGCAGTAGAGTACATAATAGTAAAAAGACAGTAAGTAAGAGTATATATATATATCGTATTTTTTTCAGATATTGAAATAATAAATAAATAAATGATTATGGACTACAGCTCCTATCTTGATGAGAGTTATCTCAACACTGTATGATTCTGAGTAGCCTGGTATTGGTGCTGTATTCGGTCACTTCCTTAATGGCATCGTTTTCCAATGCCCTGCCCTAATGGAGTGAATGGAAAATGGAGTAGAAGCTGAGTTCGCTGTCTCCAGTGTGAAACGAGCTCAACGTTACCGTTCAGACCCACGGTTTGCATCACACTCCTCTCGTCCAATCAAGTCTGCTTAGCGCAGGCCTCTGGACAATGGAATGTAACACCTGTTACGCATTCCAACCGATATCTAACACAGAGTACACAGTATGACCCCCTTAGTCGCGGGTTAAGACAAACCCCGGGTTAACAGAGAAGGGGTTAAAGGTTCCTAATGAAGTGTTTGTCCACTCTTTGATGAAATTCCCCAAAACGTGTGTATCACATGTTCTTCCGGGATGCGCTCGAAGATGCACAAGTACGCTCAAATTGATTGAGCTATACGATCTCCCTTGAAATCTAACAAGCGAACCTGGCCTGTCCATCGAAGGAGGCGGGACTAAGTGGAACTCGACACGGGGGGGATGAAACGTAGGGACAAAAGTTGACGTTTCTATGTTTGTATGAGGAAATTGATTCAGCTTGTAGACTAGAGAACAACAGAAGACTCTATCTATTGGGGTGGAAATGTGAATATCAGCGAAAAGTTAATTATTTACAAGAGAAAACAAGGTTTTAAACTAATATAGGGATAAGGAATCCGTGCTCGAAGTAAGCCTGAAGCAGCTTGTCCAATCACACTGCTTTGGGTATTATTTGGGGTGAAGATTCTTGTATTTTGGAGCATTTGACTGCCGCTGTAACGCCAACATAATGAAGAAAGAAAAACGTGCTCTCTTGCCCAATGTGTTCATTCTGAATGACTTTTCTAATTTGGTGTTGTCACCAAATTCTTCTTGCTGGGCTGACAACAGTGAAGAAGCTGGTAGCTATGCACTGGAAACCATCCTCGTTCACCCGCTCTCAGAACGGGGACTTTGATGTATTCAGACATTGTGTGCTTGGAGCTTTCGACAGCTTGTGTACACGGAGCGAAGGAGACGACAATTACTGTTTTCCAATTAATGTGGAATAATATGGCTGTTGAAATCCACTGTAGGTTGAGATAAGATAGTGGTGGTAGCTTGGACCTCAGGGAGTGTAAATCTTTCCTGCTAATATAAATCTTTATCATATATGTTTTATTATTATTCATTTTTTAGTTTTCCTTTTCATAAAAGTGAACTTTATTTTTGAATGCAATCTTGCTGCAATAAATAAAGAAAAAAGGAAAGAAAAACTGTTCAATCTTAAAATATGCCAACTCAGGGTTAAAGGAACACTCCAACATTTTGGGAAATTAGCTTATTTGCCATCTACCCTGGAGTTAGACAAGAAGATACATACCTTTTTCTTCTCTGTGCGTGCAGTAGGTGTAGGAAGACGTTGGGAACTAGGCTAATGTAGGAACCTACTTCCAGTGACTGACGCTAAGCTAGGCTAACGGTGCGCGTCTTCCTACTCCTACTGTATGCACAGAGAAGAAAAAGGTATGTATCTTAACACTCCAACATTTTGGTAACCCTGGAGTTAGACAAGAAGATGCATACCTTTTTCTTCTCTGTGCGTGCAGTAGGTGTAGGAAGACGTTGGGAACTAGGCTAATGGAGGAACCTACTTCCAGTGACTGACGCTAAGCTAGGCTAACGGTGCGCGTCTTCCCACTCCTACTGCATGCACAGAGAAGAAAAAGGTATGTATCTTCTTGTCTAACTCCAGGGTAGATGGCAAATAAGCTAATTTCCCAAAATGTTGGAGTGTTCCTTTACAGATAACCCTTTAAGAAGAATGTTGGGTAACCCTTTACTCTAGGGGAGCACAATAGGAAGGATAGAGTATGTCATGTTAATTAACAATAAAATGTCTCACTGCAGCGACGTCCTTCCACAATGGCTTCTACTTTGCATCCCAACCACACATTCAGTTAAGATCTGTCCGTTTGTCTCTCTAATCACCATTTTCTACCTGCTTAACTCTAATTCTAAACTAAAAGTTGACACTTTATTAACCTAGTTCCTGAAGTAAAGTAAAGCCCTCCCTGAAGATTTTATTGTGAATGTAAAAGAAAGATTCCAGTGCTATGTCCGACTCCTACCTGCGTGATTGCAACAACGAGATGGCACCGTCGCCCAAGAGGAGAAAGCTACTTCTTCAAAGCAAACTAAGTTTTGCTACGCTGTCGCCTAGAGCTAAACCAGCAGCAGTGACGACACCACCACGAAACAGGAGGGAGGATGCAAATACGCCTTCTGAAAGCACACAGACAGTGCCTGTAAACATAGCTGCACAGCAGCGTGCACTATCCCCACCACTGAATGACAGAAATTATGAGGATGCAAATATGCCTTCTGAAAGCACACAGACAGTGCCTGTAAACGTAGCTGCACAGCAGCGTGCACTATCCCCACCACTGAATGACAGAAATTATGAGGATGCAAATACGCCATCTGAAAGCACACAGACAGTGCCTGTAAACGTAGCTGCACAGCAGCGTGCACTATCCCCACCACTGAATGACAGAAATTATGAAGATGCAAATACGCCTTCTGAAAGCACACAGACAGTGCCTGTAAACGTAGCTGCACAGCAGCGTGCACTATCCCCACCACTGAATGACAGAAATTATGTCAAAGGCGCTTAAAACGTTTATGTCACAAATGTATCAGTACTAAATACCTATATGTCCCTATGCCATAAATGTCATGTATGTTGTGTATGTCTATATGAATTGAAAATGGGGGACCCTGATGGAAACAAGACAAACGTCTTTCTCAGGTCTGCATCCCCTTAACAATTGTATGTATTGAGCCGTACTGTATTGTACCCATTCTGCAATCTGTTAAATAAAGTTTTCATTCATTCATTCATTCAGACGCAAACTAATTGATTGACTACAAGCTAAACGTGTGATTGGTTTAAGATGGAAGGAGGTTTAGAGACCTGACTCAGAGAGTCTGTCTAACAGTCTGGCACTAGAACAACGGACATGTATAGTAAAGGGTAAGATGGAGGAGTTTTGTAGTATGCGGACACCTTTCATGGATTTTATGAAAAACGGCAGCACCAAGGATTTTTTTTTATTGTTTAAGTTGTTGTTTTTGGTTTTGGTTCTGTTTGTATGTTTTTGTTGTTTTGGGGGAGGGCATTTCTGTATTTGTTTGAATGTTTTTTATTTGAATGTCTATTTTCTTTATTTTACATGATTACATAATACATTATTATTACATAATTATTTCATGGATTTCATGTGTTTTGTAATTATATTCTTTATGAATATAATTAATAAAAGATATAATTGAAAAGGTAACCAGCCCCAGAGAGTGGGCCACTGACCGGTCATCCCCAGCAGGATGGTGACCACCACTTTGCCTGCGGTGGTGATCAGGTTGCCGATGATCTCCTTCACTTTGGACGCCACCGTGGCTACGAGCCGCAGGATCTTCATCTTGGTGCTTTCCTTGGACTCCTCCTCTTCCTCCTCCTCCTCCAGCTCCTCGTCCTCCTCATCCTCCCCTGCCTCGTACCCGGCCTCGAAGTCCTCCTCCAGCAGGATGTTGTCGTCCAGGCTCAGCTTCTCCTCATCCTGCTTGGGAGGTCAGACTCACGTCAGACATACAGACGGCACAATCCCACTAGAACACTAGACATGTCTGTGTCAACCCTGAACAGCCCCAATTCATATAGATAGATAGATGGATAGATGGATAGATGGATAGATGGATGGATAGATAGATAGATAGATAGATAGATAGATAGATAGATAGATAGATAGATAGATAGATAGATGGATAGATAGATGGATAGATGGATAGATGGATAGATGGATAGATGGATAGATGGATAGATGGATAGATGGATAGATGGATAGATGGATAGATAGATAGATAGATAGATAGATAGATAGATAGATAGATAGATAGATAGATAGATAGATAGATAGATAGATAGATAGATAGATAGATAGATAGATAGATAGATAGATAGATAGATAGATAGATACTCAAGATACACTAATTCTAAAATAGAAGGTTTGGGCTGATGGTGGTGCTAGAGGAAAGGTCATGAGGTCACCAAAATCAATAGGCTTCTTCCTCAAGGGGTCATGAATGTGCACAGCAAATTTGAAAAGATTTTAACCAAGATACACTAATTCAAAATGTAAAGTCTGGTGTAATGATGGTGCTAGTGGAAATGTAATGGGGTAACCAGTCAATAGGCTAGGGGTCATAAATGTGCACATCAAAGGAGGATTTGAACTTGAAAGGTTTGCACTGTGGCGGCGGTCGGGGTGAATCCATATCCCTGACACTGACGTTCGGGGATATAATTAAGTATAGTAAAACTATAGTATTCCTGTGTTGTTGTTGTTTTTTGTTGTTGTTGTTGATGTTGATGTTTTCATATGCACCAAATACTATAGCAGTTCAGCAGTATTTCTATGGTAAAACCACAGGAATACTATTGATTGACCTTGAATTTCTATAATATTCCACTATAGAAATGCTATAGTAAATCACTACAGTATTTCTGTGGTAAATGTCTTTATTGTGAGTGATCTGTGGTGCTGAATTTCCCTCGGGATTAATAATGTACTTCTATAGTGGGAATACTATAGGTTTATACTATAGTTAATTGTCATATGTGATGAATGCTGCTGTAGAGTTTAGTGACAGAGCTGTCCATGGTGCTGAAACATTTATTCGTGCCCTACAGGTGATGTTAGATACCATTATAACAATCCCTGTGTCTACTATCCAACATTAGAGTGTGGATAATCGTGCACACTTTCAAATGGGCATGTGTGTGCATGACAAACTGGAATAGACCAACTAAAGGGAGTATTACGCGGCACAACAGGGTATTTTGATACAGAATAATGATCTCAACTCGTATAAATAACAACGCAGGCTCTTGGGTGATTTCCTCTCATGTGCGTATCAGTAACGGGGAGCCTTGCCATCTGTGCCAGTGTGAGAGCCAGCGCCGGTGTGAAAGTGAATGTGGATTTCATTAACACAGGGTCGTAAAGAAGGAGTGGGGCGTGCCAGGGCGAGAGAAGGGCTGCTTTCCAAGTCATCAACACTCAGAGAACACTTTCCTCAACTCCTACTCCCTTCTCTACTCTCTGGCTTTTATGGACCAGGGGAGAGAGCTGGGCCCACTGAGCAAAGACAGACAGACAGACAGACAGACAGACAGACAGACAGACAGACAGACAGACAGACAGACAGACAGACAGACAGACAGACAGACAGACAGACAGACAGACAGACAGACAGACAGACAGACAGACAGACAGACAGACAGACAGACAGACCTGTTCCTCTGGTTGGAAGTCGGTGTTGTATTGGGCCATGTCCTCTGGCCTCTTCTGGACCTGACTGCGACACAGCAGCCATGCGGCCAAGCCGGCGATGAACATGCCGATGTCAGGGATGAACACACGGATGCCATTGCCTGCATCTGAACCAATCACACTGAGAGCAGAGAGAGAGAGAGAGAGAGAGAGAGAGAGAGAGAGAGAGAGAGAGAGAGAGAGAGAGAGAGAGAGAGAGAGAGAGAGAGAGAGAATACTAAGTTACTGAGAAATAGGAGAGGGGCATTTCATAGCTGGTTTCCTGGTCATATATCTAAACCAGAGATGAATCTGACCACTTCTCAAGAATTTCCCCCAATACTAAAATCCAATATGGGAATCCATTATGTAACATGTCAGAAATAAAAGCAAAGCAACTTTGATGTTTTTACATTTTTGAGGCACATAGAATGTTATGTCTTTTTTAGACCGTTTTTACAAATCAACTAAAACAGGTACAACTTGATAGACAGTTGATAGAGATCAACTAAAACAGGTACAACCTGATAGACAGTTAATATAAATCAACTAAAACAGGTACAACTTGACAGACAGTTGATATAAATCAACTAAAACAGGTACAACTTGATAGACAGTTGATATAAATCAACTAAAACAGGTACAACTTGACAGACAGTTGATATAAATCAACTAAAACAGGTACAACTTGACAGACAGTTGATAGAAATCAACTAAAACAGGTACAACTTGATAGACAGTTGATATAAATCAACTAAAACAGGTACAACTTGACAGACAGTTTTAACAGGTACAACTTGATAGACAGTTGATAGAAATCAACTAAAACAGGTACAACTTGATAGACAGTTGATAGAAATCAACTAAAACAGGTACAACTTGATAGACAGTTGATAGAGATCAACTAAAACAGGTACAACTTGATAGACAGTTGATAGAGATCAACTAAAACAGGTACAACTTGATAGACAGTTGATAGAGATCAAGGTCCCAAACTCTGCAACAGAGGGGAGAGAATCTAAATCTTCAGAGCGTGTCGGAGGTCATTCCATACGCTATCGGTATAGGGGCATCAAAGGAAAACGCAGATTCAGGCGGCTGGGTGGCGCAGCGGACATTGCGCTCGTCACCAACGCAAGAGACACCGGTATCGAATCCGGCTGTCGGCGTTGCCTCCGGCTTGGGCCGGCCGTCATACTAACTCAATTGGCAGAGTTAGCGGGTGGGAGGTGGATGGGTGGTAATCTGGACGTTGTAAACAGCGACTCCTACAGGTCGGTTGGGGCGCCTGCACAGCAGAGACAGGAAAATGGCGGGGGCAGTGTGAGCCTCCTACACGTTACTCCTCGCCAAATGAGAGTCCGCGCTGGCAGGTGAAAAGATGCGACTGGCTGCCTGCACATGTATCGGAGGGGACATGTGACAGGCTTCTATCCTCCCTACAACCGGCCAGTGGGGGGAACATGTGAGCAACGTTCAAGACAGGGGAGGGGAGAATTGGCACGGCTAAATTGGGATGGGAGAAAAAATTTGAAAAAGGAGGAGAAAAGGTGGATACAAAAAAAAAGAAGGAAAACGCAGATTCGTCGAGTTCCGAGTAAACTTGGGGGACCGTAAGGACTAGCCGTTAACACTTTCAATGCCAACAACGCGATATGTCGTTTGTTCATGCCGACCGTTCATTGCCAACGACGCGGTATGTCGTTTGTTTTTTATTAGCGATTTGAATTCATATTTCATCAATCTAGTCTCACGTTAGTGCTGCAAACTCTCTCTGAGCTCCATTGGGAAAATACCACCCCCTATCGTCTCCCTGTGGTACTGCACCCCTTTGAAATGGATTGCATGAAAACACATGGGGGGGGGGGGAATCCAGCTTCCTCATTTAACTTCTCGGGCAAGCCACCCGAGGGGATCCAAGTCATTTCCGAGCCCCAAAACAGCGTGGAATACATATTTCCAGTACGCAGCGTTGGATCAATAAACGCGATCGATATTTGGAATGGCGATCAGGAATTGGAATAATCTTTTTGGAGAACATCTGATCTGAGGAATCTATTTGACCAGTCTTAGGATAATCAGCTGTTTTCACAGAGATATCAGCGTGTGCCCTATGTGTGTGTGTGTGTGTGTGTGTGTGTGTGTGTGTGTGTGTGTGTGTGTGCGATCAGGAAATAAGAGATTCGATTTTTCAGCTCGCTTCTCTAGCGTGCATAAGTACACATATACTATCGATAATCTAGCGTTTATTTGAAAACGATTCATAAATAGGCCGAAAAATTACATGTTTTTTGTGTATTCCAGAATATTCCAGTAAAGAGCATTTATCACAGAATCTTTATATTTTCCTGAAACTTTAAAAAAACTAGTTTTTCAAAATGGTATAAAACGGAAATGAACCGATTAAAAAACACATAGTTTATGCATTTGCAAATATGAGAGCTCTATCATTGAAGTGGGTGGTGGCAAGGAAGCTCTAAAGCTTGCACGAGCTCCGGCATTGAAAGTGTTAAAGGTAACAGATTGGATCGGGACTCTTCATCAGCCAGTACATAAAGTTTAGGACTTGGTATCAGCGGCAGGTGGTACGGGAGCACTCCCACAGCGAGGTGTTTCATTATCAACCTCAGGCGACGCTGTTCTGCCAGAGAGAACGAATGCTTGCGCAGAAGAAAGTCATATAACTAAGCGGTAGACTTTCCATGTTATAACTTGCGTTAGAAAACGACCACCTGTTCAAAAGTGTACGTGGGAATGGAGATATTTCCATTTCTCAATTTGCGAATGTTCCTTTAATAGGTGTTGTATGCCTGGGCTTTTATATGGAGCCCCACCCACTCTAATGAAGTCAGGCGCGTATTAAATATATCCCTGTTAAAATGTGAGAGGAATTCCAGCAAAACAACAACGTAACAGCGGGAGAAAACCGTGTTTTTATCATATTCCCTTGAAAACAAGATAATTGTGTAATAATCTTTATCTGGCATTCACAATAGGGAAGCATGACTGCACATAGGATAATCTACAAGTTAAATTTATTGGAGTAGGTTTTTTTATTTTAATGTTTTTATTTTTTCTGCTCATATATTCGGTAATCCAGACATTTTCATTCCATTTCATTTCAAACCTTTATTTGATTCTCAAGGTTTTTACCTAATTTTCAATACTGTCAAGATTACAGGCATATTAAATATAAAAAAAACACAATAAAGATAAAGGAAAAGAAGTTTAGATATTATAATAATAATCGTATTATATTTCATTATAAGAATCATTTGACATTCTGGGCGGCTGGGTGGCGCAGCGGTCTAAGCGCTCGTCACCAACGCAAGAGACACCGGTATCGAATCCGGATGTCAGCGTTGCCTCCGGCTTGGGCCGGCCGTCATACTGGCTCAATTGGCAGAGTCAGCGGGAGGGAAGCCGGCGGGGTGGTATTCTGGTCGTTGTAAACAGTGACTCCTACAGGTCGGTCAGGGCGCCTGCACAGCAAAGAAGGGATATGTTGAAGGTAGTGTGACCTCCCACGCGTTACACTTCACCAATGAGAGTCCAGGTGAAAAGAGGTTGCTGGCTGTCTCCTATGTGACGGAGGAAGCATCTGTTAGACTTCAGGACTCCCTAGACCGACCAGTGGGGGGCACATGCGAGCAACGACAAGGAAGGGGAGGGGGGAATTGGCATAACGACGAAATTGGGATGGGAGAAAATCAGAGAAATACAGGGGAAAAAGTGGATAAAAAAAATCATTTGACATTGAATCAAAAACACAGATCAAGGGCGGTCAGGTGGCGTAGCGGAGATTGCGAATCCAGCTCCCGGCGTTGCTATCAGCTTGGCTGGCCGCTCACACTAATACAATTGGCACTATTAGAGGGTGGGAAAGCTGAAGGGTGGGTCCTGGGCGTTGTGGACAGCGACCCCTACAGTTCGGTCGGGGCGCCTGCTCAGCAAGGGTAGGATCTAGGGAGAGATAGTGCGGCCTCCCACACGCTACACTCTCCCCGGTGAGAATCTGCGTGGCCAGGCTGGCCTGCCGGCAGGCTGCACATGCGTCGGAGGAAAGCATGTGACAGTCTCCGGTCTCCCGGACCAACAGTAGGGGAAAGTGCGCAACAACCAGGAAGGGTGGGATGGGAGAAAAAATCGGGAAAAAGAGGGGAAGAAAGATAATAAAATAAATAAAATAAAAAAACACAGATCAAAATTAGAAGTAAGATCAAAATATAAAACTGTTACAAACTGAAGCTTTTGTAATTATGCTTTTAAATTGTCCATAGGATAGTGGGGTATTTATTTTTAGCATGAATTTAAGATAATTTCAAGAGGCAAACAAAAGGCTGACCGAGTCTGGGGACCTTAAGCATAAGCCAGTCATCTGAGCGTCAGACAGGGTCCATACTGTAGGTCCAATCTAACCACGTTGTGTTATAAGCAGATGATTCCTGGCAATGACCTTGAAGATAAACAGATACCAATGTTTATTTCACCTCTCTGCCAAAGAAGACTAACCCGCTTTATCATACAGGATGCAGTGGTGAGCACCATACAGTATCTATCACCAGTAATACATCTGAGAGCAGAATGATAGATTGTGTCTCAAACTAATTGTGAGAAGAATAGAAAGAATTATGCTCATAATCAGAATGTAGGCCTGTACAGAGAGTTCTTTCACTTGATTGGCTGATACGTTAAATTGTTTGAAATCTTGTTGTATTTCCATGGGCAAACAAAGCGTTCCTAGCATCTCAATTTCATTAGTATGCTCACTTGCTATTAAATACATAAAGGTTTGGTCAAACAGGAAGCTGAACAGTGCTGGGCAGCGGTTGCCAGGACAGCTGCTGTAATAACAGGCTTCAAACCATTTAATCCGGTGCCTTAATTCCGCTGGAAGACAGGTTTTTACAGGTTTATAATGCGTAGTGATTGGACATAAGATTAAAGCAAATCAGAGAATGTGTCCTTTAATTAAATGGCTTACAGAGTTCAAAAACCTTTTATAAAAAGTACTTTTAGCGTCCAAAACCAACGTCTATTTCCAGGTTCATAGAAAATTCACTGCTTCCTGTTTTTGCCTCAAACGTGTTTTCTTCCGACCTCATGCTGAGCACCGACTGAGTACAATTAAACTGTTTACAATAAACAAGAGACGCCGTAGTGATTCCGCGGCGCGGGTTTTTGCGAAAAGAGAAAAACCGAACCGAATGTTTGGTATCCAGTCGTAAACGCCCGGGCCTTCAAAGGCTACGGCAGCGGCGGGACCCGTCTCCGTGTTGGCCCACGGTAGTGGATATGAAACTCGTAAAAGTTAACAAGTTGAAAAGCCGAGTGCTAATCAACACGATGGAAAACGCACACTCAGATAAACGCCGGGTCTCCTTGGCTCCCGTCGGACCGGCCGTGTAATCTAATCAAAGCCGGGTCTGTTTCCACACGGCGGCCTGCCTTATTGTTGTGAAGCTCCGCGCATCCCATTCTCACATGGATGAAAGAGATGGAAACCTTCCCTGCCAGTGGGCCGTGGGCCGAACCAACACGCCTTACGCACTCTCCCACTTTCTCCCCCGCTTATCACATGAGAGCATTACAATAACATTAGCAGTGACAGGACGTGGCACCGCCGCCGAGGGCCAAACGGGGTAATTGCTCTGAATGCCGCCTCAGTCGAAAAACCATAAATACACAGGCCGCAAAATATGCTCGGGGCGGCGCAAATATTTGGTAACTCATTAACGGGGGTTGAAGAGGTCAAGCTCGCGGAAACAGAGAGTGTTTCTCCTCGAGAGAGAGAGAAAAAAAAGATAAACAGTCAGGACCTCTCATTAGATCCCTAAACGTGTGACTTCAGATCATGTCTGGGTCGTTTCCACGTGTGCCCTCGGGGCGTACGGGCCAGAAAGAGGGGGAGAAAGCATCCTCCTATAGACAGGGTATCGGCAGGTTTCAACTTAAGACAATTTCAGACTTTTTAAGACCTTTTAGGACTTAGAGCAAAATTGAATACCAATTTCACGACCATACTAGCAAACAAAACAACACATAGCGATACTGAACTGGTGGCTGCACTTGAGCTCCAATTAAAATTCTTGCACATTAAATACAAGCTCTCACCACACACCAAGCTCCCGGTAGCCCCGCAAAAAAAACAACGACTTGAATACAAAAACATTTCATATATTTATATATATGTATTATATTATTTCATCTCCGGACAGCTGGGCTGCCACACATTTACAAATGTTTTTAATACCTGTGCAAATTAAATGTAAGACTTTTTAATCCATTTTAAGGCCTTAAATTGAGAATTATGAATTGAATACTTTGTAAGACTTTTGAATACCCCGCAGGTACCCTGTATATAGTGCTTATAGACATGTCAGGGCGCTCCTCCTCAGCACAAATAGGTAAATGCGCGGAGAGTAAATTGTTTATGACTCGGCTTCCGCCACTTTACAGCCCACTGTCCACAACAGGGTACAGGATAGTACTGGAAATAAGGACGTGGGTGAGCTTGGACATTCCCGTACTCAGGAAACCGCCTCTAATTGCATCAAGGGGGATAGCCAAGTAGACGGATACGGCGGCAAGCGCTTTGGAAAAACAGGCCTGTCGACTGATTGTCGGACGTAATCGGGTTTGACGCTCGTCAGAGAAACCGCAAGGGGTCAGGAGCATTTACAGAGAGAGCCTGTCAGGTGACTGATCAGCACAGCCACGTGGGAGACGTGATGGTTGGTTGTTATTGTGTAGGTACCACTTAGGACCTTCTGGGATGTTCAAAACGAGGTACAAACTTGATTGGAAGGGGCCACAACATCCTCGTCACCTCGTAAATCGTCTGGGGAGGTGCGTGATGGACGGACAGGGAATGGGATTCTTTGCCAGGAAGTGAAATAGGTTGGTTGGCGTACCGGTGACCAGGAACGTAATGGTCTTCTAATGTGATATTATGTTCATGTAGCTGGACGGTAGTTATATACACACAACAGAAATATATATATATTTATATTTACTGTATATATATATCCATATCAGTCTGAATATACCTGCATATAATCCTTCTATGTACCTACTTATACACCCGCATATAACTCTGTATGATAGTATGTACAATAATGCTGTATATACCATATATATATATTTATCCTTACCGTGTATATATCTACCCACATCTGTCTGTACATACCTGCATATAATCCTTTTTACATAGCTGTAGATACTATATCTATACCTGTACATATCCCTTACTAGTTACACTGCTGGCCAGTATAACTTACTACCATGTAGTAGTATCACTGTACATATTAATGTTACAACTCTGTACATACATCTGATTACCACTACACTCAGTAGTACTAATTCATATATTTTATACCCAGTTTAATCTCCTGTACATTGTATATTACTATTGCACTTTACTGTTACATTTGCACTCTGGTTGGATGCAAACCTCTTTTCGTTGTACTGTACTTGTGCTGTATGATGACAATACATTTGAATCTAATCTAATATAAAAGAGTGTCTTCTACTAAACAAAGTTTTAGCAACAGTTGTGATTGGCGGATCAAGAAAGGAGGGTGGGGCTTATGAGATGGGTCAATTACTTTACTGTTGTTTTCATAAAAACACAGCGCCTAATTATTTTACTGTTATTTTTGTAAAAAATATATTTAATAAGCAGACACTGTTAATCTATAGGAATGAGGCATTAGTTCTATCAGTCAGGGGTGTAAAAAGTACCCAGAAATTATACTTAAGTGAAAGTATGGGTACCGTTTCAAAATCTTACTCAAGTAAAAGTCAGAGTATCTGGCTAAAAACACACTTGAGTAAAAGTTAAAAAGTTTCTACTTTTAAATGTACTAAAAAGTCAAAGGAAAAACTTTTTTATTCCGGGGCAATGAAATGTTCCGTTTCGTCCTCTTCATCACTCGTACTACCGTTTGTGGCCATCTTCTGTAGCTTGTCACTCTGACTGTCTATTCTTCTGATAGCAGGTGTTTAATCAAAGATCCCCGCTTTCTAGTCTTGCACAAGGACCAGCATGGGTATGGGTGGGTTAATTTTCCATTGATGGGGATTTGATTGGCTGTTTTTAAATAAAGCGTGGCCGCAGGATTAATAACGTTAACGTTAGTTCGGCCAGAGAAACAAATATACTAATTGAAATGGTTGGACCTGTGAGATTTGTACTTTGTAGGTCTGCATTTTAAATGTAAGGAGTAAAAAGTATGTTTTTTTTTCCTGAAATGTAATTGAGTAAAAGTACAAGTATACAAACCTAATAATACTTGAGTAAAGTACACTAAAAATCCCCCAAAACAGTACTTAAGTATTATAACGAAGTACAATTACTCAAGTACTTTACAACCCTGGCTATCACTATCACCCCTCACTCTCAGTGGGGTGAATCTTATCGCTTTCTGAAAACTACCAGAGTCTGAATTGCCCGGTTGGGGAAAGGCTTTCACGCTCAATTGACCAAAGATCCACAGTAACATATTTTATGCTGCATGATCGCAGAGGGAGATGTAACTCAGAGCCATCCACTATTCTAACGATTTTTTCTTTTTATATTTACATTGAGTCATTTAGCTGGCGCTTTCATCCAAAGCGACTTATAAGTTCTGTACAACAAGGGTGCAACTGTGGCAGCTAAGGGTGTTTGTCAAACAGTGTTGAACTTGAGTGCTACAGTCTTGAGTGTGTAGTAGTATAGACATATTAGCATAGTAGGTAGTAATATAGGCAAGGAAGATTACGTATTAGAAAAGTGCATACTAGTAGAAGTATTAGTATTAGTAAAAGGTTAGTATTTCTTCTTTCTTTTCTTTAAAATTTCTTATAATTTTTTTTAATTTCAGATATTAATTGAAGAAGTGAGTTTTTATAAAAAATTGGGCACAATTGGGTTTCGGCTGTCCTAACTGTGGTGGGATGTTCGTTCCACCAGTGTAGTCATTGTGATCAGTAAATTCATTAATCCAAACTTTCTGTTTTGTAAATTATGGTCTACAATGCATAGAAAATGCATATAATGTCAATTTAAAACAACATCGATATCAATTTCACATTAGTCATAGTCATATACTGCAACATATACATGAATAGGCACAATCTAATCAAGTGTCTTACCTCTCAAAGCCAATCTGCCTTATAGATTTTTCCCACATTGAACCTGTATAAAAAACACAAGACAGACATTGTGGAATGTTACATATTCTCTTGAGCAAACAAATACATCTTAAAACTGACAAAAAAGCTCTCTTAACCTGTTAAGCCCTAGCCATATCTTCATAAAATTCACCTAGAAGTACATACTCAAGTAAATGGAAGATTGCTCCACTTATACAAGGACCATTTGCATGTTCTTGGTATCTATGGACATCTATGGACCTCAGGGAATGTATTCCCAGTGTCCGAAATATTGTGTCTGTTACTATGCTTGAGTAAATTGTAATGAACCAAAGGAGAATATCTTTTGCATCTTTGACAGTGAATAACACAGTGAAAAAAAAACTTTTCTTCAGCACCTTCTTGAGATCACAAATGAATAAAGGACAGATGATTTACAGGGGTTTTTGCTACGTTCCTCACGTAGTGACGTGTACGTGGAAGTCCCACCCAGGCAGGATGGTCTGCCGGCGTGTTTGACGCCTGGGCTGTATTTACATATCTGTATTTACATATCTGTTTTTTGCATAAAGGGGGTTCCCCGCTATCCGTCGGCAGATATATGGGGACCCTCGCTAGCTCTGGCGTTAGCAACCAGGGGAGTTGCGTGCGCACTTCCCCGGTTCGAGTTGTTTACTCAAGGCTCTTTTTCGTCTTGCGCTGTTCTGGCTCTTCTATGATAAAGCAGGTGCCACAGCCATGATGACCAGACAAAATCGGTTTCATTCTGAAATTTTGTTGGTTGAAATAGGTCGATTTTCCGGTCCCAGCAATGGGAACTAGTTTGACGGGGGGGAGGGGGGGTGATTCAGACCCATGCCACGCATGTCTCCCGATCGGTTGATTTTAAGTGGAGACGTAGTGAAGGTTCCCATCCTCGGTGTAGGCTGCTAGACAGCCCCCCTCCTGCTGAAAAGGGGGATGACGTCTGCCCGCATTGTGGCCCTGCCTGTCACCCGAATATGGGGTGGAAGAATATGGAGTGGTACTGTGCTGTGTTTTTTCCCCCGACTCGTATATGGGTGGATGACGAGTAGAGTTTTAGACTGAGTTCCACATCTCTGATCGTTTTAACAGCTGTGTTTATTGAGCGTGCGGTGTGATACCCGTTCTCCAATCTGTTAAGTTGAAATGAAAAGGTAGTTTTCAATTGGTTGGTCAATCATTGATGTGGGGCCTCTGCCACTGGGCTATGTCACATCTCACGTGGCGGACTTCGCCGACTCCCCCTAATGTGGGGTGCCGGCCCAATACGGTGGGGAGGTAGTGGGCCTATTCTGCCTCCCTACGGCCTAACGTATTGGTAATTAGAGGTCAGTGCTCCCGGGTTCCGGGCGTTTTTCAACACTGCCGTTAGGAACTGGGCACGCCCCCGGATCTGTCGGAACGGCATAGAAACAGCGTTTTCTATGTGTACAGATGGGAAGGAGGGGTTTTATGTAGGTTTCCCTCGTCCAGGCTGACAGTCGAGCTCTGCTCTTACTAAGGTGTTGGTCAGCCTGTAGGTCCCTGTAACGTCTGGTTAGACGCAGCCAGAGACCCCCAAGAGAGGGTGACGGGGCAGGCCTGTGGTCACAGGGGGTAAGTCGCTAAGTCGCTTTGGATAAAAGCGTCAGCTAAATTACTAAATGTAAATGTAAGGGGGGGGGTCCTTCACTTGGTGAGTGGGCCAGTGGAGTGCTGCCTTCGGGCAGTCAGTCCCTCTAGCGCCTCTGTGACTTATGGCCAAACGTACGCCCCCTGTCTGGTTTTACGGAGGGGCAACTACGTTGGGGGACGCAGGGTTCATCCTGGCCACGCCGGGGCGGGTCAGTCTTGTCCTAGTGTCCACCAGGTGTCAGTCATGCTCCGCTTTGCTGGTCACCTGTACGTGCGCACTCCCTCTCTCGGCACTCGGCTCGATAGGAAGCATGGTGGCCGGGGGGGGGGGGGGGTCATACATCCGGGAGAGGGCCTTGGTCCTCTTCGGAACCTTCGGGGGGGTTCTGTCTCGCGGTCATGGCCGGGGGCCCCGCCTCTGTAAAGGAGAAGTGCGGCCCTTGGAGCTGGAACCCCTTCTGCATCCCGCTGCCGATTTTCCGCATGATCTACTCACCTTGTGCGTTTTGGGGTAACTGCACCCCACTGCGTATGATTGGTGTCCTTCCCGCCGCTCCTCGTTAGGAGGCGCGAGGGGGCCGGACCCCACCCCATGTTTTTCTGATGGTCGTGAAGAGGACCTCAGGGGGTGCATTTGTCGGGGCTACGTGCCCTGCTTCACCCGTTGTCCCATAGGCGAAGCAGAAAAGCGTAGCTAATGAAATATAACGAAGGTTATCCTATAACCCTAGTTATATGATTAGCGTAGCTTTTCTGCTTTACACGCAGCCCTGAGGACCCTTGGCTGTGTTTCGTTGAAATTCAGACTCGGAAGGGGGAGTTGATCACCACACCTGGGCCTTAAGCTGGCCGGAGGTGGGCGTGGTCGGACAGATGGGAGGTGCATGTGAACGTTTTCAGTTGACACGCACAGGCGCTGAGTGTAATCCCATAGGCGAAGCAGAAAAGCTACGCTAATCATATAACTAGGGTTATAGGATAACCTTCGGTTTGTTCGACCCGTCAGATATAATCACAAAAAGAACATCAGAATTTTCCGCTAATAATATTTTCAACAGCTTTGACAGAGGCTGGTGTGAGCTGGGTAGTGTAGTTTTATGAAATAATAATAATAATAATAATAATAATAATAATAATAATAATAATAATAATAATAATAATAATAATAATAATAATAATAATAATAATAATAATAATAATAGATCAAATTTATATAGCGCCTTTCATAGAACCCAAGGTCGCTTAAAATGTCGATGTCCATCAAAAGCCCTGGGTCTTTTAGGACTATAACGGTTTCATGACGCGTTTCTTCTGTCTAATTCATCCGGTTTCCACCGGGATGCGGCGAGATATTTATAAAACTCATATTTCGCTAATAACACTTAAAATCATTGGTAAACAATTGGTAAACGGTGTAGCGGTACACAAAAACCACGGTTCGGTACATACCTCGGTTTTGAAGTCACGGTTCGGTACGGGTTTTCGGTACAGTGGGGGAAGCCATGTTCCACTCAGGGGTGATGTAGTGTGCAGTAACTAATTGTACTTGTAGGGCTGTCAACGAATATTCTATATTGAAATTAATAATTGACTTGTAAAGAAAAGAAAAAAAATTATAATTATATTAGATTGTGAAAAAAACAGCCCCCGGTGGGCGGTTAACATACCGTTGTATTCGTTCGGTACACACTACAGCCGTTCGGTACGGTACGGTACACACTGAAACGGTTCGGTTTGGTACCGATACGTGTACCTTTACACCCCTAGTAAACAAACGTAGTGCTGAAAATATACACTTTGACTGCTGTTTTGACAGGGTTAGGGTCTTTAATCTTGGCTACATTTGAAAAAGAAATGCAACATTAATTAATACAGACTGTATTGATCTATTTATGATGTGATATTATTTTCGTACCGGTACCAGACCGCTCGGGCTTAAGGGGTTAAAAAAGAGATGGTTGCACAAAAAATAAATGTCTAAATGTGAAAACAACGAAACAAAATTCAGATGAGCCCTGGTTCAGCAGCTTGGTTGAAGAGTTCCTGAACATCATTCAGATGGGCTGTTGTTCAGCAGCTTGGTTGAAGTGTTCCTCAACGTCATTCAGATGGGCTGTTGTTCAGCAGCGTGGTTGAAGTGTTCCTCAACGTCATTCAGATGGGCTGTTGTTCAGCAGCTTGGTTGCAGAGTTAACATCATTCAGATGGGCTGTTGTTCAGCAGCTTGGTTGAAGTGTTCCTCAACATCATTCAGATGGGCTGTTGTTCAGCAGCTTGGTTGCAGAGTTAACATCATTCAGATGGGCTGTTGTTCAGCAGCTTGGTTGCAGAGTTAACATCATTCAGATGGGCTGTTGTTCAGCAGCTTGGTTGCAGAGTTAACATCATTCAGATGGGCTGTTGTTCAGCAGCGTGGTTGCAGAGTTAACATCATTCAGATGGGCTGTTGTTCAGCAGCTTGGTTGCAGAGTTAACATCATTCAGATGGGCTGTTGTTCAGCAGCTTGGTTGCAGAGTTAACATCATTCAGATGGGCTGTTGTTCAGCAGCTTGGTTGCAGAGTTAACATCATTCATATGGGCTGTTGTTCAGCAGCTTGGTTGAAGAGTTAACATCATTCAGATGGGCTGTTGTTCAGCAGCTTGGTTGAAGAGTTAACATCATTCAGATGGGCTGTTGTTCAGCAGTGTGGTTGAAGTGTTCCTCCTGAACGTCATGCTGGTCATGCTGGACCTACAAAAGGCCTTCGACACTGTCAATCACTCCATTCTGATTGACAAGCTAAAAGCAATTGGTTTTGATAGTCTATCAGTGAGCTGGATGCAATCCTACCTGGAGGGGAGAGAACAGATGGTGGAGGTAAACGGTACCCTACCCCCCCCCCCTCCCAGTGAGCTGTGGTGTTCCACAAGGAAGCATACTAGGACCGCTACTGTTCCTAATTTATGCAAATTACATGTCGTCAGCTTGTGACTGCAACTTGTTCCTGTTCGCGGACGACTCAGCCCTGCAGGTCTCTGACAAGAACAAGTTACAGGTTGAAAAAACCCTCAGCTCGGAACTCAGAGTCCATTCTCTTCGGTTCAAATAACAAACTCAGCAAGACCAACGGCTTCTCAGTTACAGTGGGTGACAATATTGTCACAAGGAAAGATGAAATTACATACCTAGGTTCCATCCTAGAGGCTAATCTTTCCTGTGACAAAATGGCATCCAATGTAATAAAAAAGGTCAACCAACGAACTAGATTCTTGTACCGGATCTCCTCTCTGGTAAACAAGAATACCCTGAAGACTCTGGCAGGAGCACTCATTCAAGGGTACTACGACTATGCTTGCACCTCATGGTACCAAAGCACCTCAAAGGCACTAAAAACTAAATTACAAACATCACAAAACAAACTGGTCAGACGCTTGACCTTACTCCTAGAACCCACCTCACCCCTGCCCACTTTGACAACCTAGGATGGCTTAGAGTAGACGACAGAGTACAGCAACTTGCAATGGGCCTGGTCTACAAGATACACTACACCACTAAGGTACCCATGTACATGTCAAAATACTTCCCAAAGGTCAGTGAATACCACGACCACAACACCAGAGGGAGCTCCACAAATCATGTTAAACCCAGATTCGGCTCAAACAAGGGACTAAACACGTTTCGCCCTACCCACAGCTGTAAAGGAATGTGAATCACTACCCACTTTTAAAACCACTCTCAAGGAGCACCTACGGGAGACTGCAATTCGAAACTGGCCCCTGTAAATGTCCTAACTCAACCCCCTCCAATGTAAATGTCCTAACCCAATAATACACGAGACCCTCTTCTTGGAACCAAGTAAGGTTTCGTCGATAATCCAATGTACAGTTACCCCCCCCACCCTAACCCACCCACCCAACCACCTCCTATGTAGAGTACAGTTCCTGAACATCATTCAGATGGACTGTTGTTCAGCAGCGTGGTTGAAGAGTTCCTGAACGTCATTCCAGTGCTTCGGGAGACACTTCCAGGTATTCAATTCCACCAGTAAGGGAAATGTCAAACGTCGACCGGCCTTTGTTCCAATGCCAAAAAAAAAATATATAAAACACAACATCTCTTTGTGACTTGAGAATCCCAGCTCGATGACAAATCAATACGCCAGGGTGTTTTGTCAGTTTATTAGCCGACTAATTAGGTGTTGGATTGCTCTAGTGATGGAGGTGCCGCTCTACAGAGAGCACATCGAGGAGAGAGAAGACGTTGTGACGGCTCTCTCTTTAACCAGACATGTAAGTCAACACAGACAGGAGACCGAGACAGTGTTTAATCATGCTGTCTTGATCTGAAGGATCTCAAGCGTTCACACTCCCAACACTCTGCTCTAGGTTATGTGTGTAGAATAAAAAATACTTTGAATTAATAATTCCAATCGAAATAAAAAAGTATTCACGGGCTATAATGCAATATCAACTACGATTACACACACACACACACACACACACACACACACACACACACACACACACACACACACACACACACACACACACACACACACACAAAAAGGGTTTTCTGTTATCTTGATGATACTCTGCCCACCGAACTTCCAACACGCACGTGTCTGTGAGTCACATTTTCACTAACAGACAAGGCTCTGTGTTCCTGTCGGAGAGGCTTAAAGCCGGGAGGGAGTCTGAGCAGCGAACCTCTCTGTGCAGGAAAGGTCATCGAGGGAAGAAAAGATTGGCTATCTTCTCAAACCAACAATGCTCGCTGTGTGGCTTTTATTTGTTGTTTTAGAACGAGCTGGTCCCTGATCAGATCGAGGTTTAAGGTCATAGAGAATAGGAAGAGAGGTGGGGGGAATAAAAGAAAACCTCCCCTCAGAGAGAAAACGCTGACGCCACAGCGACGCCGTAATAACCACAGACGAAAGACACAGCTATTCCAGGAATGCCCACGTCCAAACATTCGCAACACCTAACTTCACCCAGTCCAAATGGAGCCCGCAGGTGCTCGAGGAACGCTGTAGCGATCCTGCGTACATGACATCATGCATTTGGAATGCCTAGAGGTGAGACTAGGTTTATTTTTCTATCCATAAGGATGAAACATGGTGAGTGTCGGAACAGCGCGGACGCGTTACACCGACGCAGCGAAAAAGGAGAAGCGTGAGAGACCTTCCTTTTCTTTGAGGTGAGGCCATTTTCTATCCCCGCCAGGTACCGAAAATACCTGTCCGCCCCCAGGCTTTATGTGAAGATCATAAAATGCCCTTTGAACTCACAGGGCCGTTAACCTCTACCTCTCCACACTTCTCACCGCTTCCTCCCTCGTCTCCGGTTCTATTGCCTCCTTACCCCGTTCTCCACAGAGACCTGAGATTTACACAGCCTACCTCTCAATGTGTCACATCTATTATCTGGTTATATCTATATAAGATTTGGTGAGGAGGAGGAGGAGATGGGGATGAGGAAGAGGAGTAGGAGGGGGAGTAGGAAGAGGAAGACGTGGAGGGGGAAGAAAAGAGGGAGGAGGAGGAAGAGGAGGAAGAGAATGAGGAGGAAGACGAGGGAGGTGGAAGAAGAAGGGGGAGGAGGAGGAAGGGGGGGAGTGAGGAGGAGGAAGAAGAGAGGGAGGTGGAGGAAGAGGGGGGAGAAGGGAGGGAGGAAGAGAGAGAGGAGGAGGAAGAAGAAGGGGAGGGAGAGATAGGAGAGGGAAGAAGGGGGAGGAGGAGGAAGAGAGAGAGGGAGGTAGAGGGAGAGAGAGAGGAGGAGGAAGAAGAGAGGGAGGTGGAGGGAGAGAAAGAGGAGGAGGGAGGTAGAGGGAGAGAGAGAGGAGGAGGAATGAATGAATGAATTCTTTATTTCGAATGTTTACAAATAAACAAGCAAAAAGGATAGGTTTGAAGTCAATTGGCTTATAGAACAACCTACCCCTAATTCAAAAACAAAGGCCAAGTCTGCAAAAAAGTTAAAGTTTGCTAAATGAAACAATCAACAAAACCGATCACGAAAAGAATATTAAGCCAACATAGGAAAATCAATACCCGAGTTACATGGTAGAGAAAACAGACAAACAATCATCATTCAATTTGAAACATTCTAATTAGTGCTGTCAATCGAAATATTTAATCTGATTAATCGCATGATTGTCCATAGTTAACTTGCGATTAATCGCAAATTAATCGAATTTTTTCTTTTTTTATCTACCTTAAACGGATCTTTTTCAAGTTCCAAGTTTTAATACTCTTATCAACATGAGTCAACAAATGCTTGCTTTATGCAGCCATTTAACACAAAAGGATGACCCTCATGCATTGCAAATTTGCATCAAATTCAAAACAGAGTGATGCACAAAATAACTTATTACGAAAATAATCATTTAAAACAATGAATAAAGTGTTCATTAATAATAGGGGAAATAAAACGTTAGGAACTAGTTACATTCACCCACACAAGGGCTGAGGACTCACACTTCTGCCCCCCCTCTCTCTCTCTCTCACACACACACACACACACACACACACACACACACACACACACACACACACACACACACACACACACACTTTGAGTCAGAAACAAACATAGTATCAATGAGAGTATCAATAATACACCTGAGTGAAGTCTAGTAAAAAAGTTTATTGTGAGTTAAAAAAAAAGTGGCGTCAATAGAATCGGGCGTTAACACGTTTATACCGCATTAACTTTGACAGCCTTAATTCTAACAACACTATTTAGCAATATCACACTCAACGAGGAGATGCGGTCCGTGTCTAATACAACACTATTTAGCAATATCACACTCAAAGAGGAGATGCGGTCCGGGACACCATCACCGGCGCTCCCCTCCAAGAACCAGGGAAGAAGAGAGGGAGGTGGAGGGAGAGAGAGAGAGAGGAAGAAGAGAGGGAGAAGGAGGAACAGAGAGATGAGGAGGAGGAAGAGAGGGAGGAAGAGGAAGAGAGAGAGGAGGAGGAGGAAGAAGAAGAAGAGAGGGAGGAGGAGGAAGAGAGAGAGGAGGTGGAGGGAGAGAGAGAGAGGAGGGGGAAGACGAAGAGAGGGATGAGGAGGAAGAGAGAGAGGAGGAAGAGAGAGCGAGGAGGTGGAGGGAGGGAGAGAGGCGGGGGAAGAAGGGGGGTAACACAGCTTTGAGTTGATGTGTAGATGGGAACGGAAATGTCAGCAAAAAGGGATGAGGGATGAGTTCAGAGACGGCGCTGCCCCCCGGATCATCCACTGACTAATCCCAGACCTACTAGAGATGTTTGCTTTTTGGAGCGGTTTTCCCCATTCATACTCAACTCAGTTTACTGCTCCTAATGGCTTACTTGGCTCCGGCAGATACAGACGCGGAGGAAATTATATAAGGTTATCAGCAAGGAAGATTACTGCCTCTGCGCAAAAAGGAGGGCCTGGTGTTTATATTTGGTTGCCAAAAGGGAAAGGGTGTCAAGGGGCCTGAATATCAGATCAGGAAACCTGAGCCACAGCGTTTATTCTGAGATTGCAGACAGAACGTAGGGCCAACTCCAAGAGGCTAGAGCTAGACTTCCTGTTCCACATAGTTGCCGAAAATAAAGATAACTGCAAACAATAGTATTACGCCACATAGAATACAACTCAAAACAGTATTACACCAGATAGAATACAACTCAAAACACTATTACACCAGATAGAATACAACTCAAAACACTATTACACCAGATATAATACAACTCAAAACAGTATTACACCAGATAGAATACAACTCAAAACACTATTACACCAGATAGAATACAACTCAAAACAGTATTACACCAGATAGAATACAACTCAAAACAGTATTAAGCCAGTTAGAATACAACTCAAAACAGTATTTTAAGCCAGTTAGAATACAACTCAAAACAGTATATTAAGCCAGATATAATAAAATGACCTTTTTATTTAAAGTTTCAATAAAAGGCATCAAATGTTTAATTTGACATTTGACAAGTATTGCACGAAATTATTCTGCGCTTTGATCTAATATAACTTTGTGACTTTGTCAATAAGACGTTTTTTTTTTACATTAGCACAATTTATTATCTTTACGGTGCATTGTTGTCCAAAATGTCATCTTCTTTAGTTGATTATGGAGCCTTTGATCACTGGTGTGTGATGTAATCTTTCTTCAGTATGTGGCTCATTAAGCCTCCAATAAAAGCCAACATCCAGAGGCAGTTAGCTATAAAACAATGCTGAGCAGCGCAGGGCCCATACACACAGATTCCATTGTTAAATGTTGCAGATAATTACAAATTATAGATTAATATTATTGTTGTTATTATTCAAAAACCTTGACTCCCATTGAGCTTCAGGATATCATTAAGTATGACACCTAAAAACTTACAGTAGATGTTACTCCTACAGAAGCGGATCCCTTCCAACTACATAAGAGATTATATATAAATGGTAAATGGCTGCATTTATATAGCGCTTTTATCCAAAGCGCTTTACAATCTGTTCCTCACAGTTTTACCCATTCACTCACACATTCACACACCGATGGCGGAGGCAACTTTTGGTCAATATATTTCCAACTTGCTAATGAACCTATTCCCCCAGTGCCCTCCTGTGACTATAGCCTAATTTAATCTGGCGAACACCGCAGACTTTGGGACCTTGGTAATAGAGCTTTACTCAGGTGAATATCTCCTCTGAGCAGTTGTGTAGTTTTGCCTGAGGGTGATAACGTCCGCTCTCTGCCATTTCAGTTAGGCTGGCAGCGCATCTGTGGTGGGAAAAGAAACCTGGATTCTACTTCCATTGGCATTAGAACACTCAACACACGGTCAGGGATTGTCCCGTCTAGACACGTATGTTTTATGGTTTGATACCCAGTTTCATGAGTGTCCTACGGCCAACTATTAACACCTTGGAGTGGGAGGAAGAGGAGGAGGAGGGAGAGGAGGAGGAGAAGAAGGAGGAGGGGGAGGGAGAGGGGGAAGAGGAGGGATTGATTGCCTATTTAATGTCACATATACTATAACTGATAGAGCATAGCTACAGACCCTCATATGCACCTTTGTTGTATTACCTATAGTTCTGTCTTTCTTCTATTACCCTGCCCATATCTCTACCTCCCCCTCCCATCTTATCTTCCCAACAAACAGGGATGTTGGTCACTCGTACTGTTTTCCTCAGCAGCCAGCTAAGAATGTTCTCTCAGTTATCCGTATGGCAAGGAGGAAGCTAATTAGTCTACAGTGGAATGTGGGTGGATCCACATAAACCAACACACACAGTTTAACACAGAGAGAGAGAGAGAGTATTCCCAGAGGCTTTGGCTCATCCTTCTTCTTTAGAGGCCATTGTGTGTACGCCCGTGCCTTTATGCTAGTGAATGGAGCGTGTCTAGACTTAGTTTTGAACAGAAACACCCCCCCCTCAGGCTGTGGAGAAGTTCCTCCTCTGGTGATATACAACCGTGCGACGCCCCCTCCAATACCGGAGGTCAGAGGTCACCCTCAAAAACTACCTGTGTGATGGATGGGGCACACGTGTGTACACAGTGTGTGGTGAGTGTGTGTGGGTGACCATGGCAACAAAGGTTCCCGCTGTTTTGATTTTAACCGTTTGAACTGTTCTGAGAATAGAACGTTTCTGAATTTGGCTAAATATAAATATTTCTGAATGTTGTGCTTCTTTTTTCTCTCATGTTCTAATTCATCTCCATACATTCTCTCCCAACAGAGAAAGAGAGAGAGAGAGAGAGAGAGAGAGAGAGAGAGAGAGAGAGAGAGAGAGAGAGAGAGAGAGAGAGACTACTCACAGTTGAAGTCAGAGTCGATGGAGTTCACGGCCAAAAGGCTGTTGACAGTGATCTGATAGATGATGTGCAGCAGC
>NC_140177.1:28588209-28639504 GCF_963971535.1 Notolepis coatsorum | reverse complement strand
AAGAGGAGGAGGAGGAGAGAGGGAAGGAGGAGGAGGAGGAGGAAGAGGAGGGGGATGGAGAGACAAAGCAACATGTGGTTTACAACTCAGTGGGACAAAATAATGCAACCATCCAACCTCCTCATAGCCCCTGATCTCACTCACTCATCCAACCTCCTCATATAAAACTTTATTATTATCATAATTATATTTCATTATAACATAAGATCAAATTGTGAAAAAAATTATTTATATATATATATAAAAACAAATAAATAAATGTGTATACGTTTTGTATGAAACTTTTGTAACCTTTTGTTTTTACAAAATTATGTACTGAATTATGTTTCTTTTTTGTATTTTTGTTTTGTGTGTAAATAATGTAATGTAAAAAGGATAGGCAATTATAAGCCTCGGCTTCAGCCTACACCTTTTCGGTCATTTTCTTTTTTATAAATGTTCTACTACTGTACATTGCTTTGTAAAAAAAGACCGAAATCAAATAATTTATTCATTCATAGCCCCTCATCCAACCTCCTCGTAGCCCCTGACCTCACTCACTCATCCAACCAACCTCCTCGTAGCCCCTGACCTCACTCACTCATCCAACCAACCTCCTCGTAGCCCCTGACCTCACTCACTCATCCAACCAACCTCCTCGTAGCCCCTGACCTCACTCACTCATCCAACCAACCTCCTCATAGCCCCTGACCTCACTCACTCATCCAACCAACCTCCTCGTAGCCCCTGACCTCACTCACTCATCCAACCAACCTCCTCATAGCCCCTGACCTCACTCACTCATCCAACCAACCTCCTCGTAGCCCCTGACCTCACTCACTCATCCAACCAACCTCCTCGTAGCCCCTGACCTCACTCACTCATCCCTCCTCGTAGCCCCTGACCTCACTCACTCATCCAACCAACCTCCTCGTAGCCCCTGACCTCACTCACTCATCCAACCAACCTCCTCGTAGCCCCTGACCTCACTCACTCATCCATCCAACCTCCTCATAGCCCCTGACCTCACTCACTCATCCAACCAACCTCCTCATAGCCCCTGACCTCACTCATTCATCCAACCAACCTCCTCGTAGCCCCTGACCTCACTCACTCATCCAACCAACCTCCTCGTAGCCCCTCATCTCACTCATTCATCCAACCTCCTCATAGCACAGCCCTCACAGCTGCTCAACACATGGCGTGGTGTCTTTTGTTTTATAGTGCACCTACAGGTATTTGGGATAATCTCAAGAGTTGTTATGGTGATAATTTGCAACAGTACTTTTCAGGCCCCCCTCTGAGCGCGGAAACGATCAATCTCGTCCTCGGGGGGGGGGGGAGCTCTCCCGAAACACCTCGACCTTAACGAGGGAGTGACAGACACTTCCTGTCGTACAGGAGCCATCAGCTCAGGAAACAGATTAACCCCCCCCTCCGTCTCCATTAGCATACATGATTGGGTCTGATGGTCATCCGACGATTCCTCACGGAGCAACATCTCTGCCCTCGTCTCCGCCGGTCCACTCCTCGCCGTGGAGCCTCATTAAATTTAATGCCTCCTTGCGGGGGAACACTTAGGACTTTTACAACGACGTGGCACCGTATCCTGGCCCGGGTGAGATGCTACCACTGAGCGGCGGGTTGGTGATACGCGAACCTTCTTTTTGACGGGGCTCACAACAACATCCTAAGCCAGGCTTATTAAACGTCGAAGTGAAAGCAGTTTGTGATAATTTCCCCCTCGCCTTTCCCCCGACGGACACGACGGGGGGAAAAGGAATGCTTGTTAAAGGAACACGCCAACATTTTTGGAAATTAGTTTACCGTCTTCTCCAGAGAGAGACAAGAAGATAGATACCAGTTTCCTCTCTGTGCGTTCAGTAGAAAGCTATGAATGACCGGTTAGCCTAGGCATTGTCCAACTAACACCTCTCCTGAAGGCTAACCGGTCATGTCCGTTTTCTTATCGTCCGACAGCCGTGTCTGAATTAGTATCTCGCTTTGATTTGTTTTGTTTCGATATTCAGTCTGAGACTGTCGTCCCTGAGGTGTTTCAATCATGCCAGAATAGAAGGCATTCTTGATTCGTTGAGAAATCTGTAAGTACTGCTTTACCCAAGTGGGCTTTCCAACCCTTTGCTTCTGAAGGGACCAACACAATGTTCTGATCCCCACTGCCAGTGTGATTGTCCAGCTCCAAGGCCAGAAGCCTATAAATGTGAACTATTCAAGGGGTTGAACCCAGGCGACTCTCTTGGGACATTTTAAACCTGCCAACTGTCCTTTTTTTTTTTTTTGCATCATAACAAGCTGGACTTGGAGAGACTCAAAAAGTTACAGCATCATTACTAAGAGGTCTGAAATCGAACACTTAATCCTTATAAAACCAAGCGATTACATAAAATACGTATGTAACTTTTGTGATCGGAAAATATTATCACGTTCATAAGCTCTGTGTTAAAATACATATTTTCTTACTGCCTTGACTAGTTAACATAGGGTTAACTAGTATACAGCTCAGACACTAGGCGACAGTCTGACAGTGTTTCTTATAACAGCGGCCAAGGTTTAGGAGATGACATTTTGCCTGGACTCCAGTTGTAATGTGGAGACATAACAAAGTCCCTAAACCCATCTTTTGTTTTCATTTTCTCACTAGGGCATTTTTGTTTACCTTTCTTGTCATATCTGGACATCTTATGTACATCATGTCAAGTCTGATCAGAGCTCTGTCTCACTTTCTGGTCACCCGTTCGTGTGTCTGATTGTAAACTGAGCTATGTGGCCACAGAAATAAACTATGTTCTATATTTTTATATATACAAATTGACTCATCTGAATTTCTACAGTTTCACTGTTTGGCTAATTTAAAATATTCCACAACACTTTCATACAGTCGTACTGGAAAGTCTCCCTTAGCCACATATCACATATATATGGACTGTTCAAAAATGCCTATCACCAATATGAGAGAGACAGTTAACATTTCATAAAGGTTTGTTGATAATTTAACGCCCTCAGTGGAAGTCTAGGTAATTACTACATTAGCCAGTAAATCACAAAAACAACAACAGGCTGCATAGGATTAAGCTTCTCTCCAATTACAGCTGGAGTCTGATACTCTGATACTCACTGTGTTGACTTTTATCATTACAGCTACTGAATTATGCATAGTTTAATTTATAGGACTTTCTAGGGCTGTCTTAAATACTTCGAAGCTTCGTTCAATGGGCACGGGATTCGAATGGATTATTTTTTTTGAATATATAAATAAATGTAAAAATAAATTATTTTATTTTTATTAAAAAAAATGTATCCCCCCTCCTACCTGCAAAATCTTGTGCCACCAATGCAAAGAACGTCATACACGTCATTAACTCTGCCTCTCTTTGTTAACTACAACAAGCAATGCCGTTTGTTATTTAAGATGAGGTCGGACACGGCACTGACAGATTTGTGTTCATTGTGCTGCTTTTATAAAGCCTCAAATGATGGCTTACAATATTTCATAAAAGCAAAGTGTTTCGTTTGTCTAAGATTTAAAAAGGTTTCAACTTTACAGCACTGACAATTCTCTATAGTATTTTTTATAGTGTCCCGAGCCATATAAAAACATGTCTTAATAAAAAATTAAGTCGAATTCTGCCTTTGTCTCTATATTAACTACATATAAATATTTATATAATTGTTTGCTTTATAGACAACGGTTGCAACATAATTATGTAATGTAATGTTGTTGGCTGTGTAATGGAGAGCAGCCGCCCAGGCAGCGCAGCTCCCGACTCATTATTAATTTAATTAATTAATCCAATCCACTTTATTTATAGAGCACATTTAAAAACAACAAAGTTGACCAAAGTGCTGTACAAGTCCCACAACATAAGATTAAAAAAAATAATAATAATAATTCATTTTTTTTTCTTTTTTTTTATCTCGAAGCTTCGAATTAAAATCGAATCTTGGCCCCGAAGCTTCGACGGCCAAAAAAAGCTTCGAAGGTCAGCCCTAGGGCTTTCCCTAAACAATGGTATAGGGACGCAGCGGCACTATGACAATGTGCCAGCACCACCATCATTTTGTTTAAATATCATATCAATCATATTATGTTTAAAAAAAAATTGAAAAAAAAAAATATATATATATATATACAGTATATATATATATTAAAAATATATACCTTAATCACTTATTTGGAACTTTTGTTAGTTATTTTATTGAAATAATGTTCTTAACTTGCAGGAAATGACAGCAAATGTTTTCTTTATTGCAAATTATTTTGCCTCCCAGACGGGGGGGGAGGGGGGGGGAGGGGCACAGACCACACCACTCCCTAGTTGTGACTCAGCACCATGTTGTTTGAAAATCCTGGGGAAAGCCCTCATTTAACAATACCTACTTAAAACAGCTGTTATGTCCTTTAACTTTCAACGACCGAAATGAAAGCGACCATCACGTCAGGGGAGGACTTCAGTCACTGAACTGATCCCCTTCTTCCCATGGCAGGACTGCCGCCGGTGGGCTAGGCGTGTCTATGTGTGTCGCCCGTCTGTGTTCTCAGCACGACAATATAGCAACGTGTGCTACAAATAAAGACTTCTTCTTAAACAAAGTTTATGGTTTGAGTATTCAGCGTACTGTGTAGGGAGCAGACAGGTGAGACAGACTGACAGATGGTATGCGGCCGCCCACCAATGAAAAGATCAAACAGCAGACGCCGCCCGGGGCCCTTTTACATGACGTGTTCCCTTCTTTTATAGTATGTGTTCATTCCATCCTCTTCACACAGTAAAGTCAGGGAGGATACTGCGATGTTAAAATCCCCGATGCGTTAATCTATAAAACGGTTATGTTAACAATACAGTGTTTGTGATCCGGAGCCTCTGATTCAAATCAAATCAAATCAAATGTATTTGTAAGGCCCGACAACACACGTTAATGTCCCCATGGGCCGGACACGTCTTCTTTAAACAAGTCAAGAAGAAACATCACAATAAATCAAGAACAAAACAAAAACACCATAAAGTCCAATTTTTTTTAAATAAATTAAATAAATGCAACACTCCCAGACATGTAATGAAACACAGATAAGTGCTGATGACTTCGTCTTATAGCTGGCAGACTTCCTGAAGTCCATCATCTTCATCAACTTGCCATATTTTGAATGCAAAGGTGACTAGTCACTGGAGGCCAGCACTCATACTGTGTAGAGGAGTGGACAGTGAGATGTCTACTTTGAACGGTATTTGAGGAGAGGTATAAAGGTATAGCTCCCCAAAATGGAAATACTCAAGTAAACACATGGGTACACCTGTACATTGTATATTGCTGTTGCACTTTACCGTTACATTTGCACTCTGGTTGGATGCCAAATTATTTTCTTGTACTGTAGTTGTACTGCATGATGACAAGAAATGTGAATCTAATCTAATCTATGTTTTATTATGATACTCTATGTTTTATGTTGATGTCTGTCCATGTCCAAAATCAGGGACCATGATGGAAATAAGTGCTTGCACTTTCTCAGGTTTTTATCCTTGGATGCTGTCTTTTACTCCACAATAAAATCAATCAATCAATCTAATATGGGGGGACATTAACGTGTGTTGTTCGGGCCTTACAAATACATTTGATTTGAATCTAAAATCTAAAAGACTTGAGTAAAAGTGCAGTACTTAGTTACTCTTCACCCCCGAACCTGCTGTAAACTCACGCTACCTGAGTAAACTCAAGTCAAGTCAAGTGTTCCTTTATTAATCCCTTGGGGAAATAAAAGTGTTATAGCAGCATGGGGGGGGGGGGGGGGGGGACGTCTTCTCTTTCAAGGGATGATAGTGATAAATGTAGTTGTAGTGAACAGTAGTGAGTGGCAGGAATGAATCAGACAGTAGTAATAGTGATGATGGTATACATGGTCCAAACCGTAGTAACACACCAGAGTCTGTGCAGTGTTTATTATTACGAGTCAGATAGTCCTAACAGTGTTTATTTTCAAGAGTCAGATAGTCCTAACAGTGTTTATTTTCAAGAGTCAGATAGTCCTAACAGTGTTTATTATCAAGTGTCAGATAGGATAGTCCTAACACTGTCTATTATCAAGAGTCAGATAGTCCTAACAGTGATTATTATCAAGCGTCAGATAGTTCTAACAGTGTTTATTATCAAGTGTCAGATAGTCCTAACAGTGTCTATTATCAAGAGTCAAATAGTCCTAACAGTGTTTATTATTAAGAATCATATAGTCCACGGCTGTGGAGCCTGGCGGCTACAGGCACGACAGAATTGTGACAAGTGACATGATGTTGATGGAGGCGGGACCATAGGAAACACATGGCTTACTTACTGGTGTTATTTCCAAGCTTTCTCCGAAAAACCTTTATTTTTATTTGATCTGTTATCTGTTTAATCAAAACAGTGGAGGTCAACTGATGTCCTGTACATCCTACTTTACTACACTTCCCTCTTTAACTATTGATGAGAGTGTAAGTGGTCCACTCTCCGGACTCTCTCTCCACTCCTCTCCTCACCTCTCCTCTCCTCTCCTCTCCTCTCCTCTCCTCTCCTCTCCTCTCCTATCCTCTCCTCTCCACTCTCTTCTCTTCTCTTCTCTTCTCTTCTCTTCTCTTCTCTCTCCTCTCCTCTCCTCTCCTCTCCTCTCCTCTCCTCTCCTCTCCTCTCCTCTCCTCTCCTCTCCTCTCCTCTCCTCTCCACTCCTCTCCTATCCTCTCCTCTCCACTCTCTTCTCCTCTCCTCTCCTCTCCTCTCCTCTCCTCACCTCTCCTCTCCTCTCCTCTCCTATCCTCTCCTCTCCACTCTCTTCTCTCCTCTCCTCCTCCTCTCCTCTCCTCTCCTCTCCTCTCCTCTCCTCTCCTCTCCTCTCCTCTCCTCTCCTCTCCACTCCTCTCCACTCCTCTCCTCTCCTCTCCTCTCCTCTCCTCTCCTCTCCACTCCACTCCTGTCCACTCTCTGGACTCTCTCTCCTCTCCTCTCCTCTCTACTCCTCTCCTCTCCTCTCCTCTCTCTCTCCACTCCTCTCCTCCCTGATTCTCTCTCTCCACTCCTCTCCTCACCACTCCTCTCCTCCCCTGTCCACTCTCTGGACTCTCTTCTCCACTCCTCTCCTCTCCTCCACCCCTCTCCACTCGTATCCTCTCCTCTCCTCTCCTCTCCAGACTCTCTCCCCATTTCTGTCCTCTCCTCTTCTCTCCTCTCCACTCTCTCTCTTCTCTTCTCTTCTCTTCTCGACTCCACTCCTCTCCACTCCGCTCCTGTCCACTCTCTGGACTATCTCTCCTCTCCTCTCCTCTCCTCTCCTCTCCTCTCCTCTCCTCTCCTCTCCTCTCCTCTCCTCTCCTCTCCACTCCTGTCCACTCTCTGGACTCTCTCTCCACTCCACTCCTCTCCTCTCTACTCCTCTCCTCTCATCTATCTCTCCACTCCTCTCCTCCCTGATCCTCTCTCCACTCCTCTCCTCACCACTCCTCTCCTCCCCTCCCCTGTCCACTCTCTGGACTCTCTCTCCTCTCTTCTCCACTCTTCTCCACTCCTCTCCTCTCCACTCGTATCCTCTCCTCTCCTCTCCTCTCCTCTCCTCTCCTCTCCTCTCCTCTCCTCTCCTCTCCTCTCCTCTCCTCTCCTCTCCTCTCCTCTCCTCTCCACTCTCTGGACTCCTTCTCCTCTCCTCTCCTCTCCTCTCCTCTCCTCTCCTCTCCTCTCCTCTCCTCTCCTCTCTCCTCTCCTCTCCTCTCCTCTCCACTTCTCTCCTCTCCTCTCCTCGCCTCGCCTCTGTCTCTCCTCGTCTTGACTTCCTCACTTGTTGTTTCAGCTGAGTGGACAGGCAGAGTAGACAGCTCACTGGCTGCGTGTTGTTTCCTCAAAAACCAATATGTCTTTATGTATTATTAAACACTGTATGCGGTCACGCTACGAGGGATCTGGGAGGGCGTGTGGTGGATGGAGGTGCTGAGTGGCACGGTCGCCTCCTCAAACCACAAACCCACCTAACGACCGGTGAAATGGTACGGTCGCCGTTCATCAAGCCTCAGAGATGAATTGCTTCTTTTGAGAATGGCTGACCGCTAGAATTATCAAGGGACAATGTAGCTTCCACTGTCTCCTTCAGATGGTGGTCATTTAAGGATGTTTATTTATTTTATTATTATTATTATTATTATTTATTTTGTATATATTTATTTGATAATGATGATAATTATAATAATAATAATAATTTAATAATAATAATCATTTGTATAGCACATTTCATACAAGAATTTCAGCCCAAAGTGCTTCACAGCAGTAAAATAGACTGATAAAATGAGATAGAATAGACAGAATAAAAGCAATGCAGAGAATAAGAAAAATGGTAAAAACAATGCAGGCAGTTGTCCGTTTCGATTGGTTATCCCGTCATTAATTGAGTTCCATTATAAATTACCATGTTTTTTTATTTATTAATTTATTCTTTATTAATCAAAACAGCAGAGACGCTCCTGCTGAGCCTCAGTATCGTAGATAAGAACCGGTAAATTAATTTGATCTGAAGGGACGTAATAAATCTTTATCACACCCGTGCCTCAAACTCAAAAAGCAATCATCTATCACTGACCAGAAACCATGTGCCAAATCCAACCTGACCACAAGGAAAATAAAGTCCTGCCCCTCCGGTGAAAATCCATTTCATATTACAGAGTGCGATTCTGCCGTCTAAACCGAGAGAGCTCTGGGGGAGATGAAGGTGATACAGTAGATATACAGTAGGTCCATTCATCCCACTGAGGGTGTGACACTTAAAGGACCAGTCCGCTCTTTTTTTACACATGGGTTCAAAGTCGTTTGCCTTTGATACAAAAATCACTGGGCCGACGGCCGTTAATTTTTTTTCTTCTAATCTTTCACCGTTACTGAAAAGACGTGGTGGTTATTTTCAGCTGATTCACCACCCCGCCATTGGCCAGTGTATCAGAAAATGTGTAGAGCAACTTTTCAGAGAGAAAAAGACGTGTATTCAGCGTTTCAGGAAAAGAAATGCACCTTAGATGTTAGAGTGGCATTTTAGGCTATGCCAGACTGCAGGCCAACGTGGCCCAAATCTGATTTCTTTGCTCATATGTGACTCAGATGAGATTTTTTCACGACAGTGTGAGCAGCACAAATCACATGGATCTGATCTTTTCTATTCTGATTTGGGACACTTTTCATAATGTGGTCCTAAATCAGATACAAGTCAGATTTTTTGCAACGCGACCTCAGTCTGAACAGTCATGCGACTTTCATGCGACTTTCATGCGACTTTAACGTCACTCTAGATTGACATTTGTCACAATTGTTTTACGTCCATCTTCTTTATTGTTCATTATTACATGGCGTTTTAACGTTCGCCGAAATGCTTGATTGTGATTGGTCAATAGCCCCTGACAGCGGTGAATTATTTTTCGATAACCACAGGTGATTATTGTTTTTCGCAGCTGGAGCAATCAAGCCCACTGACACACACTGTTTCAGTGCAATCAGACACACCTGCCGGCTGCCGGCGATAATAATAATCACTTTATTTGGGCTGACAGAGCCACAGAACAACTGCGTCTGCATTTGATCTCGTCTTGTCGATGGTGTAAAATGAATTAGGTATATTGTTAGTAAGTTAGCCATGTAATAAGCGGGATAATGTATAGCTATACTCGGTCATTGTCGCAAAATAATTGACCTTCACTGACGTTTAAAACACCTCGGCGAGGCTCCTTGGTGTTCTAAACTCCGTGTCGGTCAATTATTTTGCGACAATGACCGAGTATAGCTATACATTATCCCTTACTTATTACATGGCGTTTTCACAATCGCCGAAATGCTTGCTTGTGATTGGTCAATAGCGCGCGTCAGAGGTCCGTTATCACACAATAACGGACCTCTGCCAAGCAGCTGTTCGCAATCAAGCCCACTACAACACTGTATCAGTGCTGCTCAGCATATGCACAGCTGCACTCAGTCATCAGTGCAATCAGACCACAGACCTGCAGACTGCCGATAATAATAATCACTTTATTTGGGTTGACAGAGCCACAGAACAAAGTGCATTTGCATTTGATCTCGTCTTGTCGATGGTGTACAATGAATTAGGTATATTTGTTAGTAAGTTAGCCATGTAATAAGCGGGATAATGTATAGCTATACTCGATCATTGTCGCAAAATAATTGACCTTCACTGACGTTTAAAACACCTCGGCGCTGCGCCTCGGTATTTTAAACTCCGTGTCGGTCAATTATTTTGCGACAATGACCTCGTAGCTATACATTATCCCTTACTTAGTGCATGTGGGTCAGTTCAGGAGCACGACCAGTTTACACTGGAACCTGATATTGACCACATCTGATCTGAGCAATAAATCAGAATTGAGCACTAAGGCTTGCAGTGTGAACATAGCCTTAGTCAGATGTGGTGACTTTCAAGGGTTTATGTGGTGTTTAACCCTTTGTTGTGTGGCAGTGAAAGGATTAACCGTCTGTAGTGTGGTAGTGAAAGGTTAACCGTCTGTAGTGTGGTAGTGAAAGGTTAACCTTCTGTAGTGTGGTAGTGAAAGGTTAACGTTAGGTTATGGCTATAACCAAGTTCTGTTAGTTAGGGGTGACGCTTGGCATCACCTACTGCACTCCCTCGCGTACGTGCACGCGTACTGAATAACATTCCACAAATATACCTTTAATACCAGTATTAGTCTGACCACACCCCTCATCAGCTTACCTTCATAAGCAGGTGTGTGGTCACCTGCTCTCCTCCTTCCCAAGCTTTCACCACAAGGTGAGGTCAAGGGCTGCAGCGGCCGTCTGATGCCAAGCGTCACCCCTAACTAACAGAACTTGGTTATAGCCATAACCTAACGTTCTGTTTCGTTAAGGGGCTCTGCTTGGCATCACCTACTGCACAAGGGAGGCCAAGCGGAGCCGCTGGCTGACAAATACACCCCGCTGACAGCCCCCCACAACCATCAGAACAGGGAGGGCCGAGCCCCCCCGACCCCCCCTAATGGAGGGCATCCCCCCTATTAGGGGCTTCACGGGAGGGCGACGGACCCGACCGTGCGAAGAGGCACTCAAGCAACCCAACGCACAGGGTGAGCAGACCGTGGCTTGACCCCACGACTACACCCACGCACAACCCGCATGCCACCCGGGAACGGACGTAGGAACAACCTCGTCACCGCCCCCAGAATCACGGGGTCAAGGGCAAACCCAACCCCGTGGCAAGGCCGTAGCAGCGGAGCGCGAAGGAAGACCCAGACCCACCAAAAGGACTGGACTCCCTGGAATGGGGGCCCGGAGAAGGCCATGATGCCAGCATCAAGACCCCACCAGGGGGGCACCTAGTGACCCCGCCCCCCACATCGCCAGCGTATTCGGACAAAGGCCCCTCAGCCGAGCGGGCCCTGTCCTCCCCAACAGCACACCGCCTGGAACACAGGCCCTGCAACAGGCAGACAGCATGGTCATAACACACAAGAGTTAACCAACGGAAGCAGGCAGTGCACCGGGGAAAAAGACCAGGCAACAGGCTGTCAACCCAAACCTGTAAAACAGCCGCCCCGGCGGAAGGGGCGTATGCTGGCGTTGTCGCATAACCAAGCTTTTAAACAGCACGTCAGAAGCGGGATCCATAGACCACTCGACCCCTGACAGCTGCCCACAGAAAAAAGCCCATACGATCGGCAGACGTCATGAACGTGCAGGGGCACCCTCAACCGGAGAACCGGGAGTTGACACTGCAGCAACACACCAGAGAACCAACCACCCAGGCATCACCCCATGCAACGGTTGGTCCCATAAACCCTCAGGAAAGAAACCCCAAAACACATCTGCGGCACCGCCGCAGCCCGCGTTCCGGTTCCCAACAGGGCTATCCCGGGCCTACGGGTCAACGAGCATCACCCCGGACCGGGCCCGGTGATACGGGGAGCACAGGGTCCCCGAGGAGGTTAAACCCACCCAACAGGCCCCTCAGCGCCAAAACGCAAGAGAAGAGCGTAAAAATGGAAGACCAGCCCCAGCACCCCGCACTCGGTATTCCCAGGAGGTCACCCAACCAAGTACCAACCAAGATCAACCCGTACAGCGGCCGAGATCCGACGAGATCGGACGCGTACAGGTCGGCACGGCCGTAAGCCAGAATACAACGCACCCAACAAGGGTCCCATAACGCTCAACCCTGTGACACCCGGATCGACCTAGCATTTTTCCCCCTGAAAAAAACCCAAGTCCCTCAGGGTACCAGAACAGCAGATCTGCATCCCCAGCGGACAACGGGTGCAACTGATCTGGACCAGCGCGACCAGAACCAGTCCCGTGCCCTAATCACGCCGACCTGCCAACCCCAGGAGAAGGGGCAGATATGCGCGTTTGATCCCAACACAAAAAAGAAGGCGCCACCCAGACGTGTCGGTATGAACCGCGTCCGGTGGCCCACCCCTAGGGCGTGAGACCCTTCCCCAATATGTCCAGACCCATTCCGTCATCATCCCCTGACATGAACGGGAACCCATCGACAACACACAGGATGTCGGAAGAGGAAAAACCCCCATCCCAATTGCTCCATAAAAACGCTGTTTCACTCAAGCAAACAAGGCGCGCCAGTTAGCCAATGGCCCAAAAGCACATCCTGAGCCAGCACTATGTGTGCGTTCGGACATACCCACATCAACAATAGGCCGTTTAGACCACCATATTGAATCCCCAAGACGCCCAGGGAAACGACAAGAGGGGCGAGATGCAATCAACTCCATGAATGAATGAATGAAAAAATCTACCCAACAGACTGCAGTACAGGAATACACACAATAGGATAAGGGGAGGCAGACCTGAGAAAGACGTTAGTCTTGTTTCCATCAGGGACCCTCATTTCCAATCCATCAAGACACATTCAACTCTTTATAAAAATAAAGAAAAGGCATCACCCGTATGACCTAACTGCACAGCTGGGAGTAAAAACCCTGTTTTTCACATGATTTTAATCCAGTCACTCCTTTTAATCAGAGTGTAAGACCAGACCCTCCCAGAAACACCTTCCCACATGAGACTACGGTCAAGAAAAAAGATATGTAAACTGTGAGACACGTGACCAATAGACTCAAGTTTGACACATAAACCGGGCGCAGCAGGCCTGTAAGCCCTGCGCCCAACCTCGACATCTTTAAGACACCAGCTCATGGAAGGCGTCGCCATAGCAACAACGCTACAACGGGCGGGGAAAAACCCACCGGATCCTGTCATAACAGGAGTCGGTAGAATACCCCTTCCCCCCCCCCCCCCCCCCCCCCCCCTGTCAAGCACTGGCTTGGCCCTGACTGGCTCAGCAGAAAAGATCAAAAATCCCCTAAACCAATCAAGTGGGAAAGGAGGGGTTTATTCGACACCCCCTCCCGAAAACACACCCTCTATCCCTACACACAGAAACGCAACCGTAGCCATCTTGAAAAACCTCCGGTAGAAAGCAATGCATAGCATAAGCTAATACAATGCCTGCTACCCACAAAAAGTGCAAGAGGTTTCACAACAAACATAAGTCGCCTGTGCGTGAATCCTATACCCGTTGCCTATGTCATACATAGGAAAAACGCCGAACGAGAGTAACGGCTAGGCCGTGAAAAGTGTGCGTACGAGCATTACTGCAACTAAACAACACAGCATTGTGAAACACATATACTTAGTTAAAGCAACGGAATAACACCAGTTCTAATTGCATGTGGAGCATCAAGCTAAAAAGAACCTATTACCGAGTGTAAGTTGCAGACCTTGCTTAACCTCGTAACACAACACAACTCACCCCCCAACGTAAACAGGGTAGATTCATATATACACAACCCCACCATATGATTTGTTTGAAGAAACACACAGTTTGTTCGGCCAAAACACAGTCCCCCTTATGTTGGGGAACTTTTTTTATTAATACTAATAAAGTGTAAGGCACAAAATCATAGAGGGGCCGGGAAGGGTGTAGGAGAGGGGATACAGAGGGGAAAAAAGTCACTCCTAACAGCGTCTGCCACCTCGCGCCGCTCGAGTCTTGCCACCCCGGGGAGCCCCGGAGGGACGGTAGGTTACAGTCTGCTGGACACGACGTTCCCTACCGTCTCCTCCGGTCTGGGATGGGCCGGCGGTGGCCGAAGCGCCGTTTCGTCCCCTGGCCCTCTTGGCAGGGCCAGCAGCGGCGGCGGAGGCAGTGGTAGCGGCGACGGAGACAGCTCGACGTCGCGGAAGCCTTCTGCCCCCACCGGCAAGGACGGGAGGCGGAAAATGGGGTTGGAGGACGGATCTCTCCTCTGCCATTTCTCTGCATGTTGAGGTCATCAATTGCAGGGCCTTCCCGAACAGGCCAGCGTCGGAGAGGGCGGCCGTCAGAAGAGGGGCTCTCTTCTTCTCTGGCACACGGGCCTGCTCCAGCCAAAGGTGACGCTGGCCCAGGGTGGCCAGGGCGCGCACTTTCCCCATGGCTATGGCCAGCACCTGGGAAAGGTGCAGGACAGCTCCCGCAGCCTGGGTGATCTGATCGCATTTTACCTCGTTCAGATCCGTGCCGCCCGTCATTATCCCCGATACAAATCTAGCCAGGTGGGCGATGTTAGACGCCGCAGCCAGCGATTGTGTACCAGCGATGAATGACTGGTCACCCCAATAAGCCAATCGCCTAGCCGACCTCCCCTGGAGGACCGGCTTGCATAGGGGTTCCCACACCATATCCGGACAGAGGAGCGCGGCCATCGGATTGTCAAGCCGAGGCACGCCCTCCCCCATACCTTTGACTAACCCCGACACCCGCGTAACTGGTACGTAGGCGGGAGTTAGTCCCATGATGTTGGACACCGCCAGACCCCGACGAACATAGGCACCCATCGATGGGAAAAATGGGTAGACAACGTCCACCCCTCTCACTGGGGGACGCTGCCAGGGATGGCCTATGAGGTCATCAGGGACAGGTGCAGGCAATGGCAGCGGCAGCGGCACACCGTTCGCGGTGGCGGCTACCGCCATGAGCTCGGGAAACAAGGCCACGAGAGTGGCAACAGCCCAGCACCGAAGCGCACGACGGAGGCGGGAATGGAGAACCGGTGGTGAAGAGTAGGTCTAGCGGGTCTACTCTCCGCAGAATACATTATGACCCAAATCTTTTCTTATACAACAAAGTGAGAGAAGAAAAGATTAAGCACAATGTAAACCAGTCACAACTCTTTTCAACTAACAACACGTCAAGTGGGGTACTACCGAGGCACTTCCTTGTGGTGAAAGCGAGAAGGAGGAGAGCAGGTGACCACACACCTGCTTATGAAGGTAAGCTGATGAGGGGTGTGGTCAGACTAATACTGGTATTAAAGGTATATTTGTGGAATGTTATTCAGTACGCGTGCACGTACGCGAGGGAGTGCAGTAGGTGATGCCAAGCAGAGCCCCTTAACGAAACAGAACCTTCTGTAGTGTGGTAGTGAAAGGGTTAAGACTCAGATCCAAGCCTATGGAGATTGTGACTCATGAGAAAATAACTACACATTTTTAGTAACGGTGAAATATTATGTAAAAAGAACAACACAGTGGTTTTTGTAACGCAAGAAGAACGACTTGGGACCCACATGTCATAAAGACTCATATGATCCTTTAACACTTTGCATGCCACGCCCGAGATTATTCGGGTTATTACCCCCCGGGTTGAATGCCCAATCACGAGAATATTCGTTTTTTTTAATTTTTATTAGCGATCTGAAATCATATTGCATCAAGCAAGTCTACCGTTGGAGATCCAGTCACCCCAGGCGCTCAGATGTGAAAAAAGCGCCCCCTATCGTCTCCCAGATGGTAAATCACCCTTTTGGATTGGACTCAATGAAAATGAAGGGGAAAAAAACCCGCACTCCACATTTTACTTCTCACTCATGTAACCGGGGTCTACCAGCTTCACTCTGGAACCTCGGAGCCGCGGGGAATATGTGTTTTACTGTATACACGATGGATCAATCAAATGAGCGATTTCTTTCGAATGGCGATCAGGAATTGGAATAATCCATTTGGATACCATCTGATCTCAGGTAAGGAATCTATGTTATCAGTATTAGGATAATCAGACCTGTTTTCACGGATATATAAGCTTTTATGTGATTATGGTGATAGGCTGTTTGACTCTGCTCGCGGTCAGGAAATAGGAGAATCGATTTTCAACTGGCGGCACGAGCGTGCATGCATACACATATACTATCGATCATCTAGCGTTTATTTGAAAACGATTAATAAATAGGCCGAAAAATGACAGCGTTCTAGAATATTCCAGTAAAAGGCGATTATCATAGAATGTGTCGTTTTTTCCGTGAAAACGAGTGATTTTCAAAATGCTATCAAACGGAAATGAAGCGATAAAAAAACATTCTGCTACGACAATGTTGACTGGAAAATGAGTCTTTGATAAGCGACGGGCAGATTAGACACATAGCCATAATTTAAAACATAGATTAGGCGATATTAACGTTAACATTGGAGTGGATGTGGGCATTCAAGGGGGTAAAAAGGAAAACACGGCTGGCTCTCAAAGTGTTAAAGAGAGAATTTACCAAACTCAAACCCCACCCTCTTTTCTTGATCCTCCAATCACAACTGTGTGACACACAACCTTTCTGAGGGAAGCGACAGTTGCGATTGGAGGATCAAGAAAAGGGGGGGCAGGGTTTGAGAAGGGTCCGTTAGGTCCTTACAGGGATGTTGGTCACTCGTACTGTTTTCCTCAGCAGCCACTCATATGATCCTCTCTGGAACCGATCATGTCGCCGGAGACAGCGGCATTGCCCCCGTCATTCAAACTGGCGTCACGCCCTCATTTTTTTTTTATTTTTATGTAATTTTTTGCATTCGGACGGGAGGGGCTGTACACGTACTGGCGTCCTACTGTCGTTCTGTAAGTCCCGGGATGGCTTGATAGGATTGGTCTAAACAGCGAGACAGACATTTGTGCCGTCCAATTCGAGGAAGCGGGGCATGTTCTGTTCAGTCCAGGCTCTAGTGGCTGCGCCCCCGGTAGAGTGACTCGCTCTGAAGGTTGAAGCGACCATTTTTTAAGTACAGATTATGTATGAACAGCATAGTTTTTGGACATATTATAGGATTCGTTCAGTTTACAACTGTTTCTAGTGTTTGTGAAATGTTTTTTGCTGTACTTTTGGTGAATATTTTCTCTCCAGCAAACGATATAATGTTTCGCGGCACCTCATGTAAAGTAACCCCGAGAAGAGCAGCGTTTTTCAAGGCATCATTCCTGTCGCGCTTTCTCCAATTTGCCGGAGTGTATGTTTGTTTTTCAAAAAATTATATTCACAGTTTATTAGTGTGTTGACTACTGATGACATCCTATGTCTAATGTTTTAATTTGATGAACTATGGCCGCAGATGGAAGGAGATGGGATATTCAGCGTGCCTCGAGTCCCGAACAGCTCTATCTGCAAAGCTTCTATTGTGGTCACGAGATTGGAGCAGACCGCTGATGTCTCAACCCTCGCGTGAGCAGACAGACCCCCAGCAGAGGAGACACACAAGCCCGCAACAGATAGAGAGAGCAGTGTTACCTCTAGGAAGAGAATGGGTTAAGTTTGATTTAATTTATATATATATGGAAGTATATTTTCAAAAATTTACATTTGTGATTCATTCATTCATTCATAACTTTTGAACAATTCTAATCTGTCAACTGTTCTAGATTGCCCACAAAATTGTCTAAATCCCATACCCTCTACTTTTTAACATTCCATGTCAGTAAAGTGGTTTTGTTTGCATTTGTTTGTTTGAAGTTCAATTTCAACTCTAAAAGATGTCTGTACATGTGAATAATAATCACAATAATAATCATGATAATCATACACATATTTTATATCATTTGAAAGCCCTAGTTGTGATCTTTAATATGGTACCAAATATGAGGTACTTTGAAATTCCCAGTAACTAATGTGTAATAACAAACCCACAAGGTTCTGGTTCTGGAAGGGCCAGATTTGGAACAATAGGCCCAGAGGGTTAAAGAGAGAATTGACCAAACTCAAACCCCACCCTCTTTTCTTGATCCTCCAATCACAACTGTGTGACACACAACCTTTCTGAGGGAAGCGACGGTTGCGATTGGAGGATCAAGAAAAGGGGGGCAGGGTTTGAGAAGGGTCTGTTAGGTCCTTACCCTGCATCGTAGTGCTGGTGGGCTCTGCGAAGAGGGGGATGAGCAGCAGGTAGATGAGGTAGACGAAGGACAGGCCATTGTACCTGAACAGACAAGCTGTGGAGACGAAGAGCACGGATCAAACAGTCGCTCACCAAAATCAGTCCACTGGCTTAAAGGAACACACCAACATCTCCAGAGTCAGACGAGAGGATAGATACCAATTTCCTCTCTGTGTGCGTTCAGTGGAAAGCTATCTGGCTGCAAGCTAGCCTAGCTTAGCTCAAATGAATGGACGCGGATACCGACCACTAGCCTAGCTTAACTTATCTTATCTTATCTTAAAACTCTGCGAGAGGTGTTTTTGGCCAACAGTGAGGCTAGTGGTCCGTTTTTACGCTTCCGTTCATGTGTGCTATCCTAGGTTAGCTTGCAGCCGGATAGCTTTCTACTGAACACACAGAGAGGAAATTGGTATCTATCTTCTTGTCTGATTCTGGAGAAGACGGTAAGAGCATTTCCCATAATGTTGGCGTGTTCCTTTAACTACTGTACAGGGTATTGTATACAATAAATAATGTCAGAACTAACAGTTGAACTACAGTTGAATTCTAAATGTACAATAATATATATAACAAGTGTGATCATGAAGGGGGAAAAATCATTTGTCCTGCAAAACATTATGTTAACCTGTAAACGTGTTCAAGTAAATCGGCGGAAAGGTTGACAGGTTGCCATAGTGATACTAACAGGCTGCTTGTCTAGATTAGATTAGCCTAGATTAGATTAGATTAAATATATATTGTCATTATACAGCACAAGTACAGTACAGTGAACAGAAGTTTGGCATCCAACCAGAGTGCAAATGTAACAGTAAAGTGCAATAGTAATATACAATGTACAGGAGATTAAATTTGGTATAGAATATATAAATGAGTACTACTGAGTGTAGTGTAGTGCTAATCAGATGTATGTACGGAGTTGTAGTATTACTATGTACAGTGATACAGGTATAAAGACAATATGGTAGTAGTCATACTGGCCAGCAGCGTAGAACTACTGTAGTAAAGAGTAGGTAAGGGATATGTATAGATTTAAGCATTACATCATGCGCAGGCGTGTGTTATAAGAATTAGATCATGCCTAGGGGTGGTTGTTAGGCCCGAGGCGTAGCTGAGGGTCGTTAGACCCCCCTAGGCATGATCTGATTCTTATAACACACAACTACACGTGGTGTAATGTAGTCTTGGGCGGTATGACGGTATTACGGTATACCGGGGTATTTCGAAATACCGACGGTATTGAAAATCAATACCGTCTAAACAGAGTTTTGTTGTAGTGCACACACGCGCCAGCAGAGGGCGAGACTAGTCCTCACTAGTGGGGCGAGCCATGCAGAGCTGGTTGTCTCTACACACAGGAGGAGGAGGAGGGGAACCCCGCTTCAGTGAGTGAAATTAAATGAGACACGCTTACCGTTGCTGGTGCTGCGGGCTAACTGGCTATTCTGAGAGCTAACTGTAGTGTTGTGTATGATCACAACGGTGTTCACGCTTTACGGTAATGTTGCAACAGTGCTGTGAAAATACCGTAAAGCGTTGTGTCGATAGTGTGTGTTGTTGTTGTGTGTAGGATGCTGCGGGCGAACTGCTACCATTCTGAGAGCTAACGTTAGCACTAGATGCTGCGGGCGAACTCCTACCATTCTGAGAGCTAACGTTAGCACTAGATGCTGCGGGCGAACTGCTACCATTCTGAGAGCTAACGTTAGCACTAGATGCTGCGGGCTAACTGCTACCATTCTGAGAGCTAACGTTAGCACTAGATGCTGCGGGCTAACTGCTACCATTCTGAGAGTCATACTGTCATATACCGTATACCGGGGTATTAGGTAATCAAGGTATAACGGTATGAAAAAAGTCATACCGCCCAAGCCTAGTGTAATGTCTTTTATACAATTGCCGAATTCATCCTACCTTATTGCTATACAATAAACACACAGTAATTTAAGCATAATGGAGATTTATTCACAAAACCATCCGCAAAAAAGTAGGTATTTTTTTTTAAATAAAGACGTTTCCTCCGTGTCTAGAAGCAGCTGGGAGGTGCAGTGCTTCAAAGCATGCCATCTAACAGTGAAGTTACCGGTTGTTATTTGATTGATTGATTGATTGATTGATTGATTGATTGAAAATTGTATTACCAGATTGCAGAATGGGTACAATACAGTACGGCTCAATACACACAATTGTTAAGGGGATGCAGACCAGAGAAAGACTTTCGTCTTGTTTACATCAGGGTCCCCTATTTTCAATGCATCATAACATAATATGACATACAGATACAGTGCTACATCTATACATAGGTTGCTACAAAGCATGCCATCTAACAGTGAAGTTAGCGGTTGTTATTTGATTGATTGATTGATTGATTGAACATTTTATTAACAGTGAAATGACAGTGTCCTTTTGAAGGAGAGGGAGGTTCTACAACAAATGGCATCTAACAACACACTTCCCGCTACTTATATTTTGTTTCACAAAGAGTCATGACCAACCAATTACATAATCCAACATTGTGTAAGCAACTAACACATTCCACGTGACTTTATCATTTTTGAATGAGTCGTTATGATGATATCAATACATCCATTCATAAAGAGAAAGACTTTCGTCTTGTTTACATCAGGGTCCCCCATTTTCAATGCATCATAACATATATGACATACAGATAGACAGTGCTACATCTATACATAAGTTGCTACAAAGCATGTCATCTAACAGTCAAGTTAGCGGTTGTTATTTGATTGATTGATTGATTGATTGAACATTTTATTAACAGTGAAATGACAGTGTCCTTTTGAAGGAGAGGGAGGTTCTACAACAAATGGCATCTAACAACACACTTCCCGCAATTTATATTTTGTTTCACAATGAGTCATGACCAACCAATTACATAATCCAACAAGCAACTAACACATTCCACATGACTTTATCGTTTTTGAATGAGTCGTTATGATGCTATCAATACATCCATTCATAAAGATTATTGTCCGCCATCTTGGTTTCATTCCTAAAAACACGAACGGCGGAGTGATTCGTAAACAAAGTAATTCGGTTGTGGGCGGGTTCTGGGATCACGTGGAGTGTGTTATGAGAAATAACAACGTCTGAAAGAAGTGTTTCAGCCAATCAGAATCAAGACATTTGCATGCCATTGTATAAATAGATATAGTATCTACAGATGTGTAAAAAGGATGTATACAGTAAGTACTAGGTATATAGAAGGATTATATTCAGGTATATCCAGACAGATATATATATAACTTCTTCCCCCAGGCCATCAGAGTGAACACTGAACTCTCCACACACAAGCACACATGAGCACACACACAACACACACACACTGTATACGCTCACACACGAACAGTCACTTTAGCATGAGCACACACACAACACACACACTGTATACGCTCACACACGAACAGTCACTTTAGCATGAACACACACACACACACACACATGCTGCACATGCGGATCAAACAAGGGACTAAACACGTTTCGCAATTATGCCACATCAATGTGGAACGCCCTGCCTAAAGCTGTAAAGGAATGTGAATCACTACCCACCTTCAAAAACACTCTCAAAAAACACCTACGTGAGACTGCAATTCGAAACTGGCCCCTACAAATGTCCTAACCTAGTTGTACAGTAAATGACCAAGTAAGGCTTTGTCAATATTCCAATGTACAGTGTAAAATGTGTGTGTGTCCCCTTCCCAACCCCCCCCCCCCCCCCCCCCCCCACCTCCAATGTACAGCCCTCACCCAACCCACCCAACCCCACCCCACCCAACCAACCTCCTCCAATGTACAGTTTCTATGCCAAATGTATATACACTCCTTTTCTGGACACTTTTGTATCACAAACAGTACTGTATTTGCAAATCTGATATGTCATAAATGTATAGATGTAGCAGTACTGTCTATCTGTATGTCATGTATGTCATATATGTTATGATGAATTGAAAATGGGGGACCCTGATGTAAACAAGTCGAAAGTCTTTCTCTGGTCTGCATCCCCTTAACAATTGTATGTATTGAGCTGTACTGTACTGTACCCATTCTGCAATCTGTTAATAAACTTTTCAATCAATCAATCAAAACACGCTCACACTCAACGGTCACTTTACACAATGAAAAGGTCACTTAAAAAAAACATAATCGAACAGGAGTGGTTCTTGTATAGTAAATAGATGGATACAGCAAGATAGCATAAGGATATATACTATAACTGTAGACTGTATAGTATAGTATTGTATAGTAGTGTACATAAGACCCAGTGCCTCGGGGAGCTCCAGTAGCTCACCACGTACCGCGAGTGCTATTTCAGCGCTGTGGACAACCGCGCTCGCGCGGATCTGGGGCTGAGCGCGTTCGAATCCCGGACGGCAGCCGTGCCTTTCCCAGAGTGTCTTTCCCCCCCATCTGAACCCTTTCAGCCTGCTTCTGTCGGTCGTACTTGACCAAGTATGAATGCGAAGAAAAAGCGATAAACACTAAAAGAACCAGGTGACTGGTCAAAGTAAAAAAAAAAAAAAAAAAAAGACCCAGTGCCTCATCCGTAGCTAACATTGTATTGCACTATCGCAGGACCTTAGCATGTCTTTACCATGCTTTTTGTAAACTTTATGTACATTATACCTGTTATGTCTTATTCTTATTACTTGTATTATTGCACAAATGTCTTATTCTTATTACTTGTATTATTGCACCCATATATAAGTATGTTGTTAAGGTTTTATGCAGTAATTCCTAAAACGCGAGTTATAGGCCCTGACGCATAGATAGATTATCGATTGGCATTTATTTCCTATACACGCTATATTAAAAAATTCAAATGTATATTATCGGTATACATTATGCTTCATCATGCGTGAAGGAAAAGGGGGGGGGGTCGTTTATAATTCCTTGATCGTCAGTAGCGTCTTCTTTTACTATGGGTTGATACGTTGATCAGATGGATTGCCGTGAAATAAATAAACAATCGGGCTTAAAATAATGTTAGATTCCTCTTACCGTTCGCCGATGAGACTGGAGGAAAAATATTCCAATTATTTGACGTCGATCTGCTAGATCCATTTCCCGTTTGTATGACGCAATAAACGCTGAAATAGCATCGAAAGCGATCCCAATGCACTCAAGTGTGTATCTAGATCCACGCTACAAGATATTACTGCCGGAGGATTCTCCCAGATGTATCGAGCGCCACTTCCGGTTTGGCTTGGAGTGTAACTCGCCCGACATCCACCAGGCGGCGGTATTGAGGCGTTGCAATATCAGAACAGGGTCCAGCTGCTTCCCGGAGGGAGGCTGGATGAATTATGAATGCCATGGCGAAAAAATGAAATATTGATCCCAAAAACTAGTTAACTCGTTCCTGGCGCACAACGCATGGCGGGCAATAACGAGTATACTAGTTTTTGGCGCACAATGTGTTAATCAAAGATCCCCGCTTTCTAGTCTTGCACAAGGACCAATCAGCATGGGTATGGGCGGGTTCATTTTCCATTGATGGGGACTTGATTGGCTGTTTTTAAATAAAGTGCGGCCGCAGGATTAATAATGTTAACATTAGTTCGGCCAGAGAAACAAATATACTAATTAAAATAGTTGGACCTGCGAGATTTGTACTTTGTAGTTTGTAGGTCTGCATTTTAAATGTAAGGAGTAAAAAGTATGCTTTTTTTCTCTGAAATGTAATTGAGTAAAAGTACAGAAGTATACAAACCTAATAATACTTGAGTAAAGTACAAATCCCCCAAAACAGTACTTAAGTATTGTAACGAGGTACAATTTCTCAAGTACTTTACACCCCTGGAATTGAGCAAAAGGCTTACAGTGTGAACATAACCTTAGTCAGATGTGGTGGCTTTGCTTGTCCAAATGACAATACTGACCAAATTTTTTTTTCTCTTGTCCATTTATTTTGTTTGCTTTCTAATTTAAAATACAGTTTGAAACCGTCTGTACACAGTAGGCTACAGTATGTGTGCTAGCAGAGCTAGTCTCGAGTCGCGAGTCACGGTGCATGTGTGCTGTGGTTTGTCCACCAAAAAAGTGCCAAAAGATAGAAAAGAAACTAGCAGAGCCAGAACTGTTCAACTCCCCTGGAGCCACAGCCCCTTTTTTTTGTACTTTCGCTTTCAAACCAGCTGCAGCCTGAGAACTGGTGTGAGGGGCTGTAACACTAAAGATGGCGGCAACGACAAAGAATTGCTGCAAAATAAACATACATTTGTTGTTTAAATAATAATAAAAACATTAAAAAAAAAACATTTAATACTAATAAAAATATCGATAATCAAGTCAAGTCAAGTCAAGAGTTTTATTTGTCACGGCATACAGGTATACAATTAAATGCGGGTGGTCTTGCCCGCAACGATGTGCAATACAGTGGTACAACATATAATAGAATCCAATAAAAACAACATTGTGCAATAAACAGGTAACAGGTAACATGGTGTGACATCTCGGTATCTCGAACGATTTGAAAATGTTTATCATGATATATCGTGATAACATTTTTGGCCATATCGCCCAGCCCTAATATAGGCAATAAAATGTGATCTGAATATAGAAATATGAGAAACAATACAGTGTAACAAACAGTGTAAACAATAATAAACAGTGTAAACGATGCAAATTGTGTGCAAAGCATTGATGTTTGGTTTTAAACACAGTAATATATAATAATAATAATAATAATAATAATAATAATAATAATAATAACCAGTGTCATCTTGATTAATTCCTGGCAGTCCTTTCTGCAGAGAGAAACAATGAACTGGCTTGTTAATAATGAGGAAGAACCAGCAGTGTATCAGCTGGTGGACTGGACAGTGGCTCTCAGTGTGGTGTATAATATAACGCCTCACAAAGCAGAGATTTACATTATAGGAGAGGTTTTCATTTAATGAGAATCTGGAAGCATTTCATGAACTGAAAAATGTATTAAGTTTAACTAGTTTCAATTATTAAAAAAATAAAATAAATCGGACACAAAATCTCTCTCTATATATGTGTGTGTGTGTGTGTGTGTGTGTGTGTGTGTGTGTGTGTGTGTGTGTGTGTGTGTGTGTGTGTGTGTGTGTGTGTGTGTGTGTGTGTGTGTGTGTGTGTGTGTGTGTAAGATAAGATAAGATAAGATATTCCTTTATTGATCCCCATGGATAAACTGTGTACATCATTTTGAAGTGTGTGACTAAATTGTGTTGTGGAAATAGTTTGTAATTAGTTTCACCCAGCTGACAGAAACTGGAGGTGTGGCCTTTTGCTGCAGGTGTCACTCATCAGTAATTAGTGATAGTGATTTAAGGACTTGCTGGCTTAGCGTCAGCGAAGCGTTGAGAAACGAAGAGGGACAAAGAGAGGAGAGGAGTTTTCCTGGAGTTATCCGCCGAGGGATCCACCGATCCACCCAGTGCTAAGCACACCATAATCCTATATTTCCCTCCCACTCTGCTATTTCCCTACTATCGCGTCGAGAAACGAAGAGGGACAAAGAGAGGAGTTTTCCTGGAGTTATCCGCAGAGGGATCCACCGATCCACCCAGTGCTAAGCACACCATAATCCTATATTTCCCTCCCACTCTGCTATTTCCCTACTATCTCGCTTCCTCCCTACAACCTTCTCCCTGCCACTCTTGACACCACAATGTGCCTCATACCTATATCCACAATCTGCTCCTCCAGAACTGACTCTACCCATCCACGCCAGTTTGCTAGCAACCCGGCTAATCTCTCCTACCCTCCTACAGCCACTAATACACCTGTCACAGTACGGGGAGGCTTATGGAATTGTCAATCAGCAGTCAAGAAAGCTGACTTCATTACTGCCTACGCCCATAGTCTAAATCTGCAGCTCCTGGCTCTAACTGAGACCTGGATAACTCCCAATAACTCATCAATACCTGCAGCATTATCTACAAACTATAACTTCACTCACACACCTCGACCCTCCAGACGGGGTGGAGGCACTGGCCTCATGACATCTCCTTCATGGGCTACAAACCTAACACAACTCCCAGAACTGTCACTCTCCTCCCTCGAATATCATGCAATATCTGTCTCTAATCCTTTCAATCTCACCATTGTTACACTCTATCGCCCTCCAGGTCCCCTCGATCACTTCATAGATGAGCTGGACATGCTTCTAAGCTCCTTACCGGAAGATGGTACCCCGCTCCTTCTATTGGGCGACTTCAACCTGCCTGACTCATCTCAGTCGGTCCCAGTGGTCTCCCTCCTACAACAATTTGACCTGACTCCCACTGCCATGCCTCCCACCCACAAAGCAGGCAACTCCTTGGATCTCATATTTTCCCGTAACTCCAGCATCATTAACACCACGGTAACTCCCCTACATGTATCTGACCATTCCTTCATATCCTTCTCACTAACTCTCATGCTTAACCGAAAGGTCTTCACCCCAACTCAAACCGTCTCACTCAGACGTAACCTGGCCTCCCTATCCCCCTCCACCCTCTCCTCTGACATAATATCCGCTCTACCTTTGAGTGACACCTTCTCTGCTCTCCCCACAGAGATGGCAACCTCCACCCTCCTCTCAGCCCTTGCAACCTCCTTTGACAAGCTCTGTCCCCTCGTTGAGAAACCTGCCCGCCGTTCCCCACCCAGTCCATGGCTGACGGATGCAGTGAGAGAACAAAGACAGGTCCTGAGAGCGGCTGAGAGGAAGTATAGAAAGTCACGCCTCACTGCTGACATCGACACATATCACAACCTCTTGTTAACATTCTCCAAAACCATTACTAATGCCAAAGCTTCTTTCTTTCACCATAGGATCGAGGCCTCTGCCAAGAATCTACGCAAACTGCATGCTACCATGTCCTCCCTCCTCACTCCCCCCCCCCACCCCCTCCTCCCTCATCTTTTTCTGCCGAAGACTTTGCGATCTTCTTTGAGGAAAAAGTGGAGAACATCCGCAGCGCCTTCTCCCAACCCCCACCCATTCCAAACGCTGAATCGAGAACCTCATCCTTCACTCTGTCATCTTTCTCCCCCATTACAGAAGCCGAGACCCTGACACTGGTAACGTCGAACCGTCCGACTACATGCCAGCTGGACCAGCTACCCTCCCCACTCCTCCAGACCATAGCACCGGACATCCTCCCATTCCTAACTGCAACCATCAACTCCTCACTCAACTCGGGGGTGGTCCCCACCTCCCTAAAACAAGCCAGAGTCACGCCCCTCATAAAAAAACCAACCCTGAACCCCACCGTCATAGCCAACTATCGTCCTGTCTCTCTTCTCTCCTTTCTTTCTAAAACACTTGAACGTGCTGTATCCAACCAACTTACTGCTTATCTCTTACAGAATGACCTCCTAGACCCCAATCAGTCTGGCTTCCGGACTGGCCACTCCACAGAAACGGCCCTCATTGCGGTCACAGAGGCACTTCACTTAGCAAAAGCGAAAGGTCTCTCCTCTGTCCTGATTCTCCTAGATCTATCTGCAGCCTTCGACACAGTCAACCATCAGATCCTCCTTGCGGCCCTCGCAGGAATGGGAGTGGCTGGATCTGCGCTGACATGGCTGACATCATACCTCAATGACCGCTCCTACCAAGTGTCATGGAGAGGGACTCTGTCGGCCACCCGCCCCCTCCGGACGGGTGTCCCCCAGGGCTCGGTCCTAGGACCCCTTCTCTTCTCCCTCTACACTAAATCACTGGGTAACATTATCATGTCTCATGGCTTCTCATATCATTGTTATGCCGATGATACTCAACTCTTCCTCTCCTTCCCTCCCTCAGATATCCACGTCTCTGAGCGGATCTCGGCCTGTCTGTCCGACATCTCCGCTTGGATGACGACCAACCACCTCAAACTGAACCTAAGCAAAACAGAATTGCTCCACCTGCCGGCCAAATCCTCCCCCCTGACCGACCTCTCCATCACAGTCGAGAATGCAGCTGTGACCGCGTCCCCGACCGCCGAGAACCTTGGTGTTGTCCTCGACGACCAGTTGAACTTCTCTGCTCACATCGCAGCGACAACCAGAACCTGCAGATTCCTCCTGAGCAACGTCAGAAGGATACGCCCCTTCCTGACAAAAGAAGCCACCCAACTCCTCGTCCAATCAACAGTCATCTCCCGCCTCGACTACTGCAACGCACTGCTAGCTGGCCTCCCGGCCACTGCCACCAAGCCTCTTCAACTCATTCAAAACGCAGCGGCCCGCCTGATCTCAAACCTACCGAAGTCGGCCCATGTCACCCCAGTTCTTAGGGACCTACACTGGCTCCCCATTGCTGCACGTATCCGCTTCAAGGCCCTCGACCTAGCATACCGTGCAGCAAAGGGAACCGCTCCCGCCTACCTCCGGTCAATGGTCTCTAACTACACACCCTCAAGACCCCTACGCTCTGCATCTTCTGGCCGCCTCAGACCTACTCCTATCCAAGCTCCCGGAGGGTCATCAAAGAGAAGCCGCCTATTCTCAGTCCTTGCCCCACAATGGTGGAATGAACTACCCATCCCAGTTAGGACAGCCGAATCCCGTCCAATCTTTCGCCGTCGACTAAAGACTCACTTCTTCAACCATTATCTGAAATGATTAATAATAAATAAAAAAAAAAAAAAAAGATCTAACCCTGACTAACCTTACTGTCATGCACTTGTCCTAATAAACTAACCTACACTGTAACACGCAACACTTTGATGAACATTGTTACTCATCTGATAGAGTTGTACCCTTCTTGCTGTCTTGTCGTACAGAACTTGTAAGTCGCTTTGGATAAAAGCGTCAGCTAAATGACTAAATGTAAATGTAAAATGTAAATAAACGTGTGTGTGTGTGTGTGTGTGTGTGTGTGTGTGTGTGTGTGTGTGTGTGTGTGTGTGTGTGTGTGTGTGTGTGTCTCTCTCAGGTCCTCTGAGCGGTTCCTAGATTGAACCTTTCAGTCGCTAAGTTTAAGAAGATCCTAAAAACGTAACTTCACTAATTTCTAAATCTGTTACAGGCTGTACGTGTTTGTGTTTTTTTGTGTTATCTAGTTCTCTAGGTTTTTATTTTGGTCTTAGAGTTAGTGAAGCACCTGCTCTTACTTCCACACCAGAGGTCCTTCTAACACATGGTGACATGGTGAACTTCTGAGTCACAAAAACAGGGACATTACTTTTGGCTGCCGACTGCCAAATATTAAACAGAGCCATAACAATTAATATGAAAAATCATAGCTTAGCACTGGTCTTGGCCGTGGACTTAAAAGTCAAGATATGTTTAGACCTATATTATGCAAGTCATTATCACTAGTGTTACTAACATACCCTTTATATATATATAATATGCCAATACATTTTTTGGTGGTTATTTTATTGCATTTCCGTTTCCGTCTTATTACACGCACAACCTGCTGCTACTTTTTTTTTTTTTTTACCTTTTTTGCATTGTATAGTTTATATAGATCGTTGTGTATTGTTTTCTACAAATGTACTACGGTTGAGGAGCCGGGAAAAACAAGCATCTCACGTTTTTCTTGAATGTATACATTTAAAAAAGAAAAGAATATCTGATTCTGAAGAGTTAAAGATTTCACTCTGATCACAGACATTAATGTGCAGAAGGGAAGACCCATGACTGACTAAAATCAAATGACGCTGCCTAATATTACATTGATGGCAAAGGCAAGCAGACGTTCCTGTAGTTCTGCGTTTTCCCACAGCTTCAACATCAACACTATTCTACGTATAAAAACGTGGCAAACATCCATTACAACAAGATTATTGACAGCCTTTTAACTGCATTTTCCCTGCTTCCATTTCAGTCCAACTTTACAAAATGTATTTTCTTGCCAGTGCTGTTTTTCACTTTACCCGTTTGTTCATATTATATGTAGCTTTCGCATTTAGTTCATGCAGGACACGGACGTCACGTGCGCCAGTCATTCTGAACGTAAAAACTCCCTCCCAGTGTCAAGTCAAGTCAAGTCAAGTCAAGAGTTTTAATTGTCACGGCATACAGGTATACAATGAAATGCGGCTGGTCTTGCCCGCGACGATGTGCAATACAGTGGTACAACATATAATAGAATCCAATAAAAATACAGTGGTACAACATATAATAGAATCCAATAAAACCAACAGTGCAATAAACAGGTAACATGGTGTGCCATCTCGGTATCTGTACATAGTATTTACAGAGCATATAGGACATGCTAGGTAGCTTTAGTAGTGCAATACACTGTTCCTGTTGTTTTACTAATTTAAAGTGGCCTTTCCTCTGGCCATAAGTGTGCGTGTGTGCGGCATGAGTGTTAAAGTGGCTGCTAGTGTGTGAGCGTGCTCAGCGTGCGTGTCGTGTGTGTGCTTGTGTGTGCTTGTGTGTGGATAGTTCAGTTTCTGTGTCTCTCAATGTTCATTGTTCAAGGCTCTGATGGCCTGGGGGAAGAAGCTTAGCCTAAGCCTCTCCGTCCTAGTAGCTGGGGTTCGCAGGCGTCTGCCTGACCTCAGCAGCTGGAACAGGCTGTTATTGGGGTGGTGGGGGTCTTTCATTATCCTGCAGGCTCTGGATTTGCACCTCTTGTTGTATAGAGCCTGCAGGGGAGGTAGCGCAATACCCGTGGTACGCTCGGCTGAGCGCACCACTCTCTGTAGGGCCTTCTTGTCCTGTGCCGTGCTGTTTCCATACCAGGCAGTGATGTTTCCGGTCAAGATGCTCTCTACAGCTCCTGAGTAGAAGGACTGGAGTATCTTCCCCGATACTCTGAACTTCCTTAACTGTCTCAGGTGGTAGAGGCGCTGCTTCGCTTTCTTTACTACTGTGTCTATGTGTGTTGACCATGTCAGATCCTCTGAGATGTGGACCCCCAGGTACTTGAAGCTGCTCACCCTGTCCACGGTAGCCCCGTTAATCATCAGTGGTGTGTGTGTCTCCTGCTGTCCTCTCCTATAATCCACGATCAGCTCCTTGGTTTTACCAATGTTCAGGAGCAGGCTGTTGTCCTGGCACCAACGTTCCAGTACCTCAACCTCCTCTCGGTAGGCCTTCTCGTCGTTGTCCGAGATCAGCCCCACCACCACTGTGTCGTCTGCGAACTTCACTATGGAGTTGGAGCTGAACTTGGCCACACAATCGTGTGTGTAGAGTGAGTACAGCAGGGGGCTTAGAACACAGCCCTGGGGGGACCCGATGCTCAGGGTGATGGTGTTGGAGGTCTGACCCCCCACCCTGACCGCCTGGGGTCTCTCACTCAGAAAGTCCAGTACCCAGGCGCTCAGGGTGGAGCTCAGACCTAGCTCGATCAGCTTGTCCACCAGTCTGGTGGGGACTATGGTGTTGAACGCTGAGCTGTAGTCAATGAACAACAGTCTCACATAGCCCCCCTTCTGACGGTCAAGGTGGGAGAGAGTGCTGTGCAGTACCTGGGAGACCGCGTCGTCAGTGGACCTGTTTGTCCTGTATGCAAATTGCATAGGGTCCATATCACTGGGGAGGGAGGCACAAATGTGGTCCTTGACCAGCCTCTCGAAACATTTCATGACCACAGAGGTGAGTGCCACCGGTCTGTAGTCATTTGGACATGTTGAGGAGGGTTTCTTCGGTACAGGGATGATGGTAGACATCTTGAAGCAGGCAGGGACTACTGACTCCGCCAGGGATTGATTAAATATGGCGGTGAACACCGGGGCAAGCTGGTTTGCACAGGACTTAAGTATGCGTCCTGTTATACCATCTGGGCCAGCAGCCTTCCTGGTGTTCACCTGCATAAATGCTCTTCTCACACTGTGTTCCGACAACGAGAGAGCGCCCCCGCCCCCCCACGGTTGCCCCCCCCCCCTCCACAACAGCCGGTGCGCCAGTGACGTCACTAGCCAGAGGGCTAGCGGCGACACTGTCTACACCGAACCGAGCGTAGAAGGAGTTGAGTTTGTCCGCGAGAGAGGCGTCGTCGCTCCCCATTGAGGGGGCGCTGACTTTGTAGTCAGTTATTGTCTTCAGTCCCCTCCACAAGCCTCTTGTGTCGTTTTGTGCCATTTGTGTCTCCAGTTTCTCAGCATATGTCCTCTTAGCAAGTTTAACAGCCTTGCGCAGGGTGTAGACTGAAGCCTTGTACTCTTCCATATTTCCTGACTCTCTGCCCAGGTTATAAGCCGTGGTGCGTGAGTTCAGGGCTGCTCTTATAGTGCTGTCCACCCAAGGTTTCTGGTTTGGGAAAACCCGCGCCTTCTTTGTGGGGACAATACCGTCTGCTACTGTTGTTATATAACTCACAACGGTATCAGCGTACTCGCTGACGTCACTGGCGCTTCCTTTAAACATGTCCCAGTCTGTGTTCTCGAACGCATCACGGAGCGTGGCCTCTGATTCGTCAGACCACTTTTTTGTCTCACGTGACACGACGACGTCACGCGATCTTTGTTTGTATGCAGGAATTAAAAAAATGGAGTCGTGATCGATCGCGCTTGCAGCACCCATCAGTGGCGGAGCCGCTACAGCCTTGTAGCCGGCTCTGAACGGGGTGTAACAGTGGTCGAGTGTGTTTCCCCCTCTTGTGGAGCAGGCGATGTGCTGAAAAAAGGACGGCATCACCTTTTTCAGATTTGCCTGGTTGAAGTCACCCGTCACTATCATCGCGGCTTCCGGATGCTTGATCTGTTGTTTGTTGAGGTGGTCGTGTAATTCCACCAGCGCTTTGCCAGTATTTGCCTGTGGGTGGATATATACGACGGACATAATGACCGCGGTAAACTCACGGGGTAGGTGATACGGGCGGCACAGGATTTGGAGATGTTCCATATCTGGGGAGCATGAACTTGAGAGGACATGTACTTCTTTGGGATTAACCCAGAGATTGTTCGTGAGGATGCAGACCCCACCTCCGATGCTCTTCCCAGAGGCTGCCGTGCGATCTGCTCTCAGGACGGTGAAATTGTCCGATGGAGAGACGCTGTTGTCCGGCGTCGCTGGCTTGAGCCATGTCTCCGTGAAACACATGATGTTAACGTCTCTCATCTCCCGTTGAAATCGGACCCTCGCTCTCAAGTCGTCCATCCTTCCCTCCAACGAACGTGCATTCACTAGAAAGATGGATGGAATTGCTGGACGGTAAGCAGATCTTTTTAATCTAAGTCTGATACCTCCTCGTCTTCCTCTATGCCTCTTTCTGCCGTTTCCTTTGTTGCCGTTCTCCCGCTTGATTTCTGTTAGCCATTCTGGGCATAAAGTGTCTCCCAACTCCTCTTTGAGTCCGGAGTTTAGGTCCATAAGTGTCTGGCGGTCGTATGACATACCCGCCAGTGATGTTTTAATAAAAAAAGTAGAAAAAACAAACATAATAGCTAAAAATTTGCACAATCGTCGCGGAGCTAAACCAAAGGCGACTGACCGGGGTCGCGCCATCCCTGTCTACCTGCAATCTATCAATCTATCATCTAGATATGTTCTCTACATGTCATGCTGGCTTCATCATGTCTCAACATCACATCATCTATTTTATCATCTAGATATATCCTCTACATGTCATGCTGGCTTCATCATGTCTCAACATCACACATCATCTATTTTATCATCTAGATATGTTCTCTACATGTCATGCTGGCTTCATCATGTCTCAACATCACACATAATCTATTTTATCATCTAGATATGTTCTCTACATGTCATGCTGGCTTCATCATGTCTCAACATCACATCATCTATTTTATCATCTAGATATATCCTCTACATGTCATGCTGGCTTCATGTCTCAAGTGTCAGTACCAAGAGAATGTGGTCGCTAAGGCTCTGCTCAGTTTGTCCACATGGGCAGGGGGGGGGGGGTTCTTATTTGCGCTCTTGACCAAATCCGTCTTGCATGGATTTGCACTGAGAGCATCTCGAGAGAAGAGCCTACAAAATACGACTAACCATTTGTTACTATAAATACAATTATTATGACGAATGTTCCTGACTGAACTATATTTGGCTACACATCAACATTTTAATTATATTATATGACTTCACCTCACCTCCTCTCCCTGTGGCATCCACCCCTGGACACGTTTCAAAGAATTTGATCTTAGCAAACTGATGAGAGCAATTACTTGTTTAAGTGCCAGCTCACTAACAACAATGTAAATGGTTACTGTTTCATGAACAGAGAGAGCTAGCATCGTCCCTGTGAGGCCATGACCGGTTCATCTGACCTGGTGACGCAACATCATTACCAACATACACTCATCCATCATAACCTGCTCTTCATAAACTACTACCGGTACGTATTTATAATAAAGCGCTCAATGAAGAAACCCAATCCCATTGCCAAACACCTATGCTGTTCATGGGGGGCAAATAAAAAGGTTGTCATATCAAACCCGGTTTAGGCCTAAAAGAAAAAATTGTTTGGTTCCGGTTGCCGACCGACCCTCCCGATTTAGGTGCGACCCAATTTATTTTACGAGTTAAAAACTTTTTTTTTTTTTTACAATAAAGTTTCATACAAATCTCAAACCTTTTGTATTATGGATATTAAACATGCTGGCAGAGTACATGCATCCATGTTGTCGTGAACATTTTAATTAAATAAAGAAATTCCCTATCCATAGTCGCCGTGGGAAAAAATTAAATAAATTCCCTACCTACCCATGGCCTTAACTGACAACCAACAGGAACCAAACAATATTTTCTTTTATGCCCTAGGGTAAGGGGTGTAGGGGTAGGGAATATGATACAAACCTGGTTTATGGTAAGGGGTGTAGGGGTAGGGAATAGGATACAAACCCAGTTTAGGGTAAGGGGTGTGGGTGCAGGAGGGAATGGTTCAAATGTGAGCTCCAGGTATCGACAATGCCGATGCTACAGACTAGGGCTGCAACTAATGACTATTTTGGTAGTCGACTAATCTGTCGATTATTTTTTCGATTAGTCGACTAATCGAAAAAAAATTATATAATTTTTTTTTTTATTTTTTTTTACTACCTACAGTATCTTTGTGAAAGTGACTTCTCAGCTCTGGTCCAGCTGAAGACAGAGCAGAGGAACAGATTGGACATTGAGCATGACCTCAGAGTTGCTTTGAGACTCTTGTCAGGACCAAACAACATCCCCAGTTATCCCATTAGTTCCCCCAAACTTACTGTCGGCCTGTTATGTTAAGCTAAGAAGTCTTCAGCTGGCTGGACCAGAGCTGAGAAGCCACTTTCACAAAGATAGGTAGTACAAAAAAAATTATATATATATATATATATATAATATTTTTTATTTTTTTAATGACTAATCGACGCAACAATTCCTCGTCGACGATTTTTTATAATCGACGTCGACTAATCGTTGCAGCCCTACTACAGACCCTAACCCTAACTCCAACCTGAATAACATACAGTAATCTGTGTCGTAAATCCTAACACTCTACATTTCTTTGAGGTGAGGTAGTACACAGTGAGGTAGTACACAGTGAGTCAGTACACAGTGAGTCAGTACACAGTGAGTCAGTACACAGTGAGTCAGTACACAGTGAGTCAGTACACAGTGAGTCAGTACACAGTGAGTCAGTACACAGTGAGGTAGTACACAGTGAGGTAGTACACAGTGAGGTAGTACAGAGTGAGGTAGTACACAGTGAGGTAGTACACAGTGAGGTAGTACACAGTGAGGTAGTACACAGTGAGGTAGTACACAGTGAGGTAGTACAGAGTGAGGTAGTACACAGTGAGGTAGTACACAGTGAGTCAGTACACAGTGAGTCAGTACACAGTGAGTCAGTACACAGTGAGGTAGTACACAGTGAGGTAGTACACAGTGAGGTAGTACACAGTGAGTTGTACACAGTGAGTCAGTACACAGTGAGGTAGTACACAGTGAGGTAGTACACAGTGAGTCAGTACACAGTGAGGTAGTACACAGTGAGGTAGTACACAGTGAGGTAGTACACAGTGAGTCAGTACACAGTGAGGTAGTACACAGTGAGGTAGTACACAGTGAGGTAGTACACAGTGAGGTAGTACACAGTGAGTCAGTACACAGTGAGGTAGTACACAGTGAGTCAGTACACAGTGAGGTAGTACACAGTGAGGTAGTACACAGTGAGGTAGTACACAGTGAGGTAGTACACAGTGAGGTAGTACACAGTGAGTCAGTACACAGTGAGGTAGTACACAGTGAGTCAGTACACAGTGAGGTAGTACACAGTGAGGTAGTACACAGTGAGTCAGTACACAGTGAGGTAGTACACAGTGAGGTAGTACACAGTGAGGTAGTACACAGTGAGGTAGTACACAGTGAGGTAGTACACAGTGAGTTGTACACAGTGAGTCAGTACACAGTGAGTCAGTACACAGTGAGGTAGTACACAGTGAGTCAGTACACAGTGAGGTAGTACACAGTGAGGTAGTACACAGTGAGGTAGTACACAGTGAGTCAGTACACAGTGAGGTAGTACACAGTGAGGTAGTACACAGTGAGGTAGTACACAGTGAGTCAGTACACAGTGAGTCAGTACACAGTGAGGTAGTACACAGTGAGGTAGTACATAGTGAGGTAGTACACAGTGAGGTAGTACACAGTGAGTCAGTACACAGTGAGGTAGTACACAGTGAGTCAGTACACAGTGAGTCAGTACACAGTGAGTCAGTACACAGTGAGTCAGTACACAGTGAGGTAGTACACAGTGAGTCAGTACACAGTGAGTCAGTACACAGTGAGGTAGTACACAGTGAGTCAGTACACAGTGAGTCAGTACACAGTGAGTCAGTACACAGTGAGGTAGTACACAGTGAGGTAGTACACAGTGAGGTAGTACACAGTGAGTCAGTACACAGTGAGGTAGTACACAGTGAGTCAGTACACAGTGAGGTAGTACACAGTGAGGTAGTACACAGTGAGTCAGTACACAGTGAGGTAGTACACAGTGAGTCAGTACACCGTGAGGTAGTACACAGTGAGGTAGTACACAGTGAGGTAGTACACAGTGAGTCAGTACACAGTGAGTGCATAGAAACTCGCTCGGACACTCCGTCTGACCTCTCACTACATTTTCTCGTTGTGGGTTATATCAACAAGCAGGAAGTTTACAACCTGCTCGGCAGTTTGGGTTCCTGTCTACGTCGGCGAGAGAGAGAGAGAGAGAGAGAGAGAGAGAGAGAGAGAGAGAGAGAGAGAGAGAGAGAGAGAGACACGTAGTAGAGTCGTCAACTACTGAAAAAATTACACATAACTGCTGAAAACGCTGCTTTTATTTATCTTTGCAGAGTCAATAGACCTATTCATTTGACATTTGACTTGGCTCCCCTGTTTCCTTTTCGCTGGAAGACAAGGCCTCAGCGAGGCCTCTCAAGAGCGGAGGCTCCATCCTAACACGGACCCACGCGGAGGGCAAACAAAGGCTAACAAACAGAGGAGATGTACACAGAAACGGGACAAATGTATATAACGTTACGTAGGGCTGACCTGGACTAGTCGAATAGTCGACTAATCGATCGAAAGGAGCCGTAGTCGACTGCCAACCTCTTAGTCGAATGCAAAAAAATAAAATAAAAGGTTTTTTCTTTTTTTTATATACATTTTTTTATCATTCTTTCCAAAAGCAAAGAGGCCTAGAAGCGTGGCTAATGCTAATGGCACGCATACCAGCAAGGCTAACTGCCTAAGATAACAGGCACAGAGGCACTGAAAGAGGATTTCACCCATCTAATGAACACACTAGACTAGACAAATATCAAGATGTATCCATCAGTGGACCAACTGCATGCTTTTGCAGAGGACAAGAAGCCTTCAGTCAACTCCAGACATTAATCACCCCCCACAGCCCAAATGGAATGATACTTTTTTTTTTAATGGATACTTTTTTTTGCATTCGGGGGGTAGTCGACTATCGGCTAATTTTGGCCAATCAAAGTCGACTATACAAATCCTTAGTCCATGGGCGGCTAAGTGGCGCAGTGGGCAAGGCGCTCGCCACTAACGCAGGATATGCTGGGTTTGAGCCCAGCTCTCGGCATTGCTTCCGGCTTGGCTGGTCGTTCATACTAATACAATTGGAAGTATTAGGGGGTGGGAAAGCCAGTGGGTGGGGATCGGACGTTGTGGACAGCGACTCCTACAGGTCGGTTGGTGCGCCTGTACAGCAGAATCAGGAAGCAACGGGGGCAGCGTGAGCCTCCCACGCGTTACTCCTCGCCGCTGAGAGATCGCGCTGTGCAGGTGAAAAGATGCAACAGCTGCCTCCTCGTGTACCGGAGGGGACACGTGATGCAAGGCTTCGTCCACATTGCAGCCGACCAGTGGGAGGCATGGTCTAACAACGTTCGAGACAGGGGAGGGTAGAATTGGCTTATACGAAATTGGGATGGGAGAAAAATAGAAAATGGGGAGAAAAAGTAGATAAAAAAAAATAAACCTTAGTCCGGGACAGGCCTAACGTTACGTAATCGAATCATTTCAACTCTACGAACTACTTCGACGACCTGAAAAGTGGACATGTTGCTTGCGGGGGAATATTCTATCCTTCTAAGGAAGGTTCTTCCTTCTTTTGATCTCCGACTGCCGTGTGTTGACTCTTAGCTGATTTATTTGATCATTTATCCTATATGCATGAAATCTCTGACAAACTGTCTCGTTTCGTAAGCTCGTCGTCACTGTAAACGAGGGTAAACTCTCGAGTCTCACGAGTTGAATTAAAGGTTTGAAATCCTGACCATCTCCCGACACCCAGACGCCTCAGCCAGGCTGGCTGACCATCTACCGACACCCAGACGCCTCAGACCAGCCTGGCTGACCATCTCCCGACACCCAGACGCCTCAGCCAGCCTGGCTGACCATCTCCCGACACCCAGACGCCTCAGCCAGCCTGGCTGGCCATCTCCAGACACCCAGACGCCTCAGACCAGCCTGGCTGACTATCTCTCTCCCTCCATGACTCACCATCTTAGGATTCCTTTTTTACACAAGGAAATGAAAATAAACTCCCTTTGTTTTGAGACGTCCGATTACTGTAAAAATCCCCCTTTTTCTTGCCCGTGAATAAAGCCTTTGTCTCTCTCGGCCGAGGCTAGTGTCGTCGCGGAGCACGACCCCCCCCCCCCCCCCCCCCCCCCCCCTCGGTTTGAAAGAGAGCGAAGATCTGGCCTTGGAGCTGGTATTAAAAAGAGGTCCAACCGAATGATGTAAGGCTCGTTCCAACAACATAAATGTCATGACCGCAGATAAGGCGGCTTGGCCAGAACCAGGCACGGGAGAGATAACGGAAGAATTTAGGGCTCCTCTAACCAAAACAATAAAATGCACAGCACCTCAAAGCGATTTGACTATTTCGATAAAAAAAAAAATCCCTTTCTTGGGAGTGAATATACAATGGTATGTAAATAAGAGTGTTATTTTTTTATAAAGGACTAGCACTGGGTTATATAAACAGATGTGAAATAAGACACTGGAGGCCAAGCCTTCCCAGCGGCCCTGCGATGCGTCCTACAGAGAGACCAGCATCTGCACGTCCTACAGAGAGACCAGCATCTGCACGTCCTACAGAGAGACCAGCATCTGCACGTCCTACAGAGAGACCAGCATCTGCACGTCCTACAGAGAGACCAGCATCTGCACATCCGTTGGCACCTCTTGTCTGCCTCGCTGTGGCTTAATCTGTTGGAAAACCTACTGTAGCCTGACCAGCTCCAACCCCTCCCCTCCCTGCTCCCACTCCCACACTGAGCCCCTCCCCTCCCTGCTCCCACTCCCACACTGAGCCCCTCCCCTCCCTGCTCCCACTCCCACACTGAGCCCCTCCCCTCCCTGCTCCCACTCCCACACTGAGCCCCTCCCCTCCCTGCTCCCACTCCCACACTGAGCCCCTCCCCTCCCTGCTCCCACTCCCACACTGAGCCCCTCCCCTCCCTGCTCCCACTCCCACACTCCCTGCTCCCACTCCCACACTGAGCCCCTCCCCTCCCTGCTCCCACCTCCACACTGAGCCCCTCCCCTCCCTGCTCCCACTCCCACACTGAGCCCCTCCCCTCCCTGCTCCCACCTCCACACTGAGCCCCTCCCCTCCCTGCTCCCACCTCCACACTGGGTGTCTGACATGAGCCCCTCCCCTCCCTGCTCCCACCTCCACACTGGGTGTCTGACATGAGCCCCTCCCCTCCCTGCTCCCACCTCCACACTGGGTGTCTGACATGAGCCCCTCCCCTCCCTGCTCCCACCTCCACACTGGGTGTCTGACATCAGGTAAAAGACCACCTTTACGAACCCTGGACGGATGCTCAGACGGTAGACTCATACCCGCCGAGACTCTGGGCATGAACTCATAAACAGAGGCCTATTTATGAATTGTAGCTGTGTGTGTGTGTGTGTGTGTGTGTGTGTGTGTGTGTGTGTGTGTGCGTGTGCGTACGTGTGTGTGTGTGTGTGGTGAGGGGACTGAGTACACATGTGTACCCAACAGGCCTGTGCTTTTGAATAGAGGTGCTGTCAGATAGGCAACAGGAAACAGAGAAGATGCAACGTCACCAGACAACTCTTTCAGTTAAACACGCTTCTGTACATAAGAAAGACAGAGAGAATGGCAAATATTGGGAGTGACGTGCGCACACAGACAGACACACACACACACACACACAGACACACAGACACACACAGAGTCACACACACATACACCAATGTTTGGAGTCAAATAACATCTAGCTATACATTTACTGTAGCGTTGCCTCTGTAGTCTGTACTCATTCACTAGAGGAGCTACGACAGAGGAACGTTGTAATCATAGAGAAACATGACATTAGAAGAAGAAAAACTAATATGAATCCTAATTTAGCACAAACAAAGCCAAATATGTATGATGTGTGCTTTCATCATTAAAGATCTGAATATTAAATATCCAATATACTAGATACCTGCCATCTACACAAATACCTTCTATATACTTACTTATATGCGTGCATATAACACATATAACTCTGTATGATAGCATGTACAATAATGCTGTATACACCGTATATATTCATATTTTTTCTTACTGTATATATATCCATCCACATCTGTCTGTATATACCTACATATAATCCTTTTTACATATCTGTAGATAGGCCTACTATATCTATATCTGTACATATCCCTTACCTACTCTTACTAGTTACGCTGCTGGCTAGTATGACTACCACCAGTGTATTTATGCCTATATCACTGTACATATGAATACTACAACACTGTACATACTTCTGATTAGCACTATACTCAGTAGTACTAATCTATATACTTTATACCCAGTTTAATCACATGTACACTTTACTGTTACATTTGCACTCTGGTTGGATGCCAAACTTCCTTCCGTTGTGCTGTACTTTATAATGACAATAAATCTTAATCAAATCTAATACAGTCAACCTGCAGTAGAACCAAAACGGAGCTTAGAATAAGGACAGACATGGAATCAAAGCTAAACATGTTCTCCTAAGAATCACCTCTGGCAACACAAGTCAAGAGAAGAGGAAACACTGATGTCGTCTCATAGTGTCTGTGTTAGAAGGTCCACTGAGTTAACAATACCCACTTTAGAAGAAGAAAAATACAAGTATATATTTTGTGGAAAACCTGATGTCATGACACTGATATGGAGAATTGATCCTTGGTGTGGAGATGCTGATGCTGGTGACAAAATATTTGTGGAGGCGGGTATGATGTCAGCGTAGGGCGGGACAATATGGGGGAAAATACACATCACACATTCTGAAGGACTTTTTGTTTTAATATCGATAATATATACTGGACATTATATGCTAATCCAACTGAAGTTCATTGTAGCATAATATAACCGATAAATACAGACCCTTGTCTGTTTTCTCATATTTTCATATTCAGAGTTAATTATATTGTTTACACGGTTTATTTTTTTCTCATATTTTTATATTCAGATCTAATGTTATTGTCTATATTCATGTCTTTCTACTATTACCCTGCCCATACCTGTACTTGCCCTCCCCCCTCCCCCATGCTGCTATGACGCCTGAATTTGGGATCGATAAAGGAATATCTTATCTATCTTATCTTACTGTAAGTTCATCACATCGCACGGTAATGGCTGTAAGTGTGATGTCGAATTGAACCTGTCCTTTTCGACCGACATTTCCATTTAGACAACAAAGGGAGTATTGTAATTTCCAATATGAAATCAAAGTCCCACATAGATATATAGTATATAGATGTAGACGGTATATATGAGCCAGGTACACGTAGCAGGACTTAGAACTTTCCACAAACATCCTCTGACCATCCCATGACCTTCGGGAAACGTCTCAACTGTTTCTCCTCCGTCCTGCTGTCCTCCCTGCAGCTACTGTACACAGTTCCCACTTCCCAGTGAACGACTTGTGTTCATTTGCACTTTGAAAAAACATCAAATATTAAAGGTATGTTTACGATAACGGGAAGGCTAGGCTTCTCCCACCCCCTCACAGCCGCATTATTAATTCATACTGTTAAAACGACTTTCCACCAATTAATGGAGACAATGCTTGGCTTCACAATTGCTTTTTGGAAATAAAGGGGGAGTCCGGCCAGTCGAGTGATGCATTATGGTCATGTTGAGTGGGGCTTATCTATAGCAAGCAAGCACACAGCGTGCTGTTAAAGCTTTAAAAGCCCCCCCTGCCCCCCCCCCCCCCCCCCCCCTCTCGTCTCGTACCCGGTCGCAGACACCACACAGTAAAACCTCATCATTAGTGGTCTCTTATGTTAATCCTTTTTCAATTGTGGCGAACCACAGTAGCACCGCTTTACACACGGGGTGACCCTGAGTCAACACCGGCTGCTGTGGAGCTGTGTGTCGCCGCCAACACCTCACCTCTTCACACTGTCACTCGGACTTCTGTCCAAGTATGGCTCCCTGAAACGTAGCAAGAGCGGCACTGCAGTGTGTACTGTACCTGACAGCTCTATGTGGAGCTCAGATGTGCTTTATGTGGAGCTCTAATGTGCTTATGTGAAGCTCGAATGTGCTTTATGTGGAGCTCTAATGTGCTTATGTGAAGCTCTAATGTGCTTATGTGTAACTCTAGTCTGCTTATGTGAAGCTCTAATGTGCTTATATGGAGCTCTAATGTGCTTATCAGGAGCTCGAATGTGCTTATGTGTAACTCTAATGTGCTTATCTCTAATGTGCTTATGTGGAGCTCGAATGTGCTTATGTGTAACTCTAATGTGCTTATCTCTAATGTGCTTATGTGAAGCTCTAATGTGCTTATGTGGAGCTCTAATGTGCTTATCTCTAATGTGCTTATGTGAAGCTCAGACGTGCTTATGTGAAGCTATACTGTGCTAAATCTGTTATCCAAAGGTGTCAATAAAACACTATATTCAGTAACACTGCCTATAGTATTTTATTTTGTATGCCCTTGTAGTTGTTTGATCATTTAACAGAACAGGACAGGACAGGACAGAATAGAATAGAATAGAATAGAATAGAATAGAATAGAATAGAATAGAATAGAATAGAGCAGACCAGTATAGTGGAATATACTAGACTAGACTGGAACAGAATAGAACAGAACAGAACATAATAGAACAGAACAAAACTGAATATAATATAATAGAGCAGACCTACAGTATAGTATAATATACTAGACTAGACTGGAATAGAACAGAACAGGATAGAACAGAACAGAACATAATAGAATAGAACAGAACAGAACAGAACAGGATAGAACAGAACAGAACATAATATAATACAATATAAAATGAGTTGTCTGTAAAGACATAATAGAGTCTGATCAGGGTGTAGCAATAGGCTGTATAAGCAGCACAGGGTAATACAACAATGAGAAGAAGAAGAAGAAGAAGAAGAAGAAGAAGAAGAAGAAGAAGAAGAAGAAGAAGAAGAAGAAGAAGAAGAAGAAGAAGAAGAAGAAGAAGAAGAAGAAGAAGTAGAATAGTAATAATAGAACAGAACTGAACTGAACAGAACAGAATATAATATAATACCTACAGTAAAGTATAATATACTAGACTGGAATAGAATAGAACAGAACAGAACATAATAGAATAGAATAGAACAGAACAGAACATAATAGAATAGAAAATGAGTTGTCTGTAAAGACATAATAGAGTCTGATCAGGGTGTAGCAATAGGCTGTATAAGCAGCACAGGGTAATACAACAATGAGAAGAAGAAGTAGAATAGTAATAGTAACAATAAACTATTTTGTATATGATATCTTTTTTTCCATGGAATATGAAAACGTGTCCCGCTCTATCATCCTATATGATTTCCATGCATGTCTGCCATGCAGCGTGGTGACCTGAGATAGGCTGGTATGAAGCTCGCGCACCGCAATGACTCATATGTTTCAATAGTGTCACTGTCTTATAGAACCGCTTTTCCTTTCGAGTACAAATCCAAAACAAATAGACGTGAAGACCACAGGAGGTCCAACAGTGGCAGATCATTATTCACAGCCTAATCCGCCAGACAGTCCAAAATGTTATAGACAAGGCCTATACTGCAGTAGTCTACCAAAAAAAGTGTAATGTAAGTAAATAATTCATTATCCAATCCAATCCAATCCAACTTAATTTATAAAGCGCTTTAACAAAGTGCTGTACAGAGGGAACATATTAAAAACTATAAGCAGCACTAAAAATAGATAAATAAATAAAAACAAGAGTACCAAAAAAGAGAAGAAAAAAGGTAAACATGGGCAGCAATACAAATTAAAATAGATCAGAGTACTTAAAAAATATTTAAAAGCAAAGGACACAGTAACAAAACGATACAACAATAACACAGTATAATAGTGTGAATATGATGGGTAGGTAGGTTAGGTAATATGTATATAGCCTTTGTGTGGAAATACTTAGTACTGTGGTCCGTGATGATTGATTGATTGATTGATTGATTGATTGATTGAAAAGTTTATTAACAGATTGCAGAATGGGTACAGTAGTACAGTACAGCTCAATACATACAATTGTTAAGGGGATGCAGACCAGAGAAAGACTTTCGTCTTGTTTACATCAGGGTCCCCCATTTTCAATTCATCATAACATATATGACATACATGACATACAGATACATGATATATGATGATAGCCTATAGGTCGGTCGTAAAAAGTTAAAACTGAGGAACAATCATTTACCTGCTGCAAGACACACTGGAAGGAGTAATCTGAAGATCAGTCCACACACCACCTCAGAAGCCATCGCTCGGGGACGCGGACGCCTGTACTGAATCCAGGTGAACGTGAAGGGGGGACTGTCTCACAGAGGGTTCTCTGGCGTCCCAAAGTCCCGTGCTTGGTGGTCAAATCCCGGCTGGCATCAAACAGGTGCGCTTGTCTTCCAAACGCCATGCGTCCACATCTGGACCACGGGGCTCCTCTCTCTGTGACACCTTGGGTTCAGCTATTCCACATTGAAAAGTTAGACATTTGCCCAAGTTTCCCCCAGTCCGCCAGTTATGATGACACCGGTTTGCATTGTCACAGGCATATCTTTGTGATTAAATAAAACAACGTCAAATTAACCATATTCACGGCATGTTGTTGACGCCGCGCAACCACCGCTGTTGACTCCCGATGCGCGCGGAGCGGAGCGGCACTGGCGCGTTGATGAGAGAAAGCGGCCAACAAGTTCTTCTCAGGTCGGGTAGTAGTAGCCCACCTTTACGACTAAAATGAAATTCGCAAAGTTGCCGGAAAATGCCAAGCAAATCAGAAAGCACGATTTTGTAACGTTATGCATTAACTGGACCCACGCAACAGAATAATTTCACCTTCTCTCTCTCCTGTCCTCTTGTGCTTCCCTGACGCATCGGTGAAATTGGACTTTCTGACTTCTGGTCTCCACAGTAATCGTCAATAGTCCACTCTCTACACAGGACCACCCAGTGATTGACATGTGATCCAGCCACTCACAAGTCTTCATACGGGTTAGCGGTATCCCTTTTGATATTTGGAAGCAAGAGGTGGGACCCTGGATCCAAGCCAAGATTCTAAGTGATTGATTGGTTGATTGAACACTTTATTAACATATTGCAGAATGGGTACCAATACACACAATTGTTAAGGGGATGCAGACCAGAGAAAGACTTTCGTCTTGTTTACATCAGGGTCCCCCATTTTCAATTCATCAGGATGTGTCACAAACCTATCATTTGATGGAAATTAACAGGTTATAATTGTACGCTCATTATTCAATTTGTAAACGTTGGAATTGACTTGTGCTCTGCCTTTGGCTGCTAAATGGACATAGATCCGATCTTTTCTGGGGGGGTTTTCGTTCTCTTTTTTATTTTTATTTTTTATTATATATTTATTAAAAAAAATTACAATTAGTCATTACATACAGTGTTGTTTGAGCAATTTCTTGATTTCAGTTTGAGGTATACGACACTGTCCACGGGCAGTGCTTTAGGACAGGAATAAGGAGCTCCAACTATTTTACATAACATCCACCCCAGGTTGGGTCTGCTGTCCACATTGAGTGAAACAGTGACGCCTATTGGCAGTAGGCTGCCGTGCACAGCGGCACGTCCGACTCCACTTAAGCAATCAATGGAACTCGTTAGAGAACCGCAATACTATTCCATGAAATGTGAACGCAAAAGGAAAACTAAAGGTGCATTTGGTAATATTAAACAGAAGCTATATGTATCCCAGTGACTGCATTTTGTCTTCCTTATCTGATGCAATTGCCTGCCTCTGTCCGAGCCACCTTTAGAGTTTACCCAGCTGCATTGTGATATGAAGCAAATGATAGCAAGGATGGTTATTATCAGTCTTTACATGTCTAAGACATACCCTCAAACTTGTTTTTATTCTCAATATTTAAAATGTATTATATCACACTCAGTTTAAAGGAACACGCCAACATTATAGGAAATGCTCTTACCGTCTTCTCCAGAAGAGATACCAATTTCCTCTCTGTGTGTTCAGTAGAAAGGTAGCCTAGCGGATACGGACCACTAGCCATAGCTTAAAATTCCGGGAGAGGTGTTTTTGGCCAACAGCTAGGCTAGTGGTCCGTATCAGAACAGAACAGTTTCCATTAATTTGTGCTAAGCTAGGCTAGCTTGCAGCCGGATATTTCTACCCCCCACCCCACCTACCCAACCTCCAATGTACAGTTTCTACGTCAAATGTATATACTCTCTTTTTTAGACACTTTTTGTATCACAAACAGTACTGTATTTGTAAATCTGGTAGGTCATAAATGTATAGCAGTAGCCTACTGTCTATCTGTATGTCATGTATGTCGTTATGATGAATTGAAAATGGGGGACCCTGATGTAAACAGGACGAAAGTCTTTCTCTGGTCTGCATCCCCTTAACAATTGTGTGTATTGAGCTGTACTGTATTGTACCCATTCTGCAATCTGTTAATAAAAATGTCAATCAATCAATCAATTCTACTGACCGCACAGAGAGGTAATTGGTATCTATCTTCTTGTCCGACTCTGGAGAAGAAGCGCATTACCCATAATGTTGGCGTGTTCCTTTAAGTATTGAAGTATTCTGTGACCCTGTATAGTTAGATGTGTGTGAGGATGAACAACTCTCCCAACACCAGAAGCCAAAGAACGCAAGATTATAACGTGGCATCAAGATGTCTGGACCCCCCCCCTCCACTGACAATCGACTGTATTCACACGGCAATGGCCATTTTGCTCTTGCGGAAAGGAACCCAACCTTTTTTCAATGAAAAGCATGCTTGCATATAGGCACGTATTCCAATTGAAATGAGTGAAATTATGAAAGTAATTTACACAAGAATCCTCGGGCGATCTGGGCCTCTGTGGTCTGGGCCTCTGTGGTCTCTGGGGTCTCTGTGGTCTCTGGGGTCTCTGTGGTCTCTGTGGTCTCTGTGGTCTCTGTGGTCTCTGTGGTCTCTGTGGTCTCTGTGGTCTCTGTGGTCTCTGTGGTCTCTGTGGTCTCTGTGGTCTCTGGGGTCTCTGTGGTCTCTGTGGTCTCTGTGGTCTCTGTGGTCTCTGGGGTCTCTGTGGTCTCTGGGGCCTCTGTGGTCTCTGTGGTCTCTGTGGTCTCTGTGGTCTCTGTGGTCTCTGTGGTCTCTGGGGTCTCTGTGGTCTCTGGGGCCTCTGTGGTCTCTGTGGTCTGGGGTCTCTGTGGTCTCTGTGGTCTCTGTGGTCTCTGTGGTCTCTGTGGTCTGGGGTCTCTGTGGTCTCTGTGGTCTCTGTGGTCTCTGTGGTCTCTGTGGTCTGGGGTCTCTGTGGTCTCTGGGGTCTCTGTGGTCTCTGTGGTCTCTGTGGTCTCTGTGGTCTCTGTGGTCTCTGTGGTCTCTGTGGTCTCTGTGGTCTCTGTGGTCTCTCTGGGGTCTCTGTGGTCTCTGTGGTCTCTGTGGTCTCTCTGGGGTCTCTGTGGTCTCTGTGGTCTCTGTGGTCTCTGTGGTCTCTGTGGTCTCTGTGGTCTCTGTGGTCTCTGTGGTCTCTGTGGTCTCTGGGGTCTCTGTGGTCTCTGTGGTCTCTGGGGTCTCTGGGGTCTCTGTGGTCTCTGTGGTCTCTGTGGTCTCTGTGGTCTCTGGGGTCTCTGTGGTCTCTGTGGTCTCTGTGGTCTCTGTGGTCTCTGTGGTCTCTGTGGTCTCTGTGGTCTCTGTGGTCTCTGGGGTCTCTGTGGTCTCTGGGGTCTCTGTGGTCTCTGTGGTCTCTGTGGTCTCTGTGGTCTCTGTGGTCTCTGTGGTCTCTGTGGTCTCTGTGGTCTCTGGGGTCTCTGTGGTCTCTGTGGTCTCTGTGGTCTGGAGACTGAGGCGTGTTTGGGCCAGTTGGTAATTCAGACGTGATCTATATCTATAGTTGCCATACATTTTAATTACTTAACCCTAAAACTACTCCAGTAGCTGGTGACCCATGGGTTCTGACCTCTCTGGATGAATGCTTACCAGTAGGGGACTATGTGATGTGCACATTTCACTTGCCTATCTAGTGTAAATTGTCATATCTTTTTATATGTATAATTATTATTATAATTTGTTCCATTATTTGATAATGATACAAAACAAAACAGTATACAAGACAAATCATATATGAATATATAGAACAAAACAATATTATTATTATTATTATTATTATTATTATTATTATTATTATTATTATTATTATTATACACATATATACAGATACTGTATACACACACGCACACACACATATATATATATATGTATACACACATATATACATAATACAATAATATACATATACATTACATTATATACATAGACAAGACAAGACACAAAATAAACAAAAAACAACTAAACAAACAAACACAACTCATCAAACAAACACAGCTAATCAAACAAATAAGCAAAGAAACAATGACTACAACAAAACAAACAACAACTATCACCCCTAACCAACCTCATACACAGACGCACAGTGCACTTTCTCTGTCAACCTTCCTCCTTCATCTCCTTCTGTCAGTATTCCTCCTTCCCTCTCTCCCAGATCTCCTTCTGTCAGTATTCATCCTTCTCTCTCCCAGATCTCTTTGTCAGTATTCTTCCTCCTTTCTCCTTAATCTCTTTCTGTCAGTATTCCCCCTTCTCTCTCCTTAATCTCTTTCTGTCAGTATTCCTCCTTCTCTCTCCTTAATCTCTTTCTGTCAGTATTCCTCCTTCTCTCTCCTTAATCTCGTCCAGATTACCACCCATCGACTTCCACCGCTAACTCTGCCAATTGAGTTAGTATGACGGCCGGCCCAAGCCGGAGGCAACGCCGACAGCCGGAGTCGAACCCGGTGTCTCATACGTTGGTGACGAGCGCAATGTCCGCTGCGCCACCCAGCCGCCCTCCCAGACCTCCTTCTGTCAGTATTCCTCCTTCCCTCTCCCAGATCTCCTTCTGTCAGTATTCCTCCTTCCCTCTCCCAGACCTCCTTCTGTCAGTATTCCTCCTTCCCTCTCCCAGACCTCCTTCTATCAGTATTCCTCCTTCCCTCTCCCAGATCTCCTTCTATCAGTATTCCTCCTTCCCTCTCCCAGACCTCCTTCTGTCAGTATTCCTCCTTCCCTCTCCCAGATCTCCTTCTATCAGTATTCCTCCTTCCCTCTCCCAGACCTCCTTCTGTCAGTATTCCTCCCAGTAGTAGGGGACTATGTGATCTCACTTGCCTATATAGTGTAAATTCTTGCATCTTACAGTGGACTCGTGCAGCGTAGCTCGCTTGTGAGTGACATTATGATATAACATATTACATGATGTCATAATGCAGTTCAGCCCAAGTGATGCAAAGGGGGAGTACTCTCACAAATAACATTACAATTTATACTTCCACATATTCATAATTTCCTTTTCACTTTAAACAGAGTACTCAGACAAAATAAACCGCAAATAAATTCAATAATTTAATAGCATTATAAAATGGGGTGTTTCCAGTTTTCTTCTTTTTGTTTTCTCAGAATTCTATTTTAAGAATTCTACCCGGTAGCCATTGTAATCACAACACCCAAAAGGGTTAAATGTTAAAATAGAGTGCCAAAAGAGTCACTATTTCTATATCTTTCATTGCCTCTTAAAGCTCTACATCTGTGTGAGATCATAGATGAATTGGTGAATGCCACTCATTTAATTAAATTAACATACACAGTATGTTATTATTCCTGTGCCCCGGGACAGCTCGCTCAATACCTTGTGTACACGCTGCATGCACCACTTTATTTTACTCTTCTACTGTACTATAATTTGTATTGCCTGTATTTATGTCTTTCTACTATTACCATGCCTGTACCCCCCCCCCCCCCCCATGCTGCTGCTATGATGCCCGAATGTCCCCAAGGGGATCAATAAAGGAATATCTTATCTTATCTTTCTCCTGAAGCTTTAGGGGTAGAGAGTGATGCTGCCCTGGGGCACAGCCTGGAATACAACGTGGATTCTTAAAATGGGTGTCATTCCCCTTTAAACCATAAGTCAACCTTCTCTCTCCCATTCCTGGTGGTAGGGGATAGTTGTGAATCTTCACTATTAACCCTTTCACTGCCACACTACAGAAGGTTAACCCTTTCACTACCACACTACAGACGGTCTGTAGTGTGGTAGTGAAAGGGTTAACCTTCTGTAGTGTGGCAGTGAAAGGGTTAACCATTTGGTAGTGTGGTAGTGAAAGGGTTAATATAATCTAAGTCTCACAGGGGGGGGGGGGGGTATCAGAATGTTAAAAT